>NC_047506.1:23278541-23626041 GCF_902827115.2 Pseudochaenichthys georgianus
TAAAACCTCCCAGTCGTTCACAACAGCATAGCCTGCTAAGTGTACTGTGTCAGACGGCCTGCTCGCAGACCCGTCTGTGTATCGAATCATATCTGAATTAGGGATAGGAATTTGCAACATATCAGTTCTGGGGGAAGAAGATATGTCAATCGTTGTGACGCAGTCATGTGTGATTTCAAAATCTGGAATCGGTACCAGCGTAGCTGGGTTTAGAGGGGGAGAGCGTTTAAGTGTGATGTGTGGGCTTGAAAGAATTATTGCTTCATAACCAGAGCGCCTTGCTGCTGTCATATGCTGAGTAGCAGAGGTGTTCAGAATATGTAAAACTGCATGTGGAGCATGTACTACACAGTCACTGGCCAGTACAATGGGAGAGGATTGTTTGATAATAATTGCAACTGCGGCCACTGCTCGCAGACATGACGGCATACCAAGTACCACAGGGGAGAGTCGAGACGAGTAGTATGCAACAGGCCGGAAATTAGAGCCATGCTTCTGCACCAAGATGCCCGTTGCAAAGCCCCCCTTCTCATGGACATGCAGGTGAAACGGCTGATGGTAATCAGGGAGCCCCAGGGCCGGAGCTGATGTCAGGGCTCTCTTTAAGTCCTGAAAAGCTGTGTGCATGTCCTCAGACCATTGAACAATGTTAGGAGCAGCCTGCAGAGTGGCAGCACGCAAGACAGAGTCCATTGCAGCGTACTCGCATATCCAGTGTCTGCAATAGTTAGCCATGCCCAAAAAAGATAGCATGTCTTTCTTTGTGCCGGGTGGTGCCACTTTGTTCAAAAGGCAAATCCTTGCTGGCGAGAGGAGTCGGTGTCCATCCCTCAGAATGTGACCCAGGTATGTGAGCTCAGTCTGGCAGTACTGCAACTTAGCCAGGGATGCTCTGTGTCCGCATTCAGAAAGTCTTTTCATGAGCAGAATGGAGTCGATGCGACATGCGTCCATGTTGGGAGAAGCCAGCAACAGGTCATCGGCGTACTGAAGCAAGGTACTACCTCCTGTAAGGACCAAAGTGTCCAGATCTCTCTTAACCGCTGCTGCGTACACAGTAGGCGACTCGACGTACCCCTGTGGGAGGCGCGTGTATGTGATTTGTTTACCTTTAAAAGTAAATGCAAACAGATACTGGCTGTCTGGATGCAGAGGAACAGAGAAAAATGCTGAACACAAATCAATTACTGTGTAAAATTTTGAATCTGACGGCAAGGATGCAAGAATTGAATTAGTGTCAGGCACTATGGGAGCTGTCGGAATGACAATAGCGTTAATAGCTTGCAAATCTTGGACAAAACGCCACTCATCAGGGCGATTGTGCTTGGGAATTGGCAATATGGGAGTGTTACATGGGCTGGATGTATATCTTAATACGCCCTGATCGAGCAGAGATTGGATGACTCCTTCAATTCCCAAAATGGCTCTATGGGGTAAATTGTACTGTCTGATAGCTGGCAATCTGGCATTGGCTTTAAGTGTGACTCTGTGTGGAGGGGCTGAGCAAACAAACCCCACATGATTCTTGTGTTTAGCCCATAATGTGGCAGGAAACTCAGAAAAATCTGAAGGTGGTCCATATTGTGTGGATTCAGGTGGCTGTAAATGAAGGAATGTGCTTTGAGGGAGAGAAGGTTGCTCAGAGAGACGCAGCATGTAATGCTCCTCCCCTAGGTTAATCAGATTGTGTGTGTGTGTGTGTGTGTGTGTGTGTGAGAAGCCTTTGTAGCTCTCAGCAGAGCATGGCAGTGAGCTGCCATGACCCCCACTTCCTCAGGGTCACTTCCTGAAGTGACCCCTATTGCGAGGTGAGGAATCGTGTCTGCAGCATAAAGAGCCTCTTGTTTGGTTGTGAGCCTTAGGGGCAATGCGCACCCCTGGGGTCCTATAAACATAAAGTTTTCACATTCTAATTGATCTGAGCTGTTGCAAAAACCTCTTACTGATAGTGCATAGTCGTCTGACGGGTTAAAAGCAGCTGTGCAGTGACAATTCAATACAGGCCTCATAAGGGACATTAAAGAGGCACACGCCGGGGAAATGCTAGCAATTTTCTGAATTCCTGTTGTTGAGAAAACAGAAATCATGTTGAAATCTGGAAATGACCAACAATAAAGGTTGTCCTGAGATGATTGAATGAATTGGACAGCTTGATAGACTTTGCTGTCAGGAATAGTCAAAAACAATCCGTCTGGAGTGCAATGTATTGTTGCTTGTAATTTACAAAGCAAATCTCTGCCCATTAGATTAATAGGACTTCCATCTGAAATAATGAAAGAGTGTTGGACATGTGATCCTTCAATTGAAATATCAGTTTTCTCTGAAACGAGCTCTGACATAGGGATGCCAGAAACTCCCATTGTTGTGACAAAATTATTGGTTGCTTCACATACTTTTTCTTTCGTACGCACAGCTGATAATGTTGCTCCACTGTCAATCAAAATGTCTACCGCTTTACCACTGAAATCAACGGGCATAATCGGATCTTCACGCGGGCTATTGGAAAGGCGAATTGTTGCTGCTTGAATGGGGAAATGCTGTGAATTTGACCCTATTTCTTCTTCATGGCATCTCTATCGTCTATTAATTTGACTTTGCTGACCGTTTTGCCCCTGTTGAGCCTGCCTGACATCTTGACTGGTCAGGGGAGGGGGGGGCAGTAATGCAGGGTGTTGGCGAGGGGGCTGGGGAAGAGCAGGCAAAGGTTGTGCGTCCTGCTGTGGTTGCCAGCGCCGTCCGCATTGTCCTGCCCAGTGATCTGTTGCGCCACAGACGTGACACGGCATCACCTTTCTGGGATTTCTATTCTGCTGCTGTTTCTGATTTTGATACTGCTGTGTGCGATGTTGTCCCTGAAACTGCTGGGAGTTATCCGCACTCTGATAAGCCTGTGTATTTGGAGGCAACTTTTGCGCAATTCTGGGGGTCAGAAATATCTGATTTTTGTACAACGCGCGTATTACTGCGAGGGTTGATTTCCATGTTTTAGTTTGCCAATCTGGGGTAGCCATCATATACGCCTGAGCTGTTTCAGGGATTAAATTATGCAACAAAGTCTGTATGGAGAACAAATCATTGCCCTCTCTTTTAATGCCCGCATTATGATCCCAGGCTGTCATAAAGCGCTGGAGAAAGTCTGGGACTATTTCTGTTGGGTTCTGTACGCAAGCTGTCACCAGTGAAAAATCTGTGTGAGTTTTAGCGCATGCTTTGACTGCAATAGCGGCTATCGTTTCGATCCACATATCCCGTGTTTGTGTCGCAGGCCAGTCACCCGCAGGCGTACAGGCAGGGAATTTGAATTCCTCTTTACACGTCGACCAATCTGCTTTATATGTTAGGATTATCAGCTGTTTAACATCATGAACCAAACAGTTATAAGCTGAGCAGACATTAGTCAACCATGACAGATACTCATCTGGGCTTTTAGTCGGACTTGGAGCGTGATTAGTGACATCCATGACCTCAGCGGGTGTCCAAGGCTTATAAACTGGAACATCTCCTATCAGTATTTTCGGTGCTGTCATAGCTCCAGTAGAATTATTATCCTGAGATGTTTGCAGTCTTGTGATAATTCTATGAGGGACATAGTTCTTACAACTGGTGCCGTACGGCGTGTTTGGAGTGTGTAACATTTTCGTTGCGGAGCCAGAGGCCGGCGTGTGTAATGGGCTGCTCTCTGGCGTTTCCTCTTCACTGTCCACTGCACTATGTTCCTGCTGCTCCCTTTCTCTATACTGTCCTGCCTGATATGTCAAACGATTTTTATTCATGATAGCTGCAGCTGACATTAATAAATCCTCCTCGGAGTTTCTTGCCCCGGAATTTGAGAGTCCTATCGCGGGAATCATTTGTGTGCAGAGAGACACAGCCTGCTTCTCCTCCAGCAGCCCCGTCTCCGTTAAAATGGAAATTAATTGAGCTGTACTGGGAGATTTGCCTTGTCTTTTCAGCCAATCGTACATGACTGATTTCGCAATGGCTGTGACGTCTTTTCCGTGTCTTTGTTTAATTCTGGACATGTTTTCTGATTTAACATCAAAAGCAGCCTCTAGGCTAAGCAAATGACAAGTAGCTGCGCATTTAGAAACTCGATCAATCAAAGCTTTGAGTTCAATGGAGCCTCGCTCGGTGCCAACTGACTTTTCATTTTTTCGCTCATCATAACCTCTTTTTTCTGCAATAGTCATCCAAGCTTTAACGCAGTCCTTCATGTACGTTGCATCCCAGGAGCAATTCGCCTCCTGTTCAATTCATTTGAACGCTTGCCACAGTATCATCATGTCAAAAGTGCCCGTTAACGGCCAATCAAACAGAATCTGTCCTTTTTGACTATTCTGTTGTGAGTGCTCACAAAGTAACGATGTGAACGGCATAACTTTAGTCCAATCCAAGCTTCTTCCGACAATTCCTGACAGCATATTAGGGGAAAACATGTGCGTGTAGTGGCTGTCTGTAATAGGATTCTTTGTAAGTGTCTTGGTGCGTGAAATATTGTCCCGCTTACCAACGGACCCGTTTGCGGAGACAGTATTACCCATGTTTAACGGTTAGTACAATAAAACAAACACTGCAATTAGACAAACAAACATAAAAACTCTCAACAACTCAGCCTGACAAAAACTCTTCCAGCCTATTTTAATCCGAATTAGGGAGACTTTCAGAGGGGTATTTAATTATGAGAGCCTTCTGTACTCATAATTCTCGTGTATCAGCAAACACAGCCAAATTCAGCAATTCATACAACATTCTCAAACCACACATTGACCACTTTCTTTAGTTCAAAAGTGGTAATAATCGCGGATAATGCTGTATGCTCCTTTTTTCTACGTGCAGCTCTCCCCAGGGGGCGGAGAATCGGCACCTCAGCAGAAATGCTGTTGATTTAGGCAATTTATCCTCTGAAAACTCCTAAATTCGGCGATTTGTTTAAATACAAATCTTGCGACATTGCTTCTAATTCAGAAAATCCACTTTGCTGGTACATCTCTTAAAAGCTTCTCTGAATATTTGTTGTGTGTAATTGCCTGGTGATTTAATTCCAAGAAGCACACACAGAGGACATCGAGGAAATTCGATATTCCTAGGTTATCATTAGCCCCAAATATTCTCATAGTTTTCACATAGGCCGTGCTTGCTCGTAGACACCTGTCCCAGCAACAAACACGGGGAAATTGGCCAGGACAATGTCCCCTTGACACCGATTCCCGAGGTTATAGATTAGCCTCCAGATGTAAATGAGTAGAGAAACCCAAAAAAAAATGCAGCAGCTCAGTTCTCTCAGGTAATTTTAATACACCGTTGATCTCAAACGCTGGCGAGTCAATCTCAAAATAGAAATGTACTCACCAGGTTTCAAAGATCTGAAGGTGCCTGTCCGTGACGCCAATATGTGAGAGAGATTTTCTTTTCAGCAATGTTGATGGAAGAAATGGAGGCTGGAGTCCGCTTTATATCAAAACACTGAGTTTAATGAGAGCCAACGGCCGTGAGTGAGCTCAAGACATTTACACAACATGCTCTGAGGAAACCCCGAACTCACTAAAGCATTACACAGAAAACACAGACGATCTACCGGAGGATCCGGGAGGGGCCTCTGTTCGTGCTTCTTCTGATCAATAATTACAAACACATGGATTCAGAGACAAAGACAGTCTGTTAAAGTCCTCTGGCAGTTGGTCACAGTCCCCCAACAGGAAAGCGGAACCTTTAACCCTTTAACCTTTAACCCCCTGCTCTAAGTTATGGCAGACCCATGTGAAACACTAAAAGGCTATTTTAACAGACACTAATCAGAATATTCTCTGACACTCTGGACAGTAGTTCTGTCCCGAGGTGCATCACTCCCGGTACCTGTGTCACTCTCAGAGAGAGGAGACGTCTGCCGCTCCAAGGGATCAGTTTGTGTGTCAGTGTGTGTGACTGGAGACAACGCAACCTCCCTTGGCGGTTCATACACGATATCGTGTTGTCTGTCCTCACGAGGACATGGTGTCCTCTGAGAGAAGGCAGGAAGCGTTTTAGGGTGGGGAACACCGCTAAAAGCTCCGGGTGATTTACGTGCGCCCGCTGGAGGTCTCTGCTCCAGAGACCTCTCACCGGGCGACCTTCGTAAATACCCTATCAGCCTGTCTGACATGTGTCCGTGGTGACCACCTTCCGTGAAAGGACAGCACCCGTAGGCGCGTCCCGCACTAGAAAAGTCGGGTGTAGTGCCACTACGCATTACATAATAACCAATACTCTCAATAGGGTTTAGTTTTATTATGAGACCCATGTTGAGCGGGTGCTTTATGAGGACATTTGTCTGCGTAATCTGACTCTGCTCGGCGGGCATTATAGATAAAACCCTTCTTTCTAGGAGAGAGAGATCCTCTCTCTCCAGAATATGGGTTGACTCTCTCTGGGCTTGTGAAAACGGTTAATGTGTAACTGAGAAACCCAGGCAGATGTCGTGAGTATCTCCTGCTGTATGCTCTTTAGAGCCAGCTGAGATGTCACGCTTACGGCTCCAGCCGGCACTGCGCGTGCGTGTGGCGGTGGTGCCTTCACAGACCCGTCAATAATCCGCCTTTTGAGAGATGCCGTAGCTGCTCTTAAAAGGGGAAAAAATTGGCGGGCTGTTTATTGGTTTTATTTATTATCTTTTCATCTTTTTGAGCTGCGCCCTCGGCCTGAAGCCTGGATGCGTCAGCGGCAAATGTTTTATGACAGAGGAATCAATCAACGTGTGACATGTGTTTGTGCGGACTTGAGGATGGTGTTTAGGCTTCTCTCGAGGCGGCGGGAACACATTCACGGAGGGAAGAAGGAGGGGCTGTTACGCCGCTCGCTTCTTCTTCCTCCTCAACTGCTGGCTGGCCGGGTTGGCTGAGCCTGAGCTGCAGCCGGAACCGGAGAATTTCTAGGCCAGCTTGCCCTTGTCTCCAGCCTGGGTTGGGGACTCGGGGTGGGCTGCTGCCTCTGCGTCTTTGGTGCTTTAAACCGAGCAGAGTTCGAGGCAGCCTGGGCAGAGGACTGGACCCTTCGAAGGAGGCAGAGGTGGAGTGCCTCGTCCTCCCTCTTTTTCGTCTCACACCTCCTTTGCATGGAGGCGAGAGCGGAGCCGAAAATTCCCTCGGGAACGATGGGCATATCCAGCACATCCTCCTTTTCCCGGTCTGGGAGAGTGGTGAGGTTGAGCCATCTCGCTCTTTCCTGCACCACCATGATCCCCATTACCTTGCCCGTGGCCTGGACGGCGCAGCGTTGGACACGGAGACAAATGTCCATGACCGCTGCCATCTCGTCCAGAGTGGCTGCCCCCGGGTTACCCGACAGGTCCTCGCAGAGCTCCGCTTGGTAGGCGGTTAGCAGCGAGGACACATTCAGGGCCCTGGCGGACAACGCTGCAGCTTTGTAGGAATTTTCAGTCATTGCTGACTGAAAACGGTCCGACTTTGCTGGCAGCGTGGGGTTCCTGCTTGGTGACGGGCCCACCTTTGGTAGAAGGTGAGCTGCTACCAGCGGTTCCATGGGCGGCATGCGGAGCAGGACGAGCTTCTCCATTCCATCGAAGTCTAGGGCGGAGGCACCCTGGATTGGGACCTTGTTGCTGAAGGGCCGGTCTCTCCACGAGACCGACCCTTCATCCAACATTTCCGGGAAGACCGCGAGGAGTTGCCTCTTTTTGCCCGCTGCTTGGGGAAGGTGTTTCCCCTCGTAGCGGGACCTGGAGGTCTCCTTGGCCATTTCAGGCCATGGAACGTTGAGTCTGACCGCAGCGCGTTTGCACACGGCCTGCAGGTCCATGCTCAGACCGGGCGAAGCTGGTGCGCTATCGCCCGGGAGAGCAGCACTTGCCTCAGGCTTTGCAGCCTGAGCCGGTGACATGAAGGTGTCCTCTTCCTGTTCATCCGATTCGGACAGGAGGAACGCCAAGGCGTCCTCCTCGTAGTCCAGCCCGAGGACATCCTCCGCGGGTGAGACCATGGTGAGGTCTAACCGGGAGCCCCAGCTTGGTGGAGCGCGGGAAACCGTTCCCGCGTGTCTTGTCGTCACCGGGTCCCGGCCTGCCAGGGCGCGGGATTCCGGTTCTATAGCCATAGCAGATAGTGAGCCCCAGACCGACACGGAGAGGGGTTCACTCTCTGTGGCGGACGCCCCCATGTCTTGACTGCCGGCCGGCGGGTCCGTGGACATGGGGGGGTCCTAGCTTGTCTTGCTAACCGTCGGCGGAGGCTCTTAACGGTGAAGCGGACACAATGTCCGCATGAGCCGGGGTTGTCGATCGCGCCTCGGGCGTGTTCCAGCCCGAGGCAGGACGAACAGACCTGTCGAGCCACCGAGTCCCTGACTCCTCTGGTGTGAGGGAGAGGGGCGTCCATCTTGGTCGCCTCGTGGCGTGGAGAGGGCCCGCTCTCGACAGGTGGGACGGGAGAAAAAGGTATTATCACCTTGTCCTTAATCCGGAGAAAAAGGACGGTGTGGGTCTTTTATTCCCGGAGAATACTGACTGGTGTGGCAGTATGCTCCTTTTTAATCATTTTCCCCTCCGTGGAGAAGAGAAAAGAAAAAAAAAGTCCTCGCTACCGTGGTGTCGGTAGAGAGGGAGCGAGCTAGCAACAGGTGTGCTGCTCGCTTAAAAAAATCGGACCTACCTTACTTTCCCGGGAAGAGAAGGGCGAGCTCGATTTTAAATACTAACAGCGTTAGTACTACCGTCTTCCTGCGAAGCAGAAGGAGTAGCCGGCGAGCGCCCGTCGACCGAAATGGGTATTTGGGTTCAGTCTGTGGACAGTGAAGCTTGCCCGGCTACTGTGAGATGTGCTCTGAAGCGAGAAGAGGTGTTTGAATGACGCATGCATTATGGCGCAAGCTACTTATAGGGGGTGATTTCCCCTGACGCTGACGTCAAGATCACCAGCCAATCAGGATTGGCGTAATGAGATTGATACTTCTGTTTGCTCCGCGATGAGGCGCATCCCATAGTGAGACATCGAACGGAGTGTTATGAATGAGAACTACAATTCCCAGTAGAGAAGTGCCAGAGAACATGTTTTGCGAAATACAATTAGCCAGCATGTGTAGTTCTCGGGGTTCGGGGATCGGGGGTGGGGCTGGGGCTGGACCCGTTCGAGTCCAGTTTTGGATAGTCTGCCGTGGTTTCATTCCATTTCAAAGAGCTGTTTGACGCTCGGCGTAACCTTGGCACACTGCCACTCCAACATCCAATGACAGAGCTTGAGGACTAATCACGGGGTTTGTCAAGCAAACCGGATGTTCTAGTCCAAACGATAGCTGAGGATTATGGGTAGTGTAGTGTCTTCGGCCATCCTAAACTCAGAAAAAAATATTTGTTTCTCACAATTGAAGATTAAAAACACAAAAGCATTGTACACAATTTAAACCAATCAATGTTGTGTAATTAGCAAGGATAAACTGATGTTTTTTAGTGGATGAGTACTGCAGATATCACTGTGTAATCATTTGACAGTGAGGGGAATACTTCCGGTTTTATTATGAAAACTTCGAGACCGGAAATACTGTTTTCACCCCGTGAGGGTTGACACCAACTCTACATGGACGCTGCCGTCAATAGAAATGAATAGGGGGAAAGACGTAGTATATACACGTTCTCCTGGCGAGATCTCAAATCATCTTCGTAATATCTATCAAACTATAGATCCTACACATCCACTGGACGTGAATTCTAAAAGTACAATATACACTTCTCGCTAGAAATCTAATCAAAAAGCATTTTAATGGCCAAACTATTCTACAATTTAGGATTTTCCAGAGAGGGTTATTTTTTAATATATGACCCTCCGGAGCATTTGCAATTAACGGGAGCATCAGCCCATATGCCACAAATTGGTTTTTCTTACACGACCACTGGAGGTGCTAAACTTTAAAACGTGACTATAGGTCGTAATAAGGTGCTGAACAATCGACCTATTTGGTAGTTTTTTGGAGTAGGACAGGCTGGTCCTGCGTCATTTGATTTGTTTGGTCACTTGGGGGCAGTTGTAAAGACACCTCTGAATTTACGTCACCAAATTGCTATGGCTAATGTGTTAGCAAGCCTTTTGACATATACAGACGTTACAAGGCAACATATTTGTTAGTTTGTAGTCTGGTATGGGTCCACTTGGGGAGTACAATTAAGAAATTCCCTCTCCTTTTAGCTATATTTTGGCTCTGCACTAACTCCAGAGGGACATATCTGGCTTTTTCTTTGCAGCTAAATGGTCCAGAATGTAGCCATTGTTTTGCAGCCCCTTAATTCTGAAACCCCAATAGTCCCAATGGAAAGCCTATTTGTGTGTCAGCCAGATCCGAAGAAATACGTTCCTAGTGCCCAAACAGAAGCATTTGGCAAATTATTTTTTCACAATGACGTCAAATGGATAAAAGGACAACAGGCAATTCTTGTGAAATAGTCATGCCTTCATCAGTATGAATAAAATAATCTCAACAATGTCATTATGCATAATAATAAGCCATATGCTTCGGTTTGTTGCACAGACGCGAGTATGGCTGTTATTTCAAAATGAAACCTCAATCTTCAAAGATTTTAGAGCATAAAGTTCCAAGTTCTAAAAAAGAATGTTACAATACATGCATTTAGATTGCGCATTTCATTGTTTTGTGCAGTATCGCAATTGACTTGGTGATTTACATATTTCATGTAGTTTACAGCAGTGTTTGTTGTGTATACGAACAATGTATTTACCACTTTTGCACAATTGCCATAGTATAAGGTTACTATAAAGTAATATGATGTATGTAAATGCAATGCAGATGCCAGTAGAAGTATGCTTTTCGTACTCACAATTAAATACAAGATTATTTGAGATATTGATGTGAAAGGCAAAATGCAGCAGATGAAGGTGACATTTGATAGAAAAATAAAAAGGTAGAACAAGCTTTGGGGCTTAGCTGTGAGAAGCTGCTTTGTATATCATCAACCCCCTGAACCTAAGTGATCAAGACAAAGTGATGCAGGAGATCGAGCGGGGAAAGTTTGAGAGACTGAAAGAGAGAAAGGTCAGCCATGCTTCTTCTACTTTATCTCAACAGTTTGCAGCCCTGTGTGTTTAGCTCACAAAGCTTCAGACTCCCAGGGCAGGTGCTGACAGATGGAAAGGTCTAGAGAGGAGCAGACGGAGGAGAGGAAAGAAAGACAGAGACCAAATGTTATGCCCCGTGGTGATGGCATCAAGGTAGACAGCAGAGAAGGGTTATTAAGGATAGGATTGGGGAAGGAAATCAGTCGGTAGCGGGAGCCTGAAAGGCTAACACCACTCGTTGAAATGTTTCACAGATTCTCACACTCAGACGTGCTCCTCCAGGAGAGATTACTGCATGCCCTGTACCGTGTGCCTGTGCTATGATTTTATTAGACCTTTGTTTTCATTCAGACATATATTGGTTTAGCTTAGAAACAAAATAAAGTAGTCATTATTAGCTTTTGATTGCTCGCTTCCCAGAGTGGGAAAATACTTTCAGGTAGAATGACTAGAAGAAATGTAGAAAATAGCAACAATTATTTGATTTAACTGTGTGTGTATTATCTTGCTTAAACATGCAGAGAAAATATTGTAAAACAAATTGATAGCAGATATGTATCTTCCCTTAATGTGTCATGCTGCATATGTAGGTATTGCCAATTATGATGAAGCCACTTCTTATTAAAAACATGAAACATCTCTGTAATCATTGTGTGATGGCGTATACACTGTTTAATCATACGGGATATTTAAAAATAGCCCTGCCATCTGTTATTATACAGTAAGTGAGTAAATACTGAATGAATCATAAACCCATGATTTGCGTGAACCCAGCTTGTTTTTCCATAACCTCACCTGCGTGGTGAGGAAGTGACTCTACGCATTATCGGAGGAGGCATCAAAGTTAAAATGATTAAACAGAGGTGGTTGTTGTTGTTGTGAAAAAGCTGCAATACATTTTCCTGTTGCTGCAGAGGACCAGTTTATGTGGAGAGAGCATCTGCTCTCTTTGATGCCTGAAACTCTTCTTTGTTCTCTCTAAACAGGTTAGGACACTCGGCTGAGGCGAAGGGACAATAGTTTGGGCAAAAGAGGTAGACCGTATTTGGTCAAAATACAATCTGGGAACCCATCGGCTATTAGCTTGTTAACTGGCTATCTGTGAAACAATTTGGTGGTACATTTAATTTCTTAACCCCAATTTATGTCTCGCAGTTTAAGTTGCCAAATAAAAAAACGACCTCAATTATTTAGTATTCCAGTGACATGCATAGTATAACATGTGCTATACAGGCAAGGCAACTGTACATTTAAGAGCCTTCATCAATCAGAGCTAAAGCCTCTGTATTTCCACTAGAGAATATTCAACCGCTACCTTTGAAGCGCTTCCTTGTAACGGAAAGTTCCAATAGAAAACCTTGGAGAGATTTCAAGGCTTTAGGACTGAGCCACCGGCATGACAAGATAAATATATCCCAATACAAAGGTGCTGAAATATGGACATGCCCAGATTTTGAACACCACTCTTCATAACTCTCAAGCCCCAGTGCGTCACATCTGAGACAGAATAACTTGTGATGGAGTGAGCCTTTGGTTGGAAGTTGGAGCAGGGAGAAATACCATTGAGTCATAGGTAACCTAACACACAAACCCGTCTTGGAACGACTATTAGCGCACAGATAGATTGCTGAGTTGGTGTGAGAGTTTGTGGGTCATTTGGGATGATGTGTGGGGGGTTAACAAGGTGTTTAACCCATTTCCTGATAAGGATTGTGTTCTTTTCCCAACATGCTGGGTGAATTTGAGCATGTATACATCATGGTGTTGCTCTTGGCCCTGTAGGGAATACTTAAAATACTTGCTCATGGCCTGAAACTGTGTGTGTATCAGACGGTAGATTTCTTGTGTCCCTGTGTCCTTTTGTTTGAGTCCATGGTAGCATCTTGGAATACAAATGGAGATTATAACTCCACCGACACACAAACCATAGCTGTACTATCTCTATTACTTCCTACCTGCCTCTGAACCAGGATGATCTTCTGCCCTTAGGGCCTAAAGAAGTCAGTTGGATGGAAACCCTGAGCTCAATCCCCAATTTACTCTACTACTTCTTCCCACATGGTGCAACTAGTAAATGACCTGAGAAGGCCTTGAGGAATGAACAATAGAAAAACATGTCTCTTGGTCTCACTCTCCACCATTCCTTTTGTTTTCTGGAATGCATACCTGAGCTTACACAAATATCATCACATGCCCATCCATCACTCTTTATCTCTTTGTGTCCCTAAGTGTGTCTTGTCAGTGCAGAGCGTCAGCTTAGTAACAAAGGCAAAGTAAATACCGTAGGCTTGAAGAAGTGTTTATAGTGCAGCTGCAGGTGGTGGAAGTCACAGAGGGCTGCAGAGATGGATGGATGCACAGGTGCCAGACAGCAGCTGGGAAGAAACAACAGCTTTTACTATTTTTCTTTACCAAACATTCTGTCATCAAGTTTGAAGGATTAGATCTGTGCAAATGGTGCAGATGAAGAAATAACAGGCAGATGAAGGAGCAAATCTGTCAGCACTCATATTTTTTATTTATTTTTTACTTTTGAGATCCATGGACGTTTTCTGTAGTACCACCATGATATCAATGTTTTGTAAGTTTAGGTTAAGTGTCTTCAGTATTTGCCTTCACATTTGGTTTGGACATTCTTCTTCACCCCAGGAAAGTTGTAATTGATATTGTATTCTTATGATTTTTCATTTACTGGCATTATCAGGTCGGTTTTACAATTATTCCAAAAAAATGTTGACATAATACCGGCAAAACTATAAACATCCAAATCAGTCAACTACCTTTTCGATTAGGGCTAATCAGACAATGTTAGCATACTAACACAATAGATTAAAATGGTTAACATATTATAACTGCATAACATCACGATGATAGCATTATCAACGTGATGTCAACAATTGCACATAATATTTTTGAACCCGACTTCATTCCCAACTTGTCAAATAAGAATTCTTGGTCAGTGTCCCAATAGTTTTATCCATAGTGCCACAAACTAAGCCGTCAGTATTTGACGAGTAGGAATTGTAATTACAAACAGGCCAAGTAAATATTCTCCTTCCTATTAACATAGAAATGTGCTTCTCTCAGCACATTTCTAAATAGTCTATGTTTGAACCAATTTCAATTGAAGAACAACTTTATATGCATATTTTTCACAACAAGTCTTTATAAACCTCTGTGAGTCAATTGTTCATTTTCAGCTCTTTATTTAAGGCCAAATGTATAAGATAAATCCACTCTGTTAACTCAGGAACTCAGCAGGCCCTGTATTGAGGATTTGGTTAAATTAAAACAATATCATTGCATTGTGAATTTGTCAGGTATTCACAGGGGATATTTATTCATGCAATTTCACCTGGTGGAAATAGGTACCTTCCCGCATCATCAATATTTGTACATTGTTTTTCAGATGAATGTTCAAAGCTTCATACACTCAAATGAGACACCCTTGGAATGACAAACTTCTGTACAAAGGTGACTTTACCAGTCACAGTAGGCACATCAAGTATTGATGTATGAAGGTAAATAAACACACAACAATCTTATGCTTACTGATCCCTCGCATAGTGAAGATAAGATATTATTTGCTGTTCAGGAAATTATTGACAACTGTGATGATTTCACATTGGGCCTGTTATTTATTTCCATCAATAACGAGTAAATTATAGTCTACAGGTTGTTACTACTGTATAGCGATGAATGAGTCCCACATTTTCATGCTCCGCAAAGCCAGGGAAATCACATGTAATTGTGGACCAAGCTGAGTGTGGGATCATACTTTAACCTCAGAAAAGATTGAATCCTTTATCTAAACGTGGCATGAGATAGATAATGTTTTGGTCATGGCTGCAGGTATAATCCTCTGAAAGAACATTACGATTTCACACCCTTTAACTGTCTCAGGAGTTCGCCTCTCAGTAAGACACTTTAAGATTGAGATTGGTGTACGATGTAATGTCATTTCCTTTGATTTTGCTCTTACAATGGGAACAGTGTTGGCTGGAGGAACTTCCATTTGGCTGGAGGAACTTCCATTTGACTAATTATTTACATAACCTTTGTTCAGCAGTCAATCTATATACTATGGGAATAATAGCCGCCTAGATTTTACAGAATAGAGTTCCAAGGGGGAGAGAAGATAAGCAGCACTCAAAACTGAAGGTCATTGAGCTCATTATTTCTCGTAGGGACAATAGTTTGTCCTCAGAAAAACGTTTCCAATCCGAAGAGATGACGAAGCTGGTTATTACAATTATGCTACCCTCAGAGAGAATTTTGAGAGTAATCAGACTAAGAAGAGCCCTGAGTGGACTCCCCAAGTCCGTCAGCAACAGCATCTTAATGAGCCAGAGGTTCCACCGAAGAAGCTGCTCGCTTGTTTATATGTGGTTGGCACGGGGAAGACTGCAGAGGGGAGTTTAAGTTAAAGGGGTCCTATCATGCAAGATGCACTTTTTGATGTCTTTTATACATAAATATGTGTCCCCACCGGTGTGCCAGGGAACTCACAAAGTGTCAGAAAATAAAACCCTCTCTCTTTTCCTCCATACCCAAATCTCTAAAACTGGGGACGGAGCTGATCCAGATTTGCTGCCGGTATGTCATAATATCTGAAATGTGGGCTGGCTTTACACCCACGGCCCTATCAGAAACGTCACTATCAGAAACAATGCACGGCGTGTTTTGGACGTAATATGGTCTTTGTTTACATTAGTGTAGCAGTGGCCGCAGAATAATTATATTAATTTAACAGTTTGGTTTAAATCGCTAAGTCCGACAACGCCACCCTGGGAATTTCACCCAGGGAAATGTGACAAGTTTTAAGTCACTAGGACACACAGGTTCGGTTACTCATAGAACAAGAGACGTGGTTCAATTATCAAAATAGAACAGTTTATTTATACAATAGTAAAAATACAATTTATAAAAACCGTCACACAGGGCTATATCCAAAAGGGAGAGAACGAACAAGGGGGGCTGAGGCTTACCAGTGGGGGAGAGGGTCAACGAATGAGTAGAGGGATCCCACAAGAACAAACTTAAGTCACCCCGGTCACACGTGTTCCACACTCACACAATCACACGGAGAAAAGATCGGGGGAAGCACAGCACACGGAAAGGGGGAAGCCACCACCTCGGACACCAATACCACCACCTTCAGCTCTCAGTAACTAAAACAGGAAAACAAGGGAAAACACAATAAGTGGAGGACAAAAACACAGAATGACTCAAAATGAAATAAACCAAAATTAGCCGCAGCCATACGGGCAATCATGCGGCATAAACAAAACTATGCAAAAAAAGCAAAGAAAGAAAACCTAAACCAAAATCATATAAACAAACAATGAATTGAGCAAAGATATATCGACACTAATTTAGTATAGAATAAACCAAAAGAAAACAAAGAAAAATAAGAATAAACAAATAAACTATTAATGAAAAGCCACAAAAGTAAACAAAATAGTTTGAATTGGTGAAGGAAAGAATAACTAAACAGAAGGAGTTAGCCCAGCAGTCCAGTCACTAAAATCCCACTAAGGGGAGCGGAGCTATAGTGCAGAGTAGGCCACGCTAAACCGGCCCAAACACAGTAGCCAAAAGCGAACAATCTAAGTAGTGTCCAGTAGCACAGGATCAGTAGGGCAGGTGATGATACTGCCGTAGGCAATGCCAAACCGGACCAGACAATCTACTAGCACTTAGCAGCACACAGGATCAGCAGTACGGGTGATGACCCTGCGTCAGAAACCCGTCTCTTTTCGGTGCAGCAAAACAGCAGCGGTTCTTTAAAGCCTTAGCTTGGCCCTAGATTAACAATAAACACACAAGTATAATATTAATGTTCAGGAAAGGTGTGGTGAATGGACTGAACAAATCGCCGTACATACCGATCAGGCAGAGAGGAGAGAGTTTCATGCTCTCTATGTTACAGCTACTTGACGGGCATCGCCAGGAAGACCCTCCGCTATACAAAACAAAACGTGACTACACGTAAGTATGATAGAGAATTGTGAAACTTTACCTGAAGCCAGCTATTCCCCTACAACATACCCAGAGCCATATAATAGAAGAGTTACGACATCTCCGTTCACTCCAATGGACCACTTTTTTACAGCAATGGCGGATCGTGGAGCCTCTCAATCGTTCCCCGGAAGTTAGCGTCAAGGCTAGTAGAGCTGTAGAGTTGCAGCATAATACACCGTTCATGACGGACTTTTAAAGGTAAGAAGAAGTTTAAAGATTTATATTGCGGATATTATCAGTACATCTGATTCTAATGAACATGTGTATTAAAGGATGTCAGTGGATTATCCCTAAATTAGTAGATTTAGGGAACGTTTACAGATAACAGATCATAGGATACCGAAGCAAGTTAGCAACACACGTTGAACAGCCTTTCAATTGTAAATTCCGTTCTCTTAATGTCATTTGGTCCAACGTTGTTGAATTATAGAAGTGGGTTTTCTAAACGGGATTGTATGCGGGGGTGGAGGGAGTTAAATATTAGATAAATATAACTTTGGTGAGTGTAAGAGTGAGTGTTTTTAGCAGAGCCATATTGTGTCCTTGTGATTCTGTTGATTATTACCTGTCTGTATAATGTTGCAGCCCAGCTGATTCTGGATTGATGGCAAAGGGAGAGGGACTTAAGTGAGAGTGAAAACACAAGGTAAGTTTAATACTACTATTTTATATAAGTAAGCATACTAAACATGTATTCTATCACTGTATTATATAAGTAATCTTGTTAGTAACCTACTGTATGGCAGGTGGAGGGGCAGTGATGTTACAGGTGGAGGAGCAAAACTGCAAGACTGCAAACTCCCAAGACAGAGAAATCAAAGTTTGTTCTCCAGAGAAGAGGTTGATTTCACTTCAATTTTTTCATATTTTCTAAAGATGTGGAAATGGCACAAAAAAAAACTTGAGAGCTGTAACCAAGACAACTGTAACAACATGAGTAGAGAGCCACCAAGGTTTTTCAAGTCCCTCTCTTACTCCATTTTGCCAATCCCTTCCCTTCTTCCTTCAATCTTTGAGACTAATGTCAGTAGAAGACATGGCACTGTAAATGTTCGAACATTTAAAATATTATACCACTTAAAAATAAGAAATATTACTTTTGTTACTAAGAGTTCATACTTATTATACCTGTGTCACCTTTCACACTATCGCTGTGATCATGAGCTATGGGCTTTGTAGATACAGGGGCCCTTCTCTTTTTGACCATAGGGCGATGCACGAAGATGGTGGGTATAGCCTCTGCTCTCAGCCTTGTCTTGCCCTTTTCTATCTTGACAAACGAGTGACTTGAGGTTACTTCACACACAGAACAACTCCGTTTTGTCTGCCCACATACATATTCCATAGTGGTTGAATACACAGTATTAGGAAACACTTTATACTTACTGGACATGTTATACTCATTACATACTGTATATAAAATATGACCAAGAATGTGAGACAACTTTATAGAAATTCATATCACATCTGTTACTGATGCCATTTGTCATACTTTGTTAAACTCACAAATAATAAAGTTCCATAACTTCAGTTGGGAACAGAGACCACACCTTATCTCCCCAAGGCAATTTCCCATCCAATAGGTGTGCTGTATAGGTGTGTATAACCCTTTCTCCTGTCTGTTACTCCCTCTTTCAGCACAAGAACCAGAGGGGGATTCAATGGAGCCTGAATACCTGCACTGAGACCCTCACCCTGCACCCTGAGTCTCAACTCTCAGTGTTTTTCAAGCCTTTCCCTGTTTTTTTTTGTATTAAACAAAACATTAAGCTTTCCCAATGGTGTGGTTTTCGTTTTGTGAAAAAGTGCAAATGCAGTGTTTGTATATAATTACATCACATATTTTGTTGCTGTTGGTCGTGAAATTGCTCCTGCTTCCTCCGTTCTGTGTCAGTGGGGAAGCCGTACATTCGTACTCCTTTCTCTGAGCGATTGGAGCATCCCCAGGCAGCACAGCAAACCATGGTGGCGACTAGGAGGCAGCACAGCAAACCAGGACAACACGGAGGAAAAGGCACAGACAAACTGCATGATATGCTATTCAATGTTTATTGAATTCTATGTAATTGCAATGGATGTTCCTAAAACAACACATTTAACATCATCATCATCATGCTGCTGCTGCTGCTAGTCCTTTGATAGTCACCTGTCGGTCTCCTGTCCTTTCTGAAAGCCATAAAGATGACATTAGTCATGTAGATAACTTGTGTCCTCAATTACCAGGGGATTACTGAAACTACCATGAATTTAAGAAAATGGTAGAAATTAATCTAATCTGAATTTTAAAGCATTACTTTAGATCCCCTCCTGCTAAATATATCAATAAACATTAGAAAGTGATGCTCCTGACAACCATACAAGTTTAAGAAGATACTATTGGTTTTAAAGAATTCAAAGCTATAAATAAACAACAACAGGCTCTTTAACCAAGGCACTGTTAGTGACATGTAAACTAGTTGTTCACACTAATCCTAATATTATCACTTAATATTAGCAAATTCTATTTGATTTTTTAAAACATATTGATGTAAATACATACACATCGATTTGTTGTATACATATTGCAAATCAAAACCTTTATTTACTAATAATTACCAAAAATCGTAGTTCTATCTCCTGTTATCATTGCATTCACATTGCCCGCCATGAACTTCCGGGGAACGATCCTCGTCTACATGAACCACGTGGCGATAACCGTTTTTGGACTTCCGTTGTCGTAACTCTTCTATTATATGGCTCTGAACATACCTATGCCGGTGGCGGAAGCAAAACACGGCAAAAACGGAAGTGGGTAGGTCTGGGCACCAGCAAACAAGAGGCCGCCAGCTAGAAGCCTCTGCCCCTTTATAAGGTGCCCCCTGGCGGTGATAGGCTAAAAGGAATATGCCTTACAACACTATTTACTGCTCATCCTGCTACATTAGCAAGCATCGCTAACACTCAGAGCTAACCTGTAGGCCTACTGGAGAGAGTATGTGCAAAAAAGCAGGAAATACAAAAAGGTACTCACCTTGTGGTAAAAAACATTTGAGCTCCATACTGTTTCAGAAATAATCCTTGAAGTTGTTTGTAACATGATATGGCATTTAATCACAGCAGCATTTAGCTGAATCTGAGCAGAGCAGGCAGCCTGCTCGTCACAGAACTCACTGTGTGCCTGCTGCTCAAAAGGGGGCCGGGCCAGCAGAGAATCAGCCATTCTCTAACAGGGCTGAAATAGAGGGATATGAGGGTTGTCTAAAATGCATGATCTGTTTGGTATTTTGAGCAAAACACATCATAGATATATTTTTTATATATTTTTATATATCTGATACCCATAATATATGCCTAAAGATAGCATGATAGGAGATCTTTAAATTCACATGCAGCTGTACAGGCTGATATCACTTCAATGATTGTGTTAGAAAGGAATCAGCCGAGGCCAGAAACGGACAAAGAGAGGAGCAGGGGTTGTAGGAGCTTCATTGACCTATTAGGTGAAGGGTTGTCTTTATTCATTACCTGTTCAGACAGATTGTATTGTGCACTGCGGAACAAATGTCAGACAGATTGCTCAAAACATGCATCAACATCCTCTGCAGAGGTGAGAGGGCACTACTATCCTTCCAATAGTTACCAAGACATTTCACTAAGAAACAAAAATGTCAACCTCATTGCAATGTAAGATGAAAAGTTACCAAAGTCATCGCTTCGGGGTTATCTAGGCAGAGAAAAGCTTCAAAAATGTATGATGATACCCAGAAAGAAAGAGAAAAGCAAGAATTTAAAAGGTTCCCAGTGTAGGATCTAGATCTGCATTTACAGATTATGTCACTCATTATGATTGGCAGTACATAGTGTTGCAGTGATGAGGGTTAGGGTTATTTGTATTTTTCACACATTCATGATACTTAACACCTTTTTTCAGCAGAATAATCTCCACAAATGCCACATTTTGATATTGGAAGCGTAAATGTGATCACCAGAAGTTAAAAACACTAGGGAATAAACTAATTACATCACGGTCCCATGGCTGCACAACCAACCCGGTATCATGGCAAGACGTGAACATGTGACGATTTACCATGCTGGGAGACATGAAGATGTTACGATTTGATCCCTTCAAATGTGACTGTTACACGGTATTGTTAACATGGCCCAAATACCCGGAAATGCTAAGCAAATGCTGTACCACGACGGTCGGTTGTTATTGTCAATATTAATATAATAATGATTTATTTTTTAATAGTCACACTCGATTTTGCGGATTTTCTTGTTGCCCCAGCTGGTCGACATCTCTTTTAGCAGAAACAAAGGCTACATTAATGTATTAAATCGATGTTAATCCATCTGTGCGGTTGTGGAATTAACGGATGTGACGTTGTGCGATTGCGTTGCCAGGCAACAACTTGGCTTCATGTTAATTTACAAACTCTTCAACTTGAACCGTAGTTATATTTAAAAACATTTTAGAAGGCCTCACGCTAAGCTAAAGGCGGTCTCGTGTTGGCATGATGACATTTTATATTCTGTTTTAGTCACTTATAAGCTATTGTCGTTTTAATGACACACAGAAGCTTTGGCTATTCACGAGTGGGGTGATTACTAATGTATTATGTCAGAGAACAAACATTTAAAATTCTCTTAGCCTTGAAATCCTCCTAATCACAGAATTGATTTCAGGCTTCTAACCACAAATACGTTCAAAAAACTATTGACTTCACTTTATTGGAAAGTGTGCGGATGCCATGTGTTTGCGATGCATTTTGTCAGGCAAATTTTGAAAGTGGAATTATAATAATAATAATTATAATTTTTTGCAATAGAAACCTCTGTTATGTACGGAGCACCTGGAAAAAAAAAGATTTCCATAAAATTAAGTCTGAGTTCGAAATATATCTCAAATAATGTATGCACCGTCATTTCCCCACGTAAACATAGCCTAACAGTCTGCAATGAAATGGTTGTCTCCTGTGTGTTCCACTTCCTCCTTGGTGCATCGGTAATTTTCTCAAAAAAATAAAATAAAGTCAGGATAACGGATTAGTTTGTCGTGCGCACGAGAAACGAACCCTTTTTCCTGACTTTATTTTTTTTCTCATTTTTTTTTTATGTCTCTTAAACTGTTATCCCGACTCTTTATTTTCTCTCTCTCTCTCTTTTTTTTTCCATGTCCCTTTAGGGGCTCCGTAGTTATGTCATGAAAAGTACACCCCAAATTTACAGTAGGTCCGACACGTTTAATGTAGACACATAGTTTTTTCTCCATTTTATGCCATAGATATGCATAGATATCTTTGGCATTGGAGGATTACAAGTAGTGCTGGTCGACATTATTCTCAAAATTATATATAAAAACAATCCCTCTCTATTTTTCCAACTGCATCCTTGGCCCTTCCCAATAAGTTAAAACGTTGCCTAATCAAGCTTAAAACTTACATACATTTGAGATGTGGCAGAAACCAGGTTGTCATTCATCTCTTTCGACTCCACTTCGAGCGATAGAACTATTAACAAAGCACTTATATACTAATAAAGGGCTGGCTTATCTAAAGCCAGTTGAGTAGCACTTGAAATGTTTTTGCTCTATGAAGCCTGATGTACTTATATGATTCTGTTTTCTTCAAGTTTGTATTTTGTTGATCGAACGCACTTATTGTAAGTCGCTTTGGATAAAAGCGTCAGCTAAATGCAATGTAATGTAATGTCATTGAAAATAGCCTCATTAGGTCACAACAAAGGAGCCAGGTGATTAACTTCATGAGATCATTACAACACCTCCTGAGTGTGTGGAGCATACATGCAGCTGCAGTGTTCTCATTAATGCCAGAGAAAGGCCAAGATATATATATATATATATATATATATGCAGGACATTGTAGACTTAACATAGTGACAGTGACAGCTCATGCTCTGAAACTCACCTGAGGAACAGGTTACACGCCGTCAGCGCTGAGACGTGATCCACCTTTGCTGAGTTCCGGATGAGAGCCACGTTCAACCTCATCCACCACAGCGGACCCGAGTTCCACTAAAGGCACTTCGGGAAGGGTTTCAGGAGCCACTCCACACTGGGCGAATCACTTCTGGGATCCTACTTTTGCCCGCCGAGTGGATTTAGCACGAGAGGGAGCAACTCTTGCAGAGATAAAGAGTCGGAAGTGTGGTCCCGGCTCTCCTCTCGCCGCCCTTCTCGCCGCTCCTCTCGCCGCCCTTCTCGCCGCTCCTCACACCGCGTATCGCCGCTCCTCTTGCCGCTCCTCTTGCCGCTCCTCTTGCTGCTCCTCTCGCCGCTCCTCACACCGCGTATCGCCGCTCCTCTCCGCGCCTGTGCTAGCGGCAGAGATGTAAAGTGGATTAAATAGCCAGTGTAACGCGGTGGGATTACCTTCTCTACTCTGCTGTGCTGCTATAGCTGAGGCCTGGTTCCACCTTGCTCCGGGAACAGCGTGGATACTGTTGTGCTGGACTGGGAGAATGGCGGGTGTCGTGTTTCTGCTGTGCCTTTTCTTGGCTGTGCTGGACAAGGAGAAGATCGCTAGTCGTCCTGAACAATCTACTGGATTCGGGTATGTTCTGCCGCCCGCAGTGGACATCCCCTGTACAGTTTCGGAGGTGTTGCACAAACAATTGCTGGTTGCACTGTCGCGGACATTCATTTCGGAAAATGTTTGTCTTTCTCACATGCCTCCCACGATGGTCCTTCAGAATTGTTTTTTAAACTCTAATCTCACTTTCGCGAAGTTTGCTGGTGACTCTAGATCAGCTGGCAATGTATGTGTGTTGATTAAGAGGAAAAGGTGCTTGGTATTTTTATTGTTGTTACTATCAGGAAATGTACTGTAGGACTGCTGCCTTATCTTTCTTACAGTGCAGACGCTTTTCTGCTTGCTCCTGCCTCTGCTTACTTTTTATGCTGATTTTCCTATTCTTATTCTCTGAAAACTTCGAGCAGCGGCTCCTGGACATTAACCGATCACTGGGACAGTTCATCTTCGTAAATAGACGGAGGTTTTCAGCCATATTTCAACATTTTTACGACGACCCCAGTCTTACAGTAGCGTGGCCTAGCAACAGCTAAAGCCTGGTAGGCTACTGCATGCTATTTAGCTTAAGCTAGTTGGTAGAAAAATGCCTCCGTTCTCTACAGATGACTTCCACAAACTTCTACAGAAGATAGTTGTGCTGGAAATGAAAATGCAACGGTTGGAAGTTAACGTGGAAGTGAATGGACTATGTTGTGGGAATGACACCAATTTACCAGTGTTGCAAAATAGTGGAAAAGGGTATGCTAACTCACAGCTAGTTAGCAGCTACAAGGATTCCAAGGAACAGGAGGGCTGTGTACCGGGTAATAAATCTACAAGTGGTAGTCTTCCCTGGAACTCTCTGGGTGCAAAGCCGAAGAGTAAATCATTTCCATGGGATTTGGGAGGACGGATAACAGGCAGAGCCCAACACTCAGAAATATGTGATGCGACCGGCTGGCCTGCATTGTTATCACCCAGGAAGAGTGCCTCTTCAACCCCTAAACAGCAGTGGACAGCTGCTAAAGGGAGAATTACAAAAAATCCTCCTAAACCACCAAGTGTGCCAATCCAGAACAGATACGCTCCGCTGACCGAGAGCCGGAGATCTCTTTCTGATGACCTGGATAACCCGTCCTCTTCACACAGCAGGGTAAGGACGAATAGCTACTCCAAAAGTAAAAGACTAGAGGGAAAGCTAACGACTGGGCCTGAAACTCTGATTGTGGGTGACTCTGCTGTAAGAGATGTAAAAGGTCTGTGTAGTAAGAACAACATCAAAGTACTCTGTTTTCCCAAGGATACGGTCTCTGACTTGGCTGAGAAGATCCTGCATATTGGGGCTGAACATCCGACTGTGAAGAATGTGGTTCTGCACATTGGAACAAATGATGTTGTGAAACAAGAGTCAGAAGTGCTGAAAAAAGACTTTAAATGTCTGTTGGAAACTGCCAGCTCTCTAAATGCAGAGGTGTTCATCAGTGGCCCTCTACCGCCAGTCAGAAGAGGAGTGGAGAGATTCAGCAGATTGTTTGCACAGAACACCTGGCTTTCAACTGCCTGTACTGACCATTCTGTGCATTTTATTGACAATTTTAACTTTTTCTGGGATCGCAGACATCTTTTCAAGGCAAATGGAGTTTGCCTGAACAAGTCAGGAGTGAAATTGTTTATCTCTAACATATTCAACTGCCTGCATCATCAATCTGTTCCCTCTGCCAAGGACAAGCGGCAAGAGGAATCAAAACAGGAGATAGACACAACACATCGCGCAGAAAACCCTGAAGAAGTATCACTGCACCCGCCTGAGGAATGTTCTGATTATGGGAGACCTATGAAACACACGGAGGAGTCCCCACCGCCCGTCACCCCCCCCCCCTATCAACGCCTTTGAGGATACTCCGTTCACCCCCCCGCCCCTCAACGACGCCCACCAAAATCACCGAAGCAGAGATGCGCACCATCTCTCCCGGCTTCATCACCATGCCTACCACAATCATCCAAACCAAAACAATCTGCAAACTGATATCTGCTGGGTCCAGGCTCAAGGGCGTATGGCACTCTCAACTCTTTCCAGGACATGCCAGGGCCCTGCCTGCCAGTAGCTTTGCCGATATCTGTGTTGATAGGTAATAAAATAAGAGCGGTAAATCATCTTAGATACAGGAAGCGCTCAAACGTTTGTGTGAGTTTATCTAATTTAGCAGTGATTCCATGTCAGCCACAGCTTGTTACAAAAAACATGACTGATAGTGTGTTTAACAAACTTAAACTAGCTTTATTAAATGTCAGGTCTTTGGCAGGAAAAACATTTTTAATCAATGATTTTATCACTGAACACAATCTTGATTTTATGTTTTTAACAGAAACTTGGATTGAACAAAATAACAGTGCAGCTGTTCTTATCGAATCAACCCCTCCCAACTTTAGTTTTATGAGTCAGGAAAGAATGCATAAGAAAGGGGGTGGAGTTGCTATTCTGTTCAATGATTCCCTTCAATGCAGGAAGACATCGTATGGAAACTTTGATTCTTTTGAATATGTGGCCCTTCAGCTGAAATGCTCCTCTCGAGCTCTGTTCCTAAATATCTATAGGCCACCCAAATACTGTGCAAGCTTTTTTGATGACTTTACTGAACTGCTGTCTATAGTGTGTATTGACTTTGACCGTCTAGTCATTGTTGGTGATTTTAACATCCATGTTGACAACCCCCAGGACAGAGGGGCTAAATAACTGTTTTGTGTTCTTGATAGCTATGGACTGACTCAGCATGTGACGGAGCCCACGCACAATAAGGGGCACACTCTGGACTTAATTATCTCAAAGGGTCTGAATATCTCTAAGGTTGTGGTGACTGATGTTGCGCTCTCTGACCATTCCTGTGTTTTCTTTGAGAGCTCTATTTCTGTTCACACAAGTGTTCAAAAAGAGGTAACCACAAAGCGATATTTAACTGAAAATACTAGGGAAATGTTTACTCAGAATTTTTCTTCCACACTTGCCGCTGCTAACATCTCAGTAGATGAGCTAGTAGATCATTTTAATTCAAAAATTAAAAATGTTATAGATGCCATTGCTCCAATTAAGGTAAAGGAAGTGACTGGGAAGAAAATATCTCCATGGAGAAAGGCCATGACCGTTAAAACAGAAAAAAGAGAATGTCGAAAAGCTGAACGCAGGTGGCGAAAAACAAATCTCCAGGTTCACTTTGAAATTTATAAAGAGAGACTTGGCCTTTATAATTTGGAATTGAAAAACGCACGACAATCATTCTTCTCTGACATCATTACCAAAAACAAAAACAACGCACGTGCCTTGTTTGCTACCGTCGACAGACTAACTAACCCCCCAGTGTCAGTAGCCTCTGAATTTCTAACCACCAGGGCGTGCAATGATTTTGCCTCCTTTTTCACTGACAAAATTCAGAAAATCAGACAAGCAGTCAGTGCCTCTGCATCAGGAACAGCAAATGTGCTGTCTCTGTGTCCACTTAACATCAATTCAGACATCATGACACAATTCCATCAGATTAATGATAAAAACCTAGAGGACATTATACAACTTCTGAAGTCCTCCTCCTGCTGCCTTGATATTATTCCAACAGGATTTTTCAAAGATGTTTTGCCTTGCATGGCCTCAGAACTACTTCATATAGTAAACAAATCTCTTCACTCAGGTATTTTTCCACAGGCCCTGAAAACTGCAGTCATTAAACCGCTCTTAAAAAAAAAAAAAATCTAGGTGCTTCAGTAATGAACAATTACAGGCCCATATCAAACCTGCCATTTCTAGGTAAGATCATTGAAAAAGTTGTTTTTCAACAGTTGAGTAATTTCTTGCATTTAAATAGTTGTTTCGATGTGTTCCAGTCAGGCTTTCGTCCAAACCACAGCACTGAGACTGCTCTTGTAAAGGTCTTTAACGACATCCACTTAAACACAGACAGTGGCAGAACTTCAGTGTTAGTATTATTAGATCTCAGTGCTGCGTTTGACACTGTTGACCACAGCATATTACTAGACCGACTGGAAAACTGGGTGGGACTTTCGGAAACAGTTCTAAATTGGTTTAAATCCTACTTAAAGGATATTAACAACTTTGTTTCTATAGGTAAATACACATCTGAGTTGACAAATATGACATGTGGGGTTCCTCAAGGCTCCATCTTGGGGCCTCTTCTCTTTAACATCTACATGCTACCACTGGCTCAGATAATGAAGAACAACAACATAAGTTACCATAGCTATGCAGATGACACACACATTTACGTAACAATTTCACCAGGAGACTATGCTCCAATTCAAACACTGAGTAAGTGCATTGAACAAATCAATGACTGGATGTGTCAGAACTTTCTCCAATTAAACAAAGATAAAACTGAGGTAATGGTCTTTGGAGCCAAGGCAGAACGTTTAAAAGTTAGCGCTGAGCTTCAGTCTGCAATGTTCAAACCAACAGATAAAGCCAGGAATCTAGGTGTAGTCATGGACTCTGACCTGAGTTTCAACAGTCACATTAAAACAGTTACTAAATCAGCCTACTATCACCTAAAGAATATATCTAGGATTAAAAGACTAATGTCACAGCAGGATTTGGAAAAACTTGTCCATGCCTTTATCTTCAGTGGACTCGACTACTGCAATGGTGTCTTCACAGGTCTCACAAAAAAATCTATTAGAAAGCTGCAGCTGATTCAGAACGCCGCTGCTCGAGTCCTCACTAACACTAAGAAAGTGGACCACATCACTCCTGTTCTGAAGTCTTTACACTGGCTTCCTGTGTGTCAAAGAATAGATTTCAAAATATTGCTGCTGGTTTATAAAGCACTGAATGGTTTAGGCCCAAAATACATTACTGACCTCCTGCTAAACTATGAACCATCCAGATCTCTCAGGTCTTCAGGGACTGGTCAGCTTTCTGTCCCCAGAGTCAGAACTAAACATGGTAAAGCAGCGTTCAGTTATTATGCTCCAAATATCTGGAACAAACTCCCAGAAACCTGCAGGTCCGCTGCAACTCTTACTACTTTTAAATCCAGGCTGAAGACTTTTCTTTTTGTCGCTGCTTTTAATTGAACTTTTCATATCTTAAACTGCACTGTAACTTTTATCCATGTACTTTTTCTTGTAATGTTTAAACGTAATTAAACTCCATGACATTTATGAGAGGGACTGCTCGAAAGCAGAGATATTTGGAATATCTGGCATCGACGGATGAAAAATAGTGTTTTGGTAACACGGAGTGTTTTGGTAACACTTTAAAGACTTTGTTATGGAAGCAAAGCAGGGGAGGGGGTGTGTACAGCCTCCTGAGGGTCCGATTGTGGATGTCATGCGAGCAAAATATGGTGAAGAAAGTCTGTCTAAATTAAATATATGGACGGAAATGTTCGGATTTCCTAAGGGAGGTTCTTTGAGTAAAATATTCATATTTTAGACTGCACTGTAACTTTTATCCATGTATTTTTCCTTAATGTTTATTTTATTAGCACTGTAACTTTTATCCATGTACTTTTTCTTGTAATGTTTAATTGAACTATTCATATTTTAGACTGCACTGTAACTTTTATCCATGTATTTTTCCTTAATGTTTATTTTATTAGCTTTTCTTTTTTAATGCTTAATGTCTTTCATTTCTTTTTTGTAAAGCACTTTGAATTACCCTGCGTCGAAAAGTGCTATATAAATAAACTTGCCTTGCCTTGCCTTGCCTTACAGCCAAATCCAGGTCCACCGAGCAGTATTAGTCAAATAGCTACTCCTGCTGATTTTATATCTAGATCTGGGCTAGGTTTAATTCATTTAAATGTGCGTAGTCTGTTACCTAAATTAGATTTTGTCCGTATTTGGGCGAGTTCGACTGATGCTGATGTCATTGTCTTATCAGAAACGTGGCTAGATAAATCCATTTTGGCCTCTGACATATACATAAATGGTTACAGTGTATATCGTACTGACCGGCCTAAAAAAGGTGGTGGCGTTGCCATTTATGTGAAAAATAAGTTTTGTGTAACTAATATGGTTTCCAAATCTGTTAGTAAACAGCTAGAATTTTTTGCCGTGAATATTGAGGTAACAAAGGGTCAACAGCTCATGGTGGTGGGCTGCTACAGGGCCCCTTCGGCTGTCAAGGACTCTTTATCGTCTTTGGCAAAACTGTTATCGCAACTTTCCTACAAGGAAATAGTGCTGCTTGGTGATTTTAATTGGGACTGGTTAACTTCTGTGTCAGAGGATTTTAAAAACCTGTGTACCTCATTGAATTTTACCCAGATTATAGACAGTCCTACTCGCCCAAATATTAAGTCCCCCAATAAATCCTCCTTAATTGATCTAATTTTAACAAATGTTCCACATAAATACTCATCTGTGGGAGTATTTGCTAATGATGTGAGTGACCACTGTGTTGTGGCCACAATTAGGGACACTAAGGTCCAAAAGGTTAAACCACGTGTCATCACAAAGAGAGACAAAAAACACTTTGTGGAGCAGGGTTTTTTACATGATCTGTTTGATTTTGATTGGGGTAGAATCAATTTGTGTGCTGATGTAGAAACTGCATGGTCTTATTTTTATCTTGGTTTTATGAAAATTATAGATAGACATGCACCTCTGCGTAAATTTAGAGTGAAGGGACGAAACAATCCCTGGTTTTCTGCTGAGCTGTCCAGTCTCCTTCATGAGAGAAATAATGCTTGGGCTAAGGCTAGGAAATCAGGCTCAGAGGTAGAATGGCTACGTTTTAGGCAGCTAAGAAATAGCTTCACATCTCAAATAAAAAGTGCTAAATCAAAGTACTATTTGTCGGTTACCACAGAAAACCTGAATAATCCTAGGAAATTTTGGAAATAAAATCGATTTCCACTGGTGATATCCCAAATGAGCTACCTCCGTGCCTTACCACAGCATCTGGCACTATATCAGACAGGGCTACTATGCTAAATTGCTTTAATGAGCATTTTGTGTCTTGTGGCTCTCTGTTTGGCTGTGTGGCTCCTGTGAACGCTCCAATCCTTGACTCTGAACAATGTGGTCTGGAAAACCCTTTCAGTTTTACTCCTTTAACTATTGGTATTGTTCATGAAGCATTATCCAAGTTAGATCCTAGGAAACCGGCTGGCCCGGACAACGTAGAACCTTTCTTTTTAAAGATAGCTGCAGAATTTATTGCTCCACCTCTTACTTCTCTTTTTAACCTCTCCCTCAGCACGAACACAATTCCAAAAGTATGGAAGTCTGCTTATGTCTTGCCTTTACTGAAAGGAGGGGAGGCAACTATTTTAAATAACTATAGGCCAATCTCTAAATTGTCAGTTCTGGCTAAGGTGCTCGAACGCTTAGTGAGTGAACAAGTAAAGGAGTTTCTAAACATCAGTCAGGATTCAGAAAGAAACACAGCACCATCACTGCGACAATGAAAGTGGTAAATGACATTACTACTATTTTAGATAATAAGCAGAGTTGTGCAGCTCTGTTTATTGACCTTTCCAAAGCATTTGACACCGTTGATCATCGCATTTTAAAGCAGAGGCTACTCAGTATTGGCATATCCAGCCTTGCAGTGGGGTGGTTTGTGAACTACCTCTCTGAAAGGTCCCAATGTGTTCATTTTGATGGAATGTCTTCTGAATGGTTAAACATTTCTAATGGTGTACCACAAGGTTCTGTTTTAGGACCACTTTTATTCTCCATATATATTAACAGTGTAGGTGATAATGTGGATGAAGCTACTTTACATTTTTATGCGGATGATACTGTGATGTATTGTGCAGGTCCCTCCATTCAGGAGGCTGTTGTTAAATTACAAGCTGTTTTTAACACTATTCAGACTCAGCTCTCTGAATTAAAGCTTCTTTTAAATGTGGATAAAACCAAGGTATTGCTCTTTTCAAAAGCTAAAAAGACACCAGAGCCTGTTTTAGATATTGTAACTATGCAAGGAACAAAACTTGAAGTTGTTGCCTGTTACAAATACCTGGGTATCTGGCTTGATGATTGTCTCTCTTTTAAACTTCATGTCAATAACCTGCTTAAAAAACTGAGGGTTAGGCTAGGTTTCTTTTTCAGAAACAAGTCCTGTTTCTCGCTTGAGGCCAGGAAAAGGCTAGTCACTGTGACCTTTTTACCTGTGCTGGACTATGGTGATCTGGTCTATATGAATGCACCTGCCAATTACCTGAGCAAATTGGATGCTGCGTATCACAGTGCTCTGAGATTTGTCACAAATTGTAAAGCGCTTACACATCACTGTACACTGTATACCAAGGCAGGTTTACCATCACTCTCTGTACGGAGGCTCAGTCATTGGTACACGTTTATCTATAAAGCTGTGTTGGGTAAACTCCCGTATTATATCTGCTCTCTGATAACACAGAGAGTTGCAAGCAGCTATTGTCTGAGGTCACATGATGTAGTCTTGTTAGATGTGCCAAGAGCAAGGACGGTCTTAGGTAAGACAGCTTTTATGTGCGCAGCTCCACTTGCTTGGAACAATCTTCAGCAAGAATTGAAACTGAGCAATCTCATTCCTCTGCATGTTTTTAAAGCTAGGCTAAATGAAATGCTTGCTGATACTATGGGCACTTGTAAATGTCTAAAAATAATGTCCTGTAAATATAATGTATAATGTCCTTTATTGTTTTATGTTTCATGTGGAACCTATATGCTGCAGGTCTCCCTTGAAAAAGAGATCTATGATCTCAATGGGACCAATCTGGATAAATAAAGGTTTGAAATGAAATGAGTGACAGCTTCCACAATGTTCTTTGTAAAGTACTGAAGAAAGGAATAAAGACTTCAAGGTTGACACAAAAGCCGAAATATACCTGAATATCTTTTATTTTTCCCGCAGTGAGAGTGAAATTGCCTCTGTGTTAATTACAAAAAATATCCGGGTGGGACACATTTTTAGGAATGGCTGGCTGTGACCCCCTGAAAGACCAGCCTGTCGCTTGCCTTGCACAGCAGGCAAGCGACAGATGCTGTTTTCTGAGCAGTGTCCTCAACGTAAGGCCAGCAGTGATTGATCTAGCTACGCCTTGGACAGAAAATAGCCTGTTGAGCACAGTCAGAAGTGCCACATTCTGCCATACAGTGACTGAAGAAGAGGGGTTTAAGCCTGTTGATGTTTTAGCTCTGAACTGCTTCAGCTTTGAGTACAGCGTGACATTCCTCCGCAGTGGTTTCCCTGCCACGATGGAAGAGTAGGAACCTCTGCTGTTTGTTGTTACATCTTGCTCAAGGAGGCAATTAAATCATTGTCTGTCCTTTTATATTTAGCCACACTTTTCAGTTTGTTGTGTCGTTGATCTATCGACCACTTAGGTTCATGTTAACCAACCTATAGATGGATTTCCATGTAATTCCTACTAAGTGTATACTGCCTTAAAGAGCCTGCGACAGCATCCCAACAACTGTTGTGCAATGAAATATTGTGCTACTAGTCATCTCGAACCGTCAGTTTAAAAAAGAAGGTGCGATACCTTTCCGATAAATATCAATAATTTCGAACATCGCGGGGAAATTCCTTCGACTCATTTTGAAGTTTTGGGGGAAGCCGGATGTGACGTCAATGCGGGAACGCTTCACTGTACGGCGAGAGAGCCAAACACGGACAAAGTGTGTTGTCATGCGTAGAAACCCCTGCGAGATGGAGTTCATGACTTTTTGAGCTGTTCATGAGCACTCATGAAACATTCATGAACAACTCATTATATGTTCACTTGTCATGTTCATGAACCAAAATTCTTAAAATACTCATGAACCATTTTAAAGAGGAGTTCATGACATTTTTATGAACATTGTTCATTCATATAAAGTTCCTGTTTTGCTCATGACAGACTTTTATGAGCAATTTATGAACTTTTCATGATCCAGCCAATCACAACATTATAATTAAAACCCCAAAAAGTTTGCATGAGCATTTCATGAACTTTTCATGACTATTAGCATTTCATGAATTTTGGATGATTGTGGCAAGTTCAGAATATTTTTGAATATTCATGAGCATTTTATGAACTTTTGATGATCAGTGTGATGTTTTTAAAGACCTCTTGAATATTCATCTACTATTTGAACATGTCTTTATTTTTAAAAACTTTTAATCTTAAAACAAAACAATAGTGAATTTGAAACTGAACATTATCTGTATTTATTTTGGTGACATTCATATCATTTTATGGTTTATCTGTACTGTTTGAGAAGCAGTATGAGTAAGTAGCGCCAAGGTGGAACCTTTGGCAGGTGAGCGGTGACATCTGGGTTATTTTAGGGGGGACACTTCCGCCCCCTCCTCAGAAGCAATCCAGACGATCAACCGGATCCTGTGTATAATTATTGCTGCTTACTTTTCTGTTTTCTACAGGTCAGTATATGATGAAAATGATCGATGTTAACTTGTGTGAATTAGATATGATGTTGGAGATGTTTAGGAGAGTGTGTCAGAAAGTTTTGAGCATGTTTGACATAGTAACGGTATTTTAAAAATACTAAACTGTCGGCAACAATAGATGCCATTTTCGCGGGCTTCAGCCGCGCCTGGGTAAATGTGACCTGAGCGCAAGGCTCGCAGGCAGGTTAGCTGCTGCGCACGGGTAATATGTTTTGTTTACCTGAGTGAAGTCTTGCAGGCACATTGCCTTGTTTTTTGTTTATTAACATTGACAGTGTATTTTTGTGATCTCCATAATATGTTATATTTGGTAAAGATAGATATATTGATAGAAAGTATTATTTGATAGCGTTATGTGTTTATAGATAACAACCTGTCCTTCACTGAAAACATAGCTGCTACAACCCGCTGCTGCAGATACACGCTTTACAACATCAGGAGGATACGTCCCCAGCTGACCCAGAAAGCCACGCAGGTTCTGGTCCAGGCTCTCGTCATCTCACGCCTAGACTACTGCAACTCCCTCCTGGCTGGTCTACCTGCATGTGCCATCCGACCTCTGCAGCTCATCCAGAATGCAGCGGCTCGCCTGGTGTTCAACCTTCCTAAATTCTCCCACAACACTCCGCTCCTCCGCTCCCTCCACTGGCTTCCGGTAACTGCTAGAATCCACTTCAAGACAATGATACTTGCGTACCATGCTGCGAATGGATCTGGCCCTTCCTACATCCAGGACATGGTTAAACTGTACACCCCAGCACGTGCACTACGCTCTGCATCAACCAAACGGCTCGCTGCGAAGGGGACCCAAGTTCCCATCAGCAAAAACACGTGGGTTTGCTATCCTGGCTCCAAAATGGTGGAATGAGCTCCCCATTGACATCAGGACAGCAGAAAGCTTACATACCTTCCGGCGCAGACTGAAAACTCATCTCTTTCGACTCCACTTCGAGTAGAACTATTAACAAAGCACTTATATACTAATAAAGGGCTGGCTTACCTAAAGCCAGTTGAGTAGCACTTGAAATGTTTTTGCTCTATGAAACCTGATGTACTTTATGATTCTGTTTTCTTCAAGTTTGTATTTTGTTGGTCGAACGCACTTATTGTAAGTCGCTTTGGATAAAAGCGTTAGCTAAATGCAATGTGATGTAATAATTTATATTGACTATGTTGAATTTCTCCTTGAGATACAGTAATTGACTGTGACAGACGGATAACTTAAATGGAGAAATGTGATGTTTGTAAAGTACAGCTATTTGAATGTAACTGTGTACTTTGAATTTTGAATAAGAAGCAATCCAGACGATCAACCGGATCCTGTGTATAATTATTGCTGCTGCACTTTTCTGTTTTCTACAGAAATAATTTATTGTTGCTGTGGTACCCAAGCTTTTGGGACCCGTAACACATTTTTTTGTGCAGCTGAGTATCAAGAACTGTGCTTCAAATAGTGATAGGATTAATTGTAGCGCTCCACCTGTATACATGTATGTTTGTATGTTAATTTGAGTAAAGTTCCATTGTGATTGACATAATTGTTGTTTTCTATGGTTGCCAATTGACCCACAGTCAATGGTTCATGAACAGTTCATGAACAGTTGATAGCCAGCCATTGAATTATATTCAGTGACTGGGTATGAACTGTTCATGAAGTTGTTATGAACAGTTCTTGATATGTTCTTGGTTGAAAACTGAATATCCCTACACACTCACTGAAAACTCCATTTCATGAATTGTTCATGAACCTGCCTAAAACCATATTCCATGAATTGTTCATGAACCATACCAGCACAGGAGTTTCATGAGTAGTTCATGAACTGCCCTAGTGCCATTTAATGTTCATGACCATTTCATGAACAGTTCATCAACTTTGTTATGAGCTGTTTATGAGCTGTTCATGAATATGGTTCACTGATATTCCATGAACTTTTCATGACAAGTGCATGAACAGTTCACTATCATCTCACTGGGGAATGGTGAATTACTGAGTTTAGGCACGTTAATAACGTTTTAATGAAGTTGACTACAGTATATTCATATTTGTCAGTGCTTTCATGTCAATTCGGCGAACATAAACATAAATGATCGTGGTGAAGATGATGATTAAATTAGGATTAAACATCGGTAGTGAGAGCTGCTGAATTTCCTCCCGTAGGATGTGATATCAAAACAAATCGATTATGTTTGTAGTTGTAAACTCAAGTGGATGAAACTACATTTATTAGTGCTTTCATGTCAATTCGGCGAACATATGATACATGAAATGATCGTTAGGATGATGATTAAAAATCGTTTGTTTGAGCCGGTCTGCATTTCCTGATGAGAAAACAAACCGATGCTTTTTGTAGTTGTACACCAACATGGATTAAACGTGTGTTTTTTTTACCACAATGTTGGGGAAATGAATGGATAAAATGCACGGATTATTATTATTATTCCCACTCCGATCGGGACACTAGGTCCACCGTTTCCCCGCAGCGAGGCTCCCCTCGTTGACAGTTTACGTGTGCTGGGTGCAGTGGCGGACTGGCTATCGGGACGAATCCCGATGGGCCGATACCGAAGTGGGCCGGTCGGATAAGTCACTAGCACATCCCCCATAGGCGGCGCGTGAGGCTCAGGTTTGGGAAGGCTACATAACTTTTTTTACCTGACGCTGCCCGCCTCCGGCGTCTATAGAAAAGAGATCAACTCAGTGTGCGGAGTTTAAATCTCTCAAGTCATATTACAGGATAAAGGAAATACAGTTTAAACTGCCGTATGCAGAGAAAACGCCGACGTGTCGCACTTATCATTCATATCACATCATCAATCACATCATCGATCATATAATATCATATAGGCCTATCATATATTTCCTTATCTGAGTCAGCTTCTTGAGCCGTATCTGGCCGTGCAACATTCACAGTGTCACATACTGTATGCAGAAGTATTATTTTAAGCAACACATTATGTTGTCGAGTCAAATGTAATTAAAGTCAGATCCACTCGTGTCTTAGATGGGGCAGTGATATCATACAACTATACGCTTTCAAACACTCGGTAGGCCTAGTTATTTTTTAACCAGTTGTTCTGTATTCACCTGTGGCTTGTATCCTGGATTATATATTTAAGTCATGGATGTTTAAAGCTCATATTTGTCTAATATTAGTTTACTTTTCATTAATGAAGTATGATGCTGCGCTGTCAGTACACTTGTCCCTGTTTGTGATTGGTCAAATGTAGCTAACCCCACCCCTTTCACGTGAACGAGCTCTCAGCTGGTGAGAGAAACCCTGGCTTGATTTACCGAGTTGATAACCAGCGTCGTAGGACCGCTTAGCGAGATCTCGTTTGTTAGTTTGTTGTTGTTAGTTTGTTTGTTACTCAAACATATCCAGGGTATGTTGAACTGGCTTCGTAGTACAGGGCACAGGTGGCTAGCAGCGCTAATGTCAAAGACACAGACATTATACATTATATTTGTATTTTACTAGGATGCAGTGACACAAATATTTGGGAAGGCTTAGCCTTCCCTAGCCTACAGCACCCGCCGCCCCTGACATCCCCCACTCCCCCCGTTGACAATTTACTAGCGGTACCGAAGTGGGCCGGTCGAGAGTCCCGGGATGATTTTTAGTCCCATTCCACCACTGGCTACATGACCGTATTATCGCCCATATTGACGCACCTAATTCCTAAACTTCTAACAGATTCAACATAAACCGATCCTTCAGCCTCATATGAGCTCTCAGACACGTTCAAAATTAAACTGTTATCGCTGTCTGAACTTGCTGCTGTGTGCGCCATCGTGCGTTTACATGCAGATGCTGGGATCCTGAACGGTGCAGCTGGAGCGCTGTGCCCACAATTACGTCACACATAATTTGGCGGGACTTGAAGAATCCCCGAGAAGATCCAGAAAATGGTCAACATTGAAGAGCAGATTAATGGTTATCAAAGTACAAATAGTCCTGTGTTACATTTTATTTTTATATTTAGTCACCTTCATCCTGTTTTTATTTAGTCAAGTGTTAGTCGACTAAAAGTCTGAGCATTTTAGTCTTTTAGTCGACTAAAACAGTAAACATTTTAGTCAAGATTTAGTCGACTAAAAGTCTGAGCATTTTAGTCTTATTTTAGTCAAAGAAAACTAATTATTTTAGTCTACTTTTTGTCAATGAAAACTGTTGAGTCTTTTTTAGTCATCAGATTATATAGAACATTTCAGTCAAACTAGTCTAGCCAAAACCAATAATTTGTCATTTTAGTCAAACGTATTTCACAATAAGATTATATCTTGTCCTTATTTGATGAAAAACGCAGAGAGTATCTGGTCAGGTTTGTGGTGTTTTTACCTGTGTTATGGCCACATTGCTTCCCTTCTGATAAAACAATGCATTCGCTTTTTTTCTCCGCCTCATTGTAGCGAAAATGGGCCCAAATATCACATTGTTTCTTTCTCCCAAGCAGTAGTGGCTTTAGACTTTTTCGTTGTCAGTAATTTTGACGGACAGGATTGTAACATTTCCGTCATAATCCATTATTACCCGTCGAGTGCACAATTTATCAATCACTCGCGCTGACGGGGGGGTATTCGGTTAACGCGAGTGCGACCACTGCTCCCAAGCCCTGTTGTTGCCATCTTATTTTCTGTTAAAGAAGGTTAGTTAGACCATGAGTTAGACCCGAGTCTTCCTGACAGTTCACAGTGTGCCGCTGCCCGGTGTAATTCAAATATACTGCCGCGCGCAGCACAGACACACACAGCTGCTGCCCTGCGCAGCACCGGAAATGGAACTGCTGGGAGAAAAACTGACTATCAGAGATGTAACGTTATCTTTGATAATATTTCGTCTCCTCATTTTTCGTCAACGAAAGTGAAGAGAGATTTTGGCATAGTTTTTATTTAGTAAACTACATTTTCGTCTCGTCACTTTGCGTCAACGATATTGCATGATTATTTCGTTACAGTTATTGTTTACTGCCATCGGTGCCGTCTCATCATCGTCTCGTTTTCGTGATGGAAAAAAAGGTCGTTGACGAACATATTTCGTTATAGTTTTAGTCAACGAAATTAACATTAGTTCACACCCAAAAAAATCTGGAACTAGAACTTTTTTTCGGGAATCTTTTCATCCCTTTTCAGTCCCAGCTAGAGAGGTAGTACTTTCCTGGGGAGGAAAAGGTTCCAATTTCTGATTGGCTGGGCGAATTGCAAACCGTGCCCCGTAAAACTCTGAAAAGTTTTGTGAAGCCGCCATTTTATTTGCTCGCATTAGCATTATTAGCATTAGCCCAGCGTACCAACGGAGAGAGACTAATTTATGGGAGCGGTGGAGTGATGAGGAGGTGTCGGCGCTTCTGGCGATTTACTCGGAAGGCTTCAGTAGAAGCTGCTCGGAAGAATCCCAGTCCCAGCAGCTTCTACTGAAGCCAGTCCCCAACTCTGGGGACTTCCGGCCGGGGTCTTCGGGTGGCAGTAAACGCTGTGAAGTTGTTTGCGGCCTGCCAGTAAACCCAAAGCAGAAGAAGAAGAAGTGACGTCAGTGGCTTCATTTGCCTAATCCTCCCTAAGGGACTTATTCCGGTGTGAACGCTATTTACTAGATAGTTCCAGGAAATAAAAGTTCCGCGGAAAAGTTCCGGGAACTATTCCTGGGAAAAGTACTTGGTGTGAAAGCGCCTATTGTATGTCATTGTGACCATGTACACAGCATGCTAATTTTAATATGTAGCTTAAAGCACAATTTTACCAAATTACAGCCTCAATATGGTCTCTGAGACACTATTTATTTAACCGTGCTGTATAACAGAAAGAAAATCAAACTCGTAAAAAATACATGCATTTTGAGATCTGAGTGAATAAAATAACTGCTCACCATGTTGCAAAGCAGCTTTTAGCTCACATTATTGCCGGTTCCCATATTGACTCCAGTGGGGATTGGCCTCAGTTCTGACCATGATAATTCTGCTCCACTTCTCAGTTGTTATAAATGAGTGCAAAAACTGTGCACTGGAAATTATGGCTTTGAGAAATGGCCCTTATGAATGACCATAAACATAACCTCTGTCTGAACAAATAAGCCGTGCTGGGGACTGCCGCAAAGCAACACATCCTCACTCCCAGGTCGGCCAATGTTGACGTTATGTCAAGTCCCCTGCCGGCTTTTTCTAACGCAAGGGGGGGGGGCCTTAGAGTCCATTTTCAACGCAAGGGGAGGGCCCTTAGCGTCCATTTTCAGCTTTCCGGGATGTCCATATGCTTCTATGGATGCTCATGGAAGCACGGCATTCGTTTGTGTCGACTGCCCTTAAAAGGCAATGAGAGCGTCCATTCTCATTGGATAACGGAGAATTGTACACCCGGAAGTAAGTATTCCCCTTACTGTCGATTGATTTTACAGTGATATCTGCACTACTCATCGACAAAAAAACACCAGATTATCCTTGTTAATTACACAACATTGATTGGTTTAAATTGTGTGCAATGCTTTTGTATTTTTCCCCCTCGATTCGGAGAAACAAATCTTTTTTCGGAGTAAAGGATGGCAGAAGACACTACACTACCCAGAATCCCCAGCTATCGTTTGGACTACACCATGTGCTCTGTTTGACAAACCCCGTGATAGTCCTCAAGCTCTGTGATTAGAGAGTGTGCTCCGAGGGTTACCGAGCCTCGAACAGCACTTGAAATGGGATGGAACCACGGCAGACTGTTCAAAACTGGATTTGAACGGGTCCACCGCGATCAATACCTGACAAGGCCGGAGATGAAATATCTGCATACATCTTATAAGAGTATAATACATTATGTATAATATCAGTTCAAATAAGTGCTTCAACATAGTTAACATTGCTGGAGGTATGCACACATATTGATAGATGTCTTGTAATGCACTGTTGAGGAACCTGCGACCCAAGTTTTTCCTTCAGTGCAGAACTACACCATAGTTGTGTAGGCCTATATGATATGTCAATAAACCTTAGAAAATCTTGAAATCTTGAACGGGATGTGCAAAATAGTCATTATATACAGTCTTTAATTAACTATTAGTAGAGAATAACAAGTAATGAACATACTTTATAGGGATCCTATTAATATCTAATAATAAAAATAATGAAATTCAATAACATGCTTTAACCACTAGGTGTCCCTTTATATCAGCTGTGCACCTTTATGGTGTAAATACAGCCTATCTACCAATTGGATCAAATATAAAAGTCAGCCGAATTAGTGTTGATACTGCAAGGAGACGTATTGTGTGAAAAGACATGTAAGATGTTGTTTAATGGCTGATATATTTATGATCCACGTCACGTTTTCAGTTCCTCATGTTTGTCTAGAGGTCTTCTCATCAGGGCTCTATAAATACAGAACTACGGCAGATATGTAATATTTAATGCAGCCGAACCGTGTAGTACAATGCCGGTATGTGATGACTTTCAAAGAGAAAAGCAAGCACACTCGGAATAAGGTATTATTTAATTTTTTTTAAATGTTTTCGGTCTGTTTCCGGTATTTGTTAATGACAATGTGCTCTGAGATGTGAGACTGGAATTGCACAGGGGAAAATAACGTATCTTTAGATGCGGATTTTGTTAAACTAATATGTTTGCGCTGTGGACCAACACTATACATTGACGGGGAAGGGGGTAGCAATAAAGATAACACCATTAAACAGTTACACAACATAACAGAAATAATATCGATAGCAGCGTCCCTAGCAACCACCTTGGTAACAATGAAAACGTTGGACGCAATTTCCTGAAGTAATCTTCGTAATAACTAGCAAACTAAAGATCATGTACATCCACTGCACACATCATCTGAAATAACAACTCATATTTCTAGCATCAAATGACATCAAAACGCATTTTAATGGCCAAACTAACTTTAAAATAGGCATTTTCCACCGAGAATAAAACGAAGTTTGGCCATGTTTTTTTTCTGCAGGGAGAAATTTGAAGATCACGTGACGTCAAACAGAGCTTATGGTGTAGTCCAAACGATAGCTGGGGATTCTGGGTAGTGTAGTGTCTTCTGCCATCCTTTACTCCGAAAAAAGATTTGTTTCTCCGAATCGATGGGGAAAAATACAAAAGCATTGCACACAATTTAAACCAATCAATGTTGTGTAATTAACAAGGATAATCTGGTGTTTTTTAGTCGATGAGTAGTGCAGATATCACTGTAAAATCAATCGTCAGTAAGGGGAATACTTACTTCCGGGTGTACAATTCTCCGTTATCCAATGAGAATGGACGCTCTCATTGCCTTTAAGGGCAGTCGACACAAACGAATGCCGTGCTTCCATGAGCGTCCATAGAAGCATATGGACATCCCGGAAAGCTGAAAATGGACGCTAAGGCCCCCCCCCTTTGCGTTGAAAATGGACTCTAAGGCCCCCCCCCCCTTGCGTTGGAAAAAGCCGGCAGGGGACTTGACATAACGTCAATATAGGCCGACCTGGGAGTGAGGATGTGTTGCGCAAAGCAGCCATTAAACATAAGTCCCCTGTAGCTCAGATCAGTTTTTTTTAACTGGTCAGTCTGCCAAGAATAAAACTCAGCAGTCCATATACAGTAGAAGAGGGCTATAACAACCCTGAACCAAATGACTCCCCTCAGTCTGTTAATGGTGGCCTCTGCGAATAGAGAATGAATCAGGAGACTAACATGCAATTCAGGAGGAGAGCTGCGGACAGGGATATCACAAGGCCCGAGCTCAGACAGCAGCAATAATGCAGCCCTCCAAATCCTATTATCATTGTAATGGAACGGATGGCGTGGGAGGAGAGACAATGGGTGTGTGGGAGAGGGAAAGAGATGAGGTGGAAGGGTGCTCCTTCTCTCTGTCTCAAGACTAGACACGCACACACACGTATATTCCTATATCTTATTGCCGCTGCGACAGAAAGCTGAGGTGATACCACCGTGTCAAACAGATGCCTCCCCGAAGAAGAAAAATGCCAGGGGAAGTGGCGATTTTTGATATGACTCAACATTTAACTGGAAACATCTTTCAAGACCCAGATAGGAGCAAGTCAGCAAAAAGAAAAGGAAAGAAAATGTATAAAAAGGAGTATGAGATATGGAGGTTATATCTTGGGATTCAGTAAAAACACCCTTTTTTGGAAATGGAATTTTGATGCAGAATTGATGTTAATATATTATTGCAGCCTGACAGACAACACAAATTAGCATTGGTCTTTATATCACATACAGTACCATAAAACAGCTGCACAGAGTAGGATGTCGAACATAATAAGAATCTGCAGCCTTCAGAGACTCGACTTAATGGATAAGAGAAGCGATGAGCCCTGTCTGCTTATTAAGTCTTCAAATGAAAGCATTACATTTTCAAGGTGGTCAAGGGTGCCATAAATGACTTGTAGGCATCAGGATCTTATGAAGACTTTAACAAGACCCCTGCCAGTTGCAGAGATAAAGCCTCGAAACCATTTGGACAGGTATTCTAACCACTGGGACCTCACTTTAAGTTGTTATTCTCAATTCAACAGTTATTACTCAATTTAACAACCCTTTTATTTGTGATATTTGAAACAGAAAAACGTGTGACTAGAAGAGCCAGCCATACAACAAGCATAAATGCCTCCACGCTGGGTAAATGTGGGAGCTCAGTATGAATTAATTGCTATTTCCTTTCACTTAATTAATCCAGTCTGACATTGTGTTCATGTTGCGAAGGCGGTTCATTTGTTTTGCAGGAGTAACAAGTAACATTCCTCATTGTCTGTTGTGGAAACCCCTTTTCCTTGGTTTTTCAAGACATAGTATCACTACAATCTAGGGATGTAACGATATACCGAATATCGCGGTAAATAAACGTCCCAATACCGTCGTGAGACTGACCAAATCTACCGCGATTTTTTTTATTAATTTTTTTTTTTTTAAAACACTTTTTTTTGTTTTAAACCTTTATTTAACCAGGTGGTCCCATTGAGATCATCGATCTCTTTTTCAAGAGAGACCTGTCCAACATGGCAGCAAGTAAATATCGCCCTGTCAATAAGCCTCACCTTCTTGGCAAAAACTGTATTGTTTTTGAAGTGGTGGAGAGACAATGCACGGTTTGACCCACTGCTGTCACCCATGGCCAAAGCATAGGGGGAAACTATATAATTTCCTTTTGGAGGGCATGCATAACACGGCATAACACCAGAGCCTCGCTGCGGGGAAACGTTGGCGCTGTTCCGAGTTTGTTCTAATCTGTCAAAATGACAGACTGCTTTCAGATGTTTCCGTCATTGTTAAATAAAATATTCGGTTAACGCGACCACTGCTGTCCCAGCAACATCAGTAGGCCTACCAAGCGAGAGAGTTTTTTCCAGAGCAGGGGATATTGTAAATGCCCAAACATCCCAGCTTATAAATACCTGGAAATGTGGACATTCTCATATTCCTAAAAACCTGTCTGATGATGCTGAGTGAGTTTGAGTTGAGTTACTTACTTACTGAAAACTAAAGTGAAACTTGATTTATTTTATTGCAGGGTCTGATTATTAAATGTCCTTGTTTATTTGTGAGATGCAGTGGCACAAAGAAAATGCCTACTTTGTTTGGTAGTACTATAGGTACAAAAACACTGGTTTTCTTGTTCCAGTCTGTTACTGTCACTTTGTTTTTGACACTTTAAAATACTGGTATCCTACTAAAATGCTGTACAAATCAGATTTATTATGTAATAAAGAAACATTTTCCGAGTAAAAAAATGTTTTATTGTTCAATATCCCGATAAATACCGTACCGTGGACTTGTTTTTGCGATATTATCGTACCGTGAGTTTTTGGTATCGTTACATCCCTACTAAAATCCATAACTTAAGTGAAAAGTAATGGCTGTTGCAACAAATGTCTGTAAATCCATTCAATTGTGTGGATGTTTCACTCAAAACCATAAATATCAACCTCATGGTGGCACTTTATAAAACATCATACATCATCTTGGCACCGTGACTGTTTGTACACAATGTAATCTCAATGTGCAGTTTGAGGTATTTTTCAGTGCCTTAGTTGTTATTGAGACCTTTATTATTTGAGTTGTATAAGTCTATTATGACATGCTGCTTAAGCAGAGCATCAACGGAAAATGTAACTACTCTAACTCCAACAGCCAGGGCCCCCATAATGGGCCTTAATAGGCTACTAAAAAAAACTGGCTCTCACAGTAGCTGTTCGATCATTTTAATTATCCCTCAGTGCGGTCAACAATGGACACTTCTTACTTTCTGCAAACCTATAAGGGCATTTTTAGGTACAAAAACTGAAGTGGCATTTGGTAAAGCTTCTCATAAGAGTTCCAGGAAAATAAGCAAAGGCATGATGTGTGGCAAAAAAAAATAGCTAAATTCCCAAGAGGTAACATCAAGTTTTCTCGACAAAGTGCTGTAAAGAATAAATCGTCTCCGATACAAGTGTGGTGCCGCTTTGTGCTGTAATATTCTCAGTGAAAATGATGGCCATCATGGCAACACCTATTTACCTCGTAATAATGTTGATGCTGACATAGTGTTTCCTCTTGAGTCTGTAAAATGCTCTTCTCGCATAATAAAAAGCATTCGCAAACACTGCATTTAAACGACAATCAGGTTTTGTTCTATGCCTTAGTTTAGTTGCCTTAGTTTTGTTCTATGAATGCAGTGACAATGATGGACTGTTTATTTATGGATTTAAGATCATAGCGAAATATGCTTTTGTTACATTTCAAAGAGCAGTATTTTTAAATTCTCACTGATGAAATACAGGATATGTCTAGGAAACTTTCGCAGTGCATCATTAGTCCAGCAGTTCTCAGTGAAAAGGTGTGACGACAGCAAGAATGCAAATGTGGATAGAAAAGGGCAAGGGTAGAGGAGTAGGGGAAATTGGCTGGAAAGTGTTATAAATAGAAGACGGGGCATACAGTTTATGGTGGTGACTGTTTGATGATAGAGAAAGATTAGTTTCATTTGACAAAGGATACACATTTGGAAATATATATAAGTCCTGTGAGGCAAGTAAGACAAAGAGTCATTTTCTAAGAGTTTTGTTTTACTTTAAATGTATATAAATTAAGATTAGGTTAAAACGCCGGGTTACGTATGGTAACCCTTTGTTATATTAACACAGGCGGAGCCCTCTACTGGACTCTATGGGTACTACCTTATCATGCAAGCATTCACCTACTGAGATGTATATAGACGTAGCCGGCCCCGGGGCGAGCCTACCTGAATGCGTGCGCATCTCACTTCCATATAAAAGGAGGCCTCGCCTCCTGACCATCATCATTCACCACTCTTCAGCGAGCGGTATAGGACAGATAGTGCCCCAGGGTAGAGGGCTCCGCCTGTGTTAATATAACAAGGGTTACAATACGTAACCCGGCGTTATATCTCTCACAGGCCCGATGTATGCACGCACTGTCGTCCAGCACACCGTTCCACCTCACTGTCCTGACCGGCTTTAGCAGCCACTGCGCCTCACTCACCTCTCCCTCGGTTGTAACCATGGAGAAGTCCAGGCTACGGCCGATAGAGCACACCTTGACGCACTTGCCTCGCAAAAAAGTGTGCTCGAAAACAGTGCTGAGGGCTCTCCTGCGTCTGCTTATAGGCAGACAGGGAAAGTCGGCAGCTGTATGGGTTCACTATGCACCCACACTCAGACACTGACGCTGTGCAGAGTGTGTACGGACTATAGTATGGAGCCCATTAGCCCTGTAAGGGCCCAAAACGCATTACGTCACCCCGCGACCCTCCAGGAGTCTGGGGAAACGTAAGCGCATTTACGCACGGGGAGGGGGTCAGATGCCCACTGACCCACAGACCCCCCCTCCTCACCAGTCCAGCAAACACATATGCTGAGAAAGAGCCAGACATATCCAAGAGATAAAACTTTATGAAGGGACCTGGCGTTGACCAAGACGCCGCCGTGCATATATCCTCCACACTCACACCGTTGAATAAAGCTGTCGACGCAGCCACAGCTCGTGTGGACTGCGCACGGACCCCCGTGGGACAGGCTCTCCCTGCCTGCTCGTAGGCCTGTGCAATGCCTCCGCAAAGCCAGCCTGCCAGGCGTTTCTTGGACAGAGCTTTTCCAGTCGCCCCGCCCCCGAAGCACACAAACAGCTGTTTAGTACGTCTCAGGGTAGCTGTGCGCTCTACATAACATGACCCCCTCCCCGGGCGTAAACTGAATCTAGGAGAGGGCATTTAGGCCTCTCTACTTCCTTCTTTTGATTAGTTTAGTTTTTCACCTCCTTTCCCTTGAACTAATTTATACGGGAGAGTGCATTTATGTAGTTACGTTGTGCCTCTCGGCGTATACTTTGACTTTCTGTCTCTTTGGAGAATGCTAGTACGTTGGATACGTTGGGCTCTTTCACTGTTGTCCCTCTTCACCAGTATCCCATGTCCAGAGTTGGGTGTAACGCGTTACTGTAATAATATTACTTTTGTCGGTAACGGAGTAGTGTAACGCGCTACTTTTATAATTCAGTAATCATACTACAGTTACTAACATTGCCCCGACACGCGTTACTTCGTTACTTACTAAAATCAGTCATAATCAAACCTCAACAAACACCTGCAAATAACACATACTAAGGTGAAGCTAACGCACAGCTATGTGTTGTTTGTTTATATCACATAGTCTGTTCTTCTTCTCTGTTTTCCGGTTGTTGCCTCTTTTGAATGACGAATACACACTACCGCCGCCTGCTGGTAAGGAGAGTTATTGCCACTCACGCATGCTCAGTTTGTACGTACTCGGCTGAAGCACGTACTGCTCTTTGAACTGTGAATAGTTCTGTGCAGACGCTTTTCTGCTTGCTCCTGCCTCTGCTTACTTTTTATGCTGATTTTCCTACTCTTATTCTCTGAAAACTTTGAGCAGCGGCTCCTGGACATTAACTTATCACTGGGACAGTTCATCTTCGTAAATAGACGGAGGGTTTCAGCCATATTTCAACATTTTTTACTACGACCTCAGTCTTACAGTAGCGTGGCCTAGCAACAGCTAAAGCCTGGTAGGCTACTGCATGCTATTTAGCTTAAGCTAGTTGGTAGCAAAATGCCTCCGTTCTCTACAGATGACTTCCACAAACTTATACAGAAGATAGCTGTGTTGGAAATGAAAATGCAACGGTTGGAAGTTAACGTGGAAGTGAATGGACTATGTTGTGGGAATGACACCACTTTACCAGTGTTGCAAAATAATGGAGAAGGGTATGATAACTCACAGCTAGTTAGCAGCTACAAGGATTCCAAGGAACAGGAGGGCTGTGTACTGGGTAATACATCTACAAGTGTTAGTCCTCCCTGGAACTCTGGGTGCGAAGCCTAAGAGTAAATCATTTCGATGGGACTTGGGAGGACGGATAACAGGCAGAGCCCAGCGCTCTGAAATCTGTGATGCGACCGGCTGGCCTGCATTGTTATCACCCAGGAAGAGCGCCTCTTCAACCCATATTCATACTAGGAAACAGCAGTGGACAGCTGCTAAAGGGAGAATTACAAACAATCCTCCTAAACCACCAAGTGTGCCAATCCAGAACAGATACGCTCCGCTGACCGAGAACCGGAGATCCCTTTCTGATGACCTGGATAACCTGTCCTCTTCACACAGCAGGGTAAGGATCAATAGCTACTCCAAAAGTAAAAGGCTAGAGGGAAAGCTAACGAATGGGCCTGAAACTCTGATTGTGGGTGACTCTGCTGTAAGAGATGTAAAAGGTCTGTGTAATAAGAACAACACCAAAGTACTCTGTTTTCCCAAGGATGTGGTCTCTGACTTGGCTGAGAAGATCCTGTATATTGGGGCTGAACATCCGACTGTGAAGAATGTGGTACTGCACATTGGAACAAATGATGTTGTGAAACAAGAGTCAGAAGTGCTGAAAGAAGACTTTAAATGTTTGTTGGAAACTGCCAGCTCTCTAAATGCAGAGGTGTTCATCAGTGGCCCTCTACCGCCAGTCAGAAGAGGAGTGGAGAGATTCAGCAGATTGTTTGCACTGAACACGTGGCTTTCAACTGTCTGTACTGACCATTCTGTCCATTCTATTGACAATTTAAACTTTTTCTGGGATCGCAGACATCTTTTCAAGGCAAATGGAGTTTGCCTGAACAAGTCAGGAGTGAAATTGTTTGTCTCTAACATATTCAACTGCCTGCGTCATCAATCTGTTCCCTCTGCCAAGGACAAGTGGCAAGAGCAGGGGCGTTGCCTGGGGTAGCCCCGGACAAATTCTCCCTCAATAATATAATACATTAACCTACTTTACCTATAGGACGGACGGCAGAATTGTAATTTCCCATGTTCAGTGAATGCAACACAGAGGAAAGACGACGCCACCAGACCAATCAGAGAGTTGCATGGAAATAAACGTGTTTTATTGGCTGACAGGTACGTACCTCTCCTCTGTGACAATGTTTAAACTGTCAGCCCCGGTGTTCCGGTTTAACTGGTTCCCCGATCAACTGGTTGACAGATGTGGAGGCGTGGCCTTCGACAGAGATACACATTTCGATCGCTTCTTCTGTCGTTTACATAAATCTTTTGGTATATTTGGCTGGATAGGAACACTTTGATGCACATTCAGTACCAGTGTGTGAGGTTGTAGTTACGATGGCGATATCCGGACGCGAACAGCGAGGACTACAAAAAGAAAAACGAGTTGACATGGGCATGTCTGTTCAAAACATTGCGAGCTCCAATAAATCATTTAAACCAGCTATTGTTGGCAGACTTATTACTGAATATCGTTCTTAATGTGATACCAAGTCCATCTGAGACCCGTGTACACCTTCAGACAGCCTCCAGGTGAAGCACACGTTGTTTACTCACAGTTTGAAAGCAGCGTGGAGAAGTCTTCAGCTGTGTTAAGCTGTGATCCGCTCGAATAAATCCTTAAAACCAGCTATTGTTGCCCGAATTATCACTGAATATCGTTCCTAATGTGATACCAAGTCCATCTGAGACCCGTGTACACCTTCAGACAGCCTCCCAGTGAAGCGTACGTTGTTTACTCAGAGTTTGAAAGCAGCGTGGAGAAGTTTTCAGCTGTGTTAAACTGTGATTCGCTCAGGGGAAATGGGATCCGCCCAGATTAAACTGTGTTACATCTTCTGTGGCTATCTACCAGCGATCATGTTTAATATGAAAGACACACACATACATCCCTTATAAAAACGCCATTCTGCAGCACTCATCCAGATAAGATGTGACTGTTAACTCGTTTTGCAAAGACAGCAGCAGAAATGTCATTGCTGCATGTGCAGGGATATTTAGACTTTAAAATGCTGATGGGTCATTAATCTTGGTCTCGGCAAACAATATTAGGAATCCTCTATTCAAACTACATAATATTCAGTGTCCATCGACATGAAAATAACAAAAAAGTTCATGCTGGACTCAAACCCGAGTCCCAACAGCAAATGTCACTCCAGCCCTGCGCGTTATGAGTGCGCCACGGATCAACACGAAGTATTGAACCTTTTAGATCACACTTGTTAAAAAGTTCCAGAAAAATGCAACCCGACCATCATTTATAATGTGAGCAAATGTATGTACACTTTAAGCCATATAATATACATATTATAATATAGTATACTGACTGAGGTCTGTATCAAGCCTCATTAAGACCCACCGTGATCAGATATTCTAGTTTATCAGCCTGCGAGCCCACATTATGTTGTGATAAGTGTTAGTTTTACATATAAGTGTGTTCTAGTGCACACATTAAGTTCCAATATGCAAATCAGGCCATGTGTTTCGTGATATTTGCCATGCAACATTATGCTGTACAATATAATATAATATGACATTATGCTCACAATATAGACATTTTTTAAACGCTAACTTTCTAAATAGGCCTCCATTTCCTTTTGCTCTGTCTGCTAATGCAGTAGCTGATCGGATGTAAACCTGGACCAAAGCTGTTGCGCTAGAAACAGAATGCAATTTACAAAAAGGTTTATATTCTAGCAATACTGGCTGTCTTTTCTGTCTTGCGAAAGACTCACCAAAATAAAAATACTTAACGGCATCATGTCCCCTATTGTGTGCTAAGGGCTAATCTTACATATTGCAACTATAATAACAGTGGCCAAATTCATGTTCTAATGTGCAATGCAAGCTTTGCTTCTGTAGCCTATAGTAGACTTACTCATTAGTGTGACAGAAGGAAAGACAACAACAATGATAGCAATCAATAATTAATGAATTTGAAAAATATTAAAATTTAATGAAAAATCAAGATCAGGATTACAATTATTAACTTCATTAATTATTTAAACGTGGTGCCGACTGACCTGTTCTTTACACGTGGTCTCTATGGTTACCCTAGTCTACAGGGATAGCACTTTTTAGTGTATATTCCTGTTTCCCACTTTTTTAGGAGAGTGCATTGGTGCATTTACGTAGTCACGTTGTGCCTCTTCACTTTTAAACTTTTAAAAAGAAACATTATTGACTGATAGTATCAGCTTTATTTGGCAAGTATGTATACAATTACAAGGAACATGGCCTTCTGTCCTGTTGGGATCCAAACCACACAGTGATGGATGTACTGAGAACAGACTGGATTATTGCAGAGTAATAATAATACATTATATTTGTATAGCGGGTTTCTCCAACTCAAATACGATTTACAGTATGAGGGAGGGTAGACAAACAAGGATAGGCAAACAAATGAATATAGTAAAATAAAATAAACCGAAAAGGCAGTCAAGAGGAAGTTGATTGAGAGGGGGGGGCTTATGGGTAGACAGAGTAGAGAGTACGGATCAGCAGCTCCTGAGGCAGGTATACTCTGGGCTGGTGCAGGAAGTGTTCTGCCATCAAGACTTGCAGGATGGGCAGAAATACTCATCCTCTGTGGGGGAGGACAGTCCCACGCACCCTATGTGGTACCACATATTGCAGGTGGTGCACTCAATCTGACAGGGAAAAAGAGAAATACTTTAGAATACTGTCAAACATTTTGTCAGGTTCACATCACTCATCCTGATTAGGATGTAAAATTAAGCCGTTTTAATTTCCTTAGACATTATTTATTTACATAGTATGGCAATGGGTGTCATATATAGGGTTACAATCTTAGCTGTGGTCCTTTCTGTTTGGAGTCTGTGTTGGTATGTTCCTTCAGCTGCTCCAGTGCCCACCGAAAGTGCAAAGACATGCAAGTTAGGTGAATTCAACTATACATTTGCAATAGCTGTGTGATAGTGAGTGTTCACCCAGTGATGTTGAGGTAACCTATCCAAGGTGCATCCCAGTCTTCCAGCAGAAGGACATGAATTTCTCTACATACCCACGTATCGATGTCCCCTTCAGCCCCCGAGCTGAGCTCCCCACAAGCCCTACAGAGCTGGGATAGGTCATCTGCAAAAAAGAAGATAATGTAGTTTAATGGCAATATAGACACATTCAAGTTTACCAGGTAGAGTTCTGTCTACCTGAATTTGTCACCAGCGACATTGACATGTCCAGCCGCAACATGGCCACACCCTTCTGGTCAACAGCGTAGTCGATATTTTGGCCAGACAATATCTGCTCTGCAAGCTAAAAAGTGTCTGATAAGTATCATTTTGAGGACTTTTTAATAATGACAAATAGCTCCAGATATAATCAAATGTTTACCTTGCACACAAACACCCCGCATGCCGATGAGTCCTGTTGCTTAGGGTGAGCAACGGTTGCGCATGCCCATCTCCCTATTTTTGGACACTTTTTGCGGACCAATGCTCTACACACAAAACACACATTTATTACAGTTTGCCAATTTTAACATATGCCAAGGTAAAACCATTTAATTCAAGATCAGTTGAATCCTGTTAAAGGACAAAAATGCTTGAATGACCTTTTTGTTGCTCCCAAAAGATGATCCATGGTGTATGAATACATGTATTTGTCTATTGCACACATCCAAGCTGACATTTCATTCACCTTGTTACGTCTTTGCATTTTTGTATCTGTGCGTCTGTGGCCCCAAATGGGTCGACGAACAGGGACCGCCTCTCCTTTAGGTACATGATCTATGGAAATGCAAATACTAATTATAACCAACCCCTACATCAGATAGTGTCATGGTTCCGTCTAGATCTGTTTATGTTGAGGATTACTTACAATCAACGTCCAGTGTCCATGGCTGCAGACCGCTCCAACAGCCACATCGTATTTTAAAAGGTCCAACTAAAAAAATGATAATAATTACGACAACTAATACACTAACATAAGTATGTATTTGTGTGTATGGACATACAAACATACATATACACAAAACACATAGGCCTACTTATGTACAAAAAAAGAAATCCTAATATATAGTCCTACTCACACTTCTCAAAGAACCTTTGTGGGTTCCCTCCCAGAGCGATGGCCTTAGGTAGGAGTCCAAGGTAAGAGCGCCAGCTTTCCTTCCTACCATGGTTATGTATGAATTGACGATCTAAGAGTACAAAAATAACTTGTGATACAATCTAAATAAATATCAGTCCAATATTCTTTTGTTTTGTAACTTACCTCTCCCTCCAACCACTTCCCTGGGGCCAAGTCCATTAGGTTCTCTGAATATACTTTGTATGGCCCAAACTTGCACCAGAGCATCTGCTTTCTCCTCCCTGTCCATATTTGTCGGATTACTGGAAATATAGCAATGGAAGTTATTTGTGAAATGCATCATTTGGAGTGTACTTTCTGTCTGTTTACTTACAAAGTTCAGGATCCTTTGGTGCCATTTGGGCCTCGCCTTGCTGTGTGGTGGGTGTTTGTGTGGTGGGTGTTTGTGTGGTGGGTGTTTGTGTGGTGGGTGTCTGTGTGTGCTGTGGACCAGCCAGAGGAGAGAGATCGGACAACTTTTGTAGTTTGGCAGGGATCCTCTCCTCTGGCTGGATATAATGTGTTAAATGATCAATGTTTGTCTGGAGCTTTGTGGTACCCTTAGCGAGTACTGCCTTTTCCCCCTCCAATTCCAGGATTGTGTAGGGTCCCAACCAGTCATCGTCCAGCTTTCCCCCTTTTCTTTGCTCCTGTCTCACGTTCCTCCGCAACACCTGGTCCCCTACTTGGAAGTTGTCCTCCTGGCCCTTTTTCACTTTTCTTTTGCGGACGTTGTCCTGGCTTCGTTTCATATTTTTTTTCACCTCTGTGAATACAGCCTTCTGTTTGTTCAGGCCTTCGTGGATCTCCTCCGTTGCGACCAGCCTGCTGACTTTGTCTTCTTTGACCTGCAACAAATCACAGTTAGAATTTTAGAAGACAGATGATCCAAATGAAAACGTTTGAAACGGATGACAACATTAGAACATCTTACCAGGTACTCCTTTGGCACCTCGGAGGGATACCTAGCCTCCCTCCCAAACATCAAATAGTAGGGGCTGTATTGTGTGGTCAGCTGCTTCTTTGTCCGAAGACCAAACATGGTGGACTGCAGAACCTGGTCCCAACGTTTGGGGTGACCAGCCACCATTTTGTTCAATGACCTTAAAATGCAGAATTCAAGTGTAGGCATGAGGAAGCAGGAGAGCTTATGGGTTCTCATGTATGATAAAGCAACATATTCATTAGGAAATGTGTTTGTAATTCTATGAAGAGCGTGAATTCCATCAGGTATTGAAAACCAATACCTCTGGATAGTGCCGTTTAACTTCTCCACAAGGCCATTGGTCTGTGGGTGGTATGCAGAGCACATGCTTCTTTTTATGGCCAGTGTCTCACACAGGCCAGAGTTGACCTTGAAATTATCATTGGGACAAACAAGCAATAGATTAGCACAGCAACTACAGTTACATATTGGGGATTCATACTGCATCAACACTACCTTGTTGCAAAACTCTGAGCCCTGGTCTGTTAGCAGTCTTTGAGGTGCACCAAATTTGTAAAAGAAATCTAGGATACAATTGGTCACCTCTTCTGCTGTTTTAGTCTTAAGTGGGTAGGCCTCTGCCCATTTGGTGAAATAGTCAACCATTACACATATGTACTGGTTGCCACCATCTGTTACTGTGAGTTTACCCACTAAGTCCATCCCAACCAGTTCCAAAGGCTCCGTAACCTGGGGGGAAATAAATACATGAGCATTACAGTAAATCACTGTTGACGTGTTTCTACACTGACAATACCAGTATGCCATGGTTTATTTTACCTCTATCGGACTGTACTCCTGCTTCTCCTTAATGTTGGCTCTCTTGGCCTGGCACTGTGGACACTGAGCAATCTAAAACAGACAAACATCAGTTATGAGAAATATTTAGTGCAAATAAATTATATGTTAAACTGATAGGGTGTTTGCGCATACAGCATCAGCAATTTTGAAATACACATTACACTCCTCTGTGCTACTTTTGAACCTGAATGTGTATTCCACCTCATTATTTTGAAGATACCAACTCACCCACTCGCGTATGTCACCCTCCATGCCAGGCCAATAGTACCGAGCAATGATGGCACAGTGAGTCTTCTCCACTCCGCAGTGTCCACCAATATTGCTGCAGTGAAACTCCGCAAACAAATCGTTTGCTTCTTCAGCAGTAGAGACCACTTTGGCAAGGTGCTCGGTTTGATTCTTTTTGCGCCTGCAGATGTAGTACAGTTCTCCGTCTGGTGTTTATATGACATAATATTAGATGTATTAGTTTTACCATAGCATATTATCATTGTTTTCTAGAGTCCATATGCATCCATACCCTTTATCGTGAAGGTGTCAGCTCTCCTCTTCATGACATACTGCTCTTTCTTGGTTGACCCCTCAGGATACTGGTGGTGGACTTTCAGATCCAGAATTTGTTTTACAATTCTGGGATCCATTTCCTAACGCTCTCTGTCCCTCCTCCTACTCCAACACCTACTTACACCTGTCTCGCCTATGCGCCTACTCCTGCCTACCTACTTACCCTCACGTATTCATACACAAACAAATTAATACAACAAAGACAAACAAACAAAGTGACAAATACACGGAAACGTACAATACCAGCCTCTCTCAAATACACACAGTTGCACCTCAATTACTCACCCACAACCACTCACCAGGACAATCACTCTCACAGGCAACGCTCAATCACTCACTATATCTCACTTTCACTCACTATCTCTCTCTTTATCTGTCTATCTATCTATCTCTCTCTTTATCTGTCTATATCTATATCTATCTCTCTCTCTATCTCTCTATCTCCTCACTACCTCACAACATTGTGAAAGGTTAATCAAATTTATATAGACTGGACCCATGCCCCAATTAATGATAAGTCTGTACACCTGATACCCATTTATACAAGTATAAACGAGTATCAAATCGAGTCGACATCATATTAATAACGATATATGATACAAATGTAAGACTGACAACAAGAATAGTTTGTAAAGGATTTATTGACGTTAGAATTATTAACAAAGCACTTATATACTAATAAAGGAATGGCTTATCTAAAGCCAGTTGAGTAGCACTTTAAATGTTTTGGCTCTATGAAACCTGATGTACTTTATGATTCTGTTTTCTTCAAGTTTGTATCTTCTTGGTCTTATGCACTTATTGTAAGTCGCTTTAGATAAACGTGTCAGGTAAATGCAATATCATATAATGTAATTGACATGAGTGTTTTGAACACTGTTATTTTATTCTGGATTCTCTGGGTAGTATTGTGTTGATCCATGGCGCACTCATAACGCGCAAGGCTGGAGTGACTTTTGCTGTTGGGACTCGGGTTTGAGTCCAGCATGAACTTTTTTGTTATTTTCATGTCGATGGACACTGAATATTATGTAGTTTGAATAGAGGATTCCTAATATTGTTTGCCGAGACCAAGATTAATGACCCATCAGCATTTTAAAGTCTAAATATCCCTGCACATGCAGCAATGACATTTCTGCTGCTGTCTTTGCAAAACGAGTTAACAGTCACATCTTATCTGGATGAGTGCTGCAGAATGACGTTTTTATAAGGGATGTATGTGTGTGTCTTTCATATTAAACATGATCGCTGGTAGATAGCCACAGAAGATGTAACACAGTTTAATCTAGTCCATGCATTTGTTACTTCTAGGCTGGATTATTGTAACTCTTTATTATCAGGGAGTACTAAGAAGTCAATCAAGTCGCTTCAGCTGATTCAAAATGCTGCGGCTCGTGTACTAACCAGAGTTAGGAAAAGGGACCACATTACTCCTGTTCTGGCTGCCTTACACTGGCTCCCTATAGAACACAGGATAGAATTTAAAATTCTTCTTCTCGCCTACAAAGCCCTTAATGGGCAGGCGCCATCTTACCTTAAAGAACTCATTATACCCTACTGTCCTACTAGGGCATTGCGTTCCAAGAATGCAGGGTTGTTGGTTGTTCCTAGAATCTTTAAAAGTACAATGGGAGCCAGAGTCTTTTCTTATCAAGCTCCACATTTGTGGAATCAGCTTCCAGTTTGTGTTCGGGCGGCAGACACCCTATCCGTTTTTAAGAGTGCGCTTAAGACCTTCCTTTTTGATAAAGCTTATAGTTAGGGCTGATTAGATTCAGCCCCTAGTTTTGCTGATATAGGCTTAGTTTGTCGGGGGACATCTTACTTCTTCCTTCTCTCTGTCTATACCCGTGTACACTCATGTTCCGATTAACCCAGCTTCCCCAAATGTCTTTCTTTTGGTGTCTATATACGCTGGGATCCGGAGTCATGGATGATCCTGCGGTCCTGTGTCCTGGATCGCGAGCGCTGGATCTTGAGTCGTGGCTGTGGTCCTGGATCATAGGTCCTGGATGGATATCCTCGTGGATTCATCTTCCTATTATACACACATGCATTTCCAAACATTTGGACTACCTATGTTGCAAATGTATTATCTTTTCAATTTACACACGGCATCTATTGCACGTCTGTCCGTCCTGGGAGAGGGATCCCTCCTCTGTTGCTCTCCCTGAGGTTTCTCCCATTTTTCCCTTTAAACTGGGTTTTCTTTGGAAGTTTTTCCTTGTACGATGTGAGGGTCTAAGGACAGAGGGTGTCGTATTGTCATACTGATATTCTGTACACACTGTGAAGACCACTGAGACAAATGTAACATTTGTGATATTGGGCTATATAAATAAACATTGATTGATTGATTGATAATCTGGGCGGATCCCATTTCCCCTGAGCGGATCACAGTTTAACACAGCTGAAAACTTCTCCACGCTGCTTTCAAACTCTGAGTAAACAACGTACGCTTCACTGGGAGGCTGTCTGAAGGTGTATACGGGTCTCAGATGGACTTGGTATCACATTAGGAACGATATTCAGTGATAATTCGGGCAACAATAGCTGGTTTTAAGGATTTATTCGAGCGGATCACAGCTTAACACAGCTGAAGACTTCTCCACGCTGCTTTCAAACTGTGAGTAAACAACGTGTGCTTCACTTGGAGGCTGTCTGAAGGTGTACACGGGTCTCAGATGGACTTGGTATCACATTAAGAACGATATTCAGTAATAAGTCTGCCAACAATAGCTGGTTTAAATGATTTATTGGAGCTCGCAATGTTTTGAACAGACATGCCCATGTCAACTCGTTTTTCTTTTTGTAGTCCTCGCTGTTCGCGTCCGGATATCGCCATCGTAACTACAACCTCACACACTGGTACTGAATGTGCATCAAAGTGTTCCTATCCAGCCAAATATACCAACAGATTTATGTAAACGACAGAAGAAGCGATCGAAATGTGTATCTCTGTCGAAGGCCACGCCTCCACATCTGTCAACCAGTTGATCGGGGAACCAGTTAAACTGGAACACCGGACGCGGAGATTCTGAAGATGGACATTAGACATTTCTTTAATAAAAAAGACGGCAATTCTCAAGTGGTGGCTCACACAACAACCCCAGAGCCACCACCTGAGCCAGGTGAACAAGGTATGTACCTGTCAGTAAACTTACAAGTTATGTCAACATGTAAGCAAAGCATAAATTATAGCTACGTTGACGTTACTTTGAATCGCGCGGGTAAGCTAAACCGTTAGCAAGTAGCTATAGCTAGCCAGATATATTAAATAAACACTTTGTCATACAATCTAAATGTTGTGTTTTTTAGCGTTACTTGGTGATTTCAAAGAAAGCTCTCTGGGAAATGTTGACTTACTTTCTGTGTTCGACATGAAGCTAGAAGCTACCTTACAGTAGTAGTTGATCCTGAGTCCTGCCAGTTAAAGTGTTTCATAGTTAGCTTAGCTAAGCATCAACCTAGCACTGAAATATATATGGATGTTATGTGACGGTATTTCTGAGAAAAAATCAGCTGAAATGGTGGCATAGTTGCCACTGCTTTACGTGTCGACAGCATGTTTGAACGTATTTGCAGCAGTAAATGTGGCTGTCTGGCCACTGACGTTGCCATAACAACACCTGCATTTAAATGCAACCTCTTTTTGTGACAGATTTTGCATGAAAATATAATTCTTCTGATTGATATTTCCTATTGACAGCTAGTTTCTATGTGAACATTATGAGATGGACAGCCAGCTAACAAGCTTTTTATACAAATATTTCAGATCAAAGCCAATCCAGTGGGGCTCCTGAAAGGGAGCAAGGGACACTATGCTCCCAAATATTAAGCCTTGACCCCCATCTTAAAATTGATATGATCAAAAAATGATCTGCATTGTCGGAGGCCTTTTTTCCTCATTATCATGTCAAATTGTACAGCTTTCCTTAGTGTTGAATGCAGAAAGATGACTATATTAAAGTGTTTAGTGAATATATTAAGTGAATTACTCAAACTGCATTTGTATAGGAATGATTCTGTCCTATTGGCAGATACCTACTCTAACAGTGATATCTACAAGAGGTTTCCAATGTAAATGTAACTATTTTCAATTGGTTAGTATTACATTTTGTGACACTCATTTTAATGAAGACAAATGTGTGTATCTTGAAATTCATTTATTTGACAGAGCTGGAAACTGATTGACTTACATACTTGTTTGTGTTTACCCACAGTCATCACAGATGAGCCAAACAGAGTAGAGGATGGAGAACAGGAGAAAGGGACACACAAGAAGGAGATACAACAGACAAGAACGACAATGGAGACAACAATGAACAGGAACACCAGAACAGACAAGAGTCAATGGGTAACATGACTGATTTAGGGACTGCAGATACAGGGCCAAGGCAAGTGAGACATCACTGCTTTCTATCCAGCATGTTTGGCCAGCAAAAGAGACAATTTCAACCGCAAACAGCAAGTGATGAGGGATTATTATTTCCTCCTTCCATCCCTTTTTTCTGTTTAATCTGATTACTAACAACTTCTAATAATTTGACATCGCTTATGATTTAATTGGAAAATGAAGTGTTTTTAAATAATAAACCCATTTCTGATTCTGATTCTTTGATTTCTTTTTGACATATGGGTGTTGAGAGATGTATCCATATCTCTTGATGTTCCTCTCAAAGTGCACAAGATTGATGCTTTTAACTTCAACATTTAAAAAAAATCTTCCTGGGGCACCCTAGAGGAGGTGAGTTCCCCCCAAAGAGCACTTTATCTCTGCTTATGTAACTCCGATGTAGTGTCCCCTCGGCAACAGATCACTCAGACCTGGTGATTACTTTCCTGCATTTCAATGGACAGCATATCAAAAGGACACGTGAGCTGCATTGCTTAAGAGATCCTCACATGCTAACTCTTTTACAAAATAAGTGTCCAGTCAACAACAAAACATCAGTGATCGTATAGTGGTAGTCAGTAGGGGTGTTGAAAATAATCGTTTCTACGATGCATTGCGATGCGGACGTGGACGATTCGGTCTCGATGCAGTGACGGAAGATAATCGGTTATAGAGTAGTAACGTTGCTTCCTGATTTTCCGGCCGCGGCTTTACTATAACGTTTTTTCTGTCACTTTAATATCAAATCGGTCGGTGACGCAGAGATCAGGGAACATACGTGACAGCGGCACAGCAACACCGAACACGGAGCAGTCTGCTTTATCCACCAACACAAGAACACCAGTCCAGAACCCACAGCAGAAGGACCCGCTCTGAATCACTCCGTGTTGCTGCGGCTCAGAGACACAGACAGGGATTTATGTTTTTCAAAAATAATCGCGTTACAATCATGTCAGGTTTTTGGTGGATTTAATTAAGTCTTGGATTGCAGAGTATGAATGTCCTCTAGCAATTTTCAGATGATATATACGTGTGTAAAGTTTGTGAAGGCAGGGGGAAAAAAGCTTCCGCGATCACCGTCTCCTCTCCGTTCCTCCAAGCCCCGCCCCCTCCCTGAAAATAATGAGTGACATGCTGATAGTGACCCGATAGAAACTTTATTATTCACTTAATCACTGAGATATAATGAAGCTAATTTTATCTTTCATTCATTGGATTTATGTAACAGTAAAACAGAGAATGTAAGTGTGCACCCACATGCAGTATTTTAGTTTGTATATGCTGTTGTAAATACTCCTGTTGTCTGCTGTGTTCAGACTCACGTCCTGTGTGTGATGCCTCATTCAGGACATTCAGTGTCCTTTCTTAACAGAAGGCCGTGGCTAGAAGCTGCAGCTAGACTGCAGAAGCATTAGCTTTTTGTTTTTGAGGATGGAACAACTTCACACACGGAGGCTAGACCTATACAATTCATTTATTTTGGTTTATAAATGAATGTCAAGACATTTATGTTATTGATTTCTGAAGCACTTTCTAAATAATAAAAAGAGAGTTCATATGTATTGACTGCATGTATGCATTGATGAAAAATAAGCCATGTGCAGTAATCTAGAAAATTGAGGATGCAACGCATTGGTATGAATCGAGATGCACCGGGATGCACCGGGATATCGAACCGAATCGAATCGTTGACAGGATAATCGTAATCGAATCGAATCGTGAGACCAGTGAAGATGCACAGCCCTAGTAGTCAGTGATGTACCTGAACGCGTTCAATGAACGATCGTTCATGAACGCGTTCATATTTTGGGCGAACGTGAACTGAACGTACTGTATTTCCGCTAGATGAACGTAATTGAGAACGCGTTCATTCTCAGCGCTGTATAACGGCGTTCAAAAGTGAGTTCATTCTCAGCACTGTATTATAACGGCGTTCAAAAGTGTGCCAGATTTCATATGCCTTTCAGCCGAAAACCCAGTTAAAACACACCGTAAACAGGCTTCAAAATAATGCGGAAAACCACCCAATCTGGCAACAGCAAACTGCCTGTGACGCGTACGCGCCTGTCACCCCTGGCTGTCGCACTAAAATATAATATAATAAATATATCAGACTCCTCACAACAAACAATGTGGAACCGCGGAACCGGCGTGCATTGAATGAATGAATGAATTAGTATGGACGAAGCCGAGAGCAGCTGCAGCAGCACTTGCTCAGAGACTCTCCGGCAGGGGTCGGCAACAGGCGGACCGCGGTCCGGATCCGGACCCAGACGCCGACCTATACGGACCCGAGCTATAATCAATACATTAATAGGGGATTTTTCGGCGCCTCCCGCTTTTTTAACGCTGATTTGGGTGACTTGTGTAATTCGCGGAGAACCGAAGAGTTTTCGACTGACGGACAACTTCTCACTTCACAAAAGAAGAAGAAATCTAGACCGCAAAAATAATTAAACAAGCGAGTTCCTGTTTTTCCTGGCCAAGGACAGGTTCATTGAACACAACACGAGCGTAACCTGTCTTCACGTGGTATATGTCTCGTCTGAAAGGAGTGCTGAGCACCGGAACGCCGCTCCAGCCCTTAAAATATTGCATATAAGGATAATAATCCACAAGGAGCCGTACACATGCCGCAGTGTTTGCGTGGCTGTGTCTTTAGTTGTAAACACAGTGGCGATCTGTTGTTGTTAGCATCTGGTTAGCTAGCTATGCTAACGGATTTAAAGAGCTTTTCTACAGCCAGGTGGAAGAGAGCTCTCCTGAGAGGCTCAAATATCCTCAGCTCAGTGAGGTTAAGGCACACCTTGATATGATCATTATAGTTATTAATGAGACTAAATGAAAAACAGGTATAAAATACTATATGACAGTAACAAAAAAGTTGTTAAAAATAACAAGAATAGAGTTTAAAAGGGGAGTGATTTGTAAAATATCCAAAAAGAAAAATATGCTTACAGTTCTGTTTCATATGGGTGTTGAGAGATGTATCCATAGATCTCTTAATGTTGCTCTCAAAGTGCACCAGATTGATGCATTTAACTTCAATATTTTAAGCAAAGGTTGAGTTCAATAATTTGTACGACCCTCGGAGGATGTTGTAAAAATTGAAAGGAAAAAGGTTCCCCACCCCTGCTGTGAATAATAATAAAAACCCTTGATTTTTAACTTAAAGGTGGGGTAGGTAAGTTTCAGAAACCGGCTCGAGATACACTTTTTGTTATATTCCATGGAATGCTCTTAACATCCCGATAGCAATGAATAGCTTAAGTGCTTTGACAAAAAATCCATAAAAAAATGTCATCTGTAGAAGCCGTAATACTGTAAAAAGTACAACTTGACTCCATGTCAGCCCAGATTTACAAACTCCTGGCAGGACAAGCTCAAGCTCAATTCTCACACTGAATTTAACAAAAGTGAGTGGGGGACTGCAATATAAGAGGGACAGAAAGAGAAACTTTGAAACTGTTCAATTGTTATGATGTGTAAAGACTGATATTGTTCTATAATCGGCTGAAACTGTTAAGTCATGATGTGAAACGGTTAACAAAGAAAAAGGGACACTCAAGCTGCTGCTACACTTTATTGTATTTATCTCAAATTAAGCACTTTTAAGATGCATATATTTTCAAAAGCTATTTTATTTATTTTCTCTAGTTTATTTGTAAATGCAGCCCGAGAGGAACATTACACATATCCACAGTATTTAATGTTAATTGACAATATATATTGTTGTTTTTGAATTGTACTTTCTTTATTTGATTGGCAGTCAGCTGTTGATTACATACAGATGTTGATAAAGCTACAGGCTACTTCAATATATATCACACTAATTCATGAAGCAAGTTAGACATTTTGATGTTCCGGACCTTTGCATGGGGACATTTTCTCTAACTGGACCTCGTTGAATTTTAGTTGAAGACCCCTGCTCTACGACGTCGGCGTATGATCATTTTAAATAGTTTTACGTTAAAGTCAGTACTGACTCGGACGGAAAAATCTAACGTTTGCCTGTAAACTGTGTCCGCCCGGTTTGAAAAAGCAAGTCCGTACATCGACGACGTCGACAACAAACCTTAAACGGCACATTGAGAATAAGCACACGACTAGCCTTTCACGGTATGTGCGAGTGGCGAATAAAAAAGAGCGCCAAAACAGATCCACTACCACCCAAATCCCATTAACATCGTACAGGAGACAAATAATAGCTCGCAGCAACGTATTGAAAAAAGAACTATAAACTATAAATTAGTTCATTTTTGAAACCATGAACTTTAGTTCAACATTTTGAATTATGAACTATGAACTGAACTAGTTCATTTTAAAATTTGTGAACTGTGAACTGAACTAGTTCATGTATAAAGTGAACTTTCCCAACACTGGTGGTAGTATATTTTTCACAAGCAGTGTGAAATATTAAACTTATACAAACTGGTGTACAAAACTCACATACCTGCGTTGATCTCCTGGAGTGTCTCTACTCTTTCTTCTCCACATCTCTTGTCCACCATCAGAGATTGCAAACATTTCAGAAACAGCTAGAGGTAGGGGACAAACAACTTGTTCGCTGGGCATGTCAAAAACCTCCCTGCTTTGATCAAGACTTGAGGGAGCCTTTCAGCCCCTCTAGCAAAGGGACTGGAAAGCAAGCTTTGAACATTCAGTACCACCTACATGCTTGTCATGTTCCAGACACTGCTCTCAACCACTCAGGGCCTGCACAAATACCTGCAGAAAGAAATAATTGACTTGGTGCAGGCAGTAGATTACAAAACAGCAGTTGAGAACACACTGAAAAGTTACCAAAGTAATGAGAAAGCACATGAGGTCTATGACAAGACCAAGGCCCTGTGCAATGATCTTGATATTCCCAAAACTGTGACACAGAGGAAGAAGCGTAGAAACATGGAAGACGTTGTAGTCAAGGCATCATGTGGAGCAATGTGAAACATTACACATAAATAAACTGGTGTACAAAACTCACATACCTGCATTTCAAATGACAGCATAAAAGGACACGTGAGCTGGGTTCTGGTGCTCAGATTAGCTATTGATGATCTCGTTGATAAATCATATAAAACAAATAGCCAATCACACAAAAAACATGTTGCTGTGACTGTGAGCATTAAACAATTAACATTAAACTAAACAAACGCAACAGTACATTATTGTCCTTATAAAATAAAAACATACATTTTGTCCACCGAGATAATACAGGCACCTTACCCTCAAGAGATCCTCACGTGCTATGAGAATCTCCCACGATCCATTGCCGTAACAAAGCTAATGCAGGCACACGTTTGTGACACCAGATGGCGCAATTGTGTATGTGCGTGTGTGGAGTCTTGCAGTAGAACATTTGACTGTAGCGCCGCCACTGTGGGCTAAGCCCCGAATGTTTCCAGGTCCAGGCGACGCCCCTGGGCAAGAGGAATCAAAACAGGAGAAATACACAACACCTCGCGCAGAAAACCCTGAAGAATTATCATTGCACCCGACGGAGGAATGTTCTGATTATGGGAGACCTATGAGACACATGGAGGAGTCCCCATGACTGATAGTATGTTTAACAAACTCAAACTAGCTTTATTAAATGTCAGGTCTTTGGCAGGAAAAACATTTTTAATCAATGATTTTATCACTGAGCACAATCTCGATTTTATGTTTTTAACAGAAACTTGGATTGAACAAAATAACAGTGCAGCTGTTCTTATCGAATCAACCCCTCCCAACTTTAGTTTTATGAGTCAGGAAAGAATGCATAAGAAAGGGGGTGGAGTTGCTATTCTGTTCAATGATTCCCTTCAATGCAGGAAGACATCGTATGGAAACTTTGATTCTTTTGAATATGTGGCCCTTCAGCTGAAATGCTCCTCTCGAGCTCTGTTCCTAAATATCTATAGAACACCCAAATACTGTGAGAGCTTTTTTGATGACTTTACTGAACTGCTGTCTATAGTGTGTATTGACTTTGACCGTCTAGTCATTGTTGGTGATTTTAACATCCATGTTGACAACCCCCAGGACAGAGGGGCAAAAGAACTGTGTTGTGTTCTTGATAGCTATGGACTGACTCAGCATGTGACGGAGCCCACGCACAATAAGGGGCACACTCTGGACTTAATTATCTCAAAGGGTCTGAATATATCTAAGGTTGCGGTGACTGATGTTGCACTCTCTGACCATTCCTGTGTTTTCTTTGAGAGCTCTATTTCTGTTCACAAAAATGTTCAAAAAGAGATAACCACAAAGCGATATTTAACTGAAAATACTAAGGAAATGTTCACTCAGAATTTTTCTTCCACACTTGCCCCTGCTAACATCTCAGTAAATGAGCTAGTAGATCATTTTAATTCAAAAATTTAAAATGTTATAGATGCCATTGCTCCAACTAAGGTAAAGGAAGTGTCTGGCAAGAAAATATCTCCATGGAGAAAGGCCATGACCGTGAAAACAGAAAAAAGAGAATGTCGAAAAGCTGAACGCAGGTGGCGAAAAACAAATCTCCAGGTTCACTTTGAAATCTATAAAGAGAGACTTGGCCTTTATAATTTGGAATTGAAAAACGCACGACAATCGTTCTTCTCTGACATCATTACCAAAAACAACGCACGTGCCTTGTTTGCTACCGTAGACAGACTAACTAACCCCCCAGTGTCAGTAGCCTCTGAATTTCTATCCACCAGGGCGTGCAATGATTTTGCCTCCTTTTTCACTGATAACATTCAGAAAATCAGACAAGCAGTCAGTGCCACTACATCAGGAACAGCAAATGTGTTGTCTGTGTCCACCTAATAACAATTCAAGTACCATGACACAATTCCATCAGATTAATGATAAAAACCTAGAGGACATTATACAACTTCTGAAATCCTCCTCCTGCTGCCTTGATATTATTCCAACAGGATTTGTCAAAGATGTTTTGCCTTGCATGGCCTCAGATCTACTTCATATAGTAAACAAATCTCTTCACTCAGGTATTTTTCCACAGGCCCTGAAAACTGCAGTCATTAAACCGCTCTTAAAAAAGAATAATCTAGATGCTTCAGTAATGAACAATTACAGGCCCATATCAAACCTCCCATTTCTAGGTAAGATCATTGAAAAAGTTGTTTTTCAACAGTTGAGTAATTTCTTGCATTTAAATAACTGTTTCGATGTGTTACAGTCAGGCTTTCGTCCAAACCACAGCACTGAGACTGCTCTTGTAAAGGTCTTTAATGACATCCACTTAAACACAGACAGTAGCAGAACTTCAGTGTTAGTATTATTAGATCTCAGTGCTGCGTTTGACACTGTTGACCACAGCATATTACTAGACCGACTGGAAAACTGGGTGGGACTTTCGGAAACAGTTCTAAATTGGTTTGAATCCTACCTCAAGGACAGAAACAACTTTCTTTCTATAGGTACATACACATCTGAGTTGACAAATATGACATGTGGGGTTCCTCAAGGCTCCATCTTGGGGCCTCTTCTCTTTAACATCTACATGCTACCACTGGCTCAGATAATGAAAAACAACTAAATAAGTTACCATAGCTATGCAGATGACACACAAATCTACGTAACAATTTCACCAGGAGACTATGCTCCAATTCAAACACTGAGTAAGTGCATTGAACAAATCAATGACTGGATGTGTCAGAACTTTCTCCAATTAAACAAAGATAAAACTGATGTAATGGTTTTTGGAGAAAAGTCAGAACGTATAAAAGTGAGCGCTGAGCTTCAGTCTGCAATGTTCAAAACAACAGATAAAGCCATAAATCTAGGTGTAGTCATGGACTCTGACCTGCGTTTCAACAGTCACATTAAAACAGTTACTAAATCAGCCTACTATCACCTAAAGAACATATCTAGGATTAAAATACTAATGTCACAGCAGGATTTGGAAAAACTTGTCCATGCTTTTATCTTCAGTAGACTCGACTACTGCAATGGTGTCTTCACAGGTCTCACTAAAAAATCTATTAGGAAGCTGCAGCTGATTCAGAACGCCGCTGCTCGAGTCCTCACTAACACTAAGAAAGTGGATCACATCACTCCTGTTCTGTAGTCTTTACACTGGCTTCCTGTGTGTCAAAGAATAGATTTCAAAATATTACATATGTTACAAATGTTATATATAACATTTCTGACCTCCTGCTAAATTATGAACCATCCAGATATCTCAGGTCTTCAGGGACTGGTCAGCTTTCTGTCCCCAGAGGCAGAACTAAACATGGTAAAGCAGCGTTCAGTTATTATGCTCCAAATATCTGTAACAAACTCCCAGAAACCTGCAGGTCCGCTGCAACTCTGACTACTTTTAAATCCAGGCTGAAGACTTTTCTTTTTGTCGCTGCTTTTAATTGAACTATTCATATCTTAGACTGCACTGTAACTTTTATCCATGTATTTTTTCGTTTTATGTTTTAAATTTAAACGTAATTAATTTCTCCATGACATTTATGAGAGGGACTGCTCGAAAGTAGGATATTTGGGATATCCATCGTAGCCAAGGTTTACGATCAGTTTTTGGTTGATTTGTACTGAGGAACAAGTATCACATCACCGACGGGTGAAAAATAGTGTTTTGGTAACACGGGGTGTTCAGGTATCACTTAAAGACTTTGTTATGGAACGCAAAGCAGAGTAGGGGGCTAGTACACCCTCCTGAGGGTCCGATTGTGGATGTCATGCGAGCATAACATGGTGAAAACAATCAGTCTAAATTAACAATCGGGACGGAAATGTTCGGATTTCCAAAGGCAGGTTCTGTGAATAAATTAAAAATCAAGAACCGAAATAATTGAACTATTCATATCTTAGACTGAACTGTAACTTTGATCTTTTAATGTTTATTTTATTAGCTTTTCTTTTTAATGACTGATTTTAAATGCCATTTTCTTAATGTCTTTCATTTTTTGTTTTTCTTTTAATGTTTCTTTTATTATCTTTTACTGTTTTTAAATGCCTTTGTCTGAATGTCTTTCATTTTTGTAAAGCACCTTGAATTTCCTGGTGCTGAAAGGTGCTATATAAATAAACTTGCCTTGAAGTCTTGTGTCCCAGTGCAACACATGGCCAACACGCAGGAGAACACGCCGACGCAACAGCCTGAGCAGAGATATACTGCGCAAAATACAGATAGCAGGAGACAGAGGACAGCCATGGTCAGATAGGAAAACATTCAGGAGCTATCTGGATCAGTCTTATGCGACAATGGAAACTGAACTAAAGAGAACATTTGAAACTTTAGCAGTCTGTGTGATCTGCCTGCAGGGAGGGGCGGGCCGGCCCTGTGAGTAAAGTAACGAGTTACTTTATGTAGAGAGTAACGAAGTAGTGTAATATATTACTTTTTTTTTTTATTAAAGTAATATTACTTTTTTTTTAGTAACGACCCCATCTCTTCATAATTTGGGTCTTCATAATTTCCACCCTATTCTAAGGGGAAGCATGATGGTGCCTTTTCTTTTCAATTTCTGGCTTTGTGTTTCTCCACCTCTTACTCGTTTAATATTTAGGAGAGTGCATTTACGTAGTCACGTTCTGCCTCTGTTTCTGGCTATTCTTTTCATACCCTTGTTTCTCTGAGAAGAGAATAAATACTATTCTAAAAAGGAGCTGACACATGGTGTCTCTTCTGTTACGGCCTATAGAATTTTGGACCCCAAAGCAAAAGACTGGAGAGAGATGGTCGATAAACAAAAAGCTTTATTCAAGCAGAAAACACAAATACGGCAGTGGAGTCAGGAAGTTGGCTGGCAAAAATCCAAACAATAAATCCAAACAACGAGGAGAGCAGCGATGATAAGCATATCACGAAGGACATCGTTAATGAGTGTCTGAAACACAGCAGGGGCGTTAGTTAACCCAAAAGGCATAACTAAATATTCAAAATGTCCCAGGGGCGTCTTAAACGCAGTCTTCCACTCGTCTCCCTCCCTTAACCTAACTAGGTGGTAGGCATTTCGGAGGTCCAACTTAGAGAAGATGGTGGCTTGATGGAGGAAACCAAAAGCTTAGTCTATGAGCGGAAGAGGATACTTATTCTTTACAGTAATGTCATTCAAGCCCCTGAAATCAATACAGGGGCGTAGAGTCTTATCCTTCTTGTCAACAAAAAAAACCCCTGCCCCCAATGGAGAGCGAGAAGGGCGAATGAGACCAGTAGCAACAGAGTCAGTGATATAAGTCTCCATGGCCTCCCTCTCCGACTTGGAGATATTATAAAGTCTGCTCGAAGGCAAGGGAGCACCGGGGAGCAAGTCAATGCCACAGTCATAAGGTCGATGAGGTGGTAGAGACAGGGCACGATCCTTGCTGAAAACCTCCTGGAGGTCATGATACTCAGAGGGAACTGACGTGAGGTCAACAGGTCTGGGGGGGAACAGGTTTTGAAGTAACAGTGGTGGGTATGGCAGAGTGTAAACAGTGAGAGTGGCAGAACAAACTCCAATTGACGATGGATAAGGTGGCCCAGTCTATGTGTGGGTTGTGGAGTTTAAGCCAGGGGAGACCTAACACCAGCGGATAAAGGGGTGAGGGAATGAGATAAAGGGAAATGGTCTCGTGATGATTACCTGAGAATAACAATGACACTGGGGCAGTACGGTGAGTTACACGGGCAATAAGCTACCATCAAGAGAAAAAATGTTCTTGGGCTCGGGAAGGAGTTCTGAGGGGAGATTAGACTGGAAAACCAGGTCAGAGTCAATACCATTTTCATCAGCCCCTGAATCAACTAAGACTTGAAGGGGAAGGGAAACTTGTGAACTAGAAACTGTACCCTTTAACTGGAGACGATTAGCGTGGGAAGGGGAGACAGAAGTATGGCTCACCAGTGCCCCTCCCCCGGCTGCTGAGCCTGCTCGTTTGGCCGAGCGGAACAGTTGGCTCGAATGTGGCCAGCCTGACCACAGTATATGCAGAGCCTCTGGAGGAAACGGCGTTCCCGTTCAGCAGATGAAAGCCTCATTCTCCCCAGCTGCATAGGCTCCTCTGGGCTTAGGGATGAGGAGACGGTGGGTGGGTCCTGGTAGGAGAAAGGCTCCAGGCGTTGGTGAGGAGGTGCAGACTGTCCAGGCGGACATGGTGACTTGGGTTGGGAAAAGGGGAGAGGGAATCTCTGCCTGTCTGTTCTCTCCCTACGCCTCTCACGGAGGCGATTATCTAAGCGAATGGCCAAAGAAATTAACTCCTCAAGGGACGAAGTCTCATCTCGAGCAGCTAGCTCGTCCTTTAACTGGTCGTTTAATCCACGGGAAAAAACTATCTGTAGAGCCGTCTCATCCCACCTGCTCTCTGCTGCGAGAATGCGGAAATCAATTGAGTAAATGGAGACTGACTCAGAACCCTGGCATAAAGAAAGGAGCCGATTACCAGCCTCCTTAGCCTGAAGCGGGTGGTCAAACACTCGATACATCTCGGTCTCAAACACAGGAAAGGAGTTATAGATAGCTGGGTTACTCTTGGCTATGGCTACCGCCCATGCAGCTGCTTTACCCGATAACAAACTCATAATGAAAGCTACTCTAGTTCTGTCAGAGGAGTAAGTTAAAGGCTGCTGATCAAAAACTATGGAGCACTGGTGAAGAAACTGACTGCATGTCCCTGAATCACCTCTGAATACCTCACAGGGGTGGGGATGAATGGTTCACGGGGTTGGCCGGGATGAATGACTGGAATCGCAGGAGCTGGAGGCGGTGGCGCAGGAGCTGGAGCCGTCAGAGTGTTGAGCTGGGTGAAAGACTGGTCCAAGCGGCCGCTGAGTTGAGTGAAACCGGTATTAAGGTTGTGGAGGGATTCCATGATACTTTGTAGGGCTTGTTCGTGCTGCCCCACACGAGCTCCCTGTGTCGAAATAGCTTGCTTCAATCTCTCAGTCTCTGCGGGGTCCATGCTTTGGCCAGATAATTCTGTTACGGCCTATAGGATTTTGGACCCCAAAGCAAAAGACTGGAGAGAGATGGTCGATAAACAAAAAGCTTTATTCAAGCAGAGAACTAAAAAATACGGCAGTGGAGTCAGGAAGTTGGCTGGCAAAAATCCAAACAATAATCCAAACAACGAGGAGAGCAGCGAGACACACCGGAGGGTCGAAACACAGAGGAATTATCTGGCAGGGAAGTGGCATGAGGACCGGGCTTTTATATCTACAGGTAAAGAGGTGAGTGGAAACAGGTGTGCCTCGTCTGCTACTGGGAGGAGCCAGCCAACTCCCTGTCACACACCAGCCCTGCAGAGGAACACAGAGAAGAGAGGGGTGAGACAGGAAATAGCACACAAAAGCACACAACAAAAATACAACTAAACAGAATCATAACAGAGGGAGAGGTTAAAAAGAGTAGTGAGAGGTGGAGCAATAACATCTGCAGCTATCTTTAAAAAGAAGGGTTCTACGTTGTCCGGGCCAGCCGGTTTCTTAGGATCTAGCTTGGTTAAAGCTTCACGAACAACATCAACAGTAAAAGGGGTAAAACTAAAAGGATTTTCCAACACACGTTTTTCAGAGTCACATACTGTAGTGTTCATAGAAGCAGAGTTAGTGACAGAATCAAATAGAGAACCACAGGACACAAAATGCTCATTCAAGCAATTGAGCATAGTAGCCCTGTCCGATATAGTGCCAGATGCTGTGGTAATGCACGGAGGTAGCTCATTACGGATATTGCCGGTGGATAACGATTTAATGGCTTTCCAAAATTGTCCAGGATTATTTAGATTATTTGTGGTTACTGACAGATAGTACTTTGATTTAGCACTTTTGATTTGCGATGTGAAGCTATTCCTTAGCTGCCTAAAACGCAGCCATTCTACCTCTGAGCCTGATTTCCTAGCCTTTGCCCAGGCCTTGTTTCTCTCATGAAGCGGTGCATGTCTATCAATGATCTCCATAAAACCAAGATAAAAATAAGACCATGCGGTTTCTACATCAGCACACAGATCGATTTTACCCCAATCAAAATCAAACAGATCATGCACAAAACCCTGCTCCAAAAAATGTTTTTTGTCTCTCTTAATGATAATGCGAGGTTTAACCTTTTGGACCTTAGTGTCCCTAATTGTGGCTACAACACAGTGATCACTGAGATCATTTGCAAAAACTCCCACAGATGAATATTTATGGGGAACATTAGTTAAAATTAGATCAATTAGGGAGGATTTATTAGTGGACTTAATGTTAGGGCGAGTAGGACTGTCCACAATCTGAGTAACATTTAAAGAGATACAAAGGTTTTTAAAATCCTCTGACACTGCAGTTAACCAGTCCCAGTTAAAATCTCCAAGTAGCACTATTTCCTTGTAGTCTAGCTGCGATAAAAGATGTGCTAGTGAAGACAAGGAGTCCTTGCCAGCTGAGGGGGGTCTGTAACAGCCCACCACCATGACCTGTTGACCCTTTTCCACTTCTATATTTAAGGCTACAAATTCGAATTGCTTACTGATAGATTTGGAAACTAATGTGGTTACACAACACATCCTCACTCCCAGGTCGGCCTATGTTGACGTTATGTCAAGTCCCCTGCCGGCTTTTTCTAACGCAAGGGGGGGGCCTTAGAGTCCATTTTCAACACAAGGGGAGGGCCCTTAGCGTCCATTTTCAGCTTTCCGGGATGTCCATATGCTCCTATGGACGCTCATGGAAGCACGGCATTCGTTTGTGTCGACTGCCCTTAAAAGGCAATGAGAGCGTCCATTCTCATTGGATAACGGACAATTGTACACCCGGAAGTAAGTATTCCCCTTACTGTCGATTGATTTTACAGTGATATCTGCACTACTCATCGACTAAAAAACACCAGCTTATCCTTGTTAATTACACAACATTGATTGGTTTAAATTGTGTGCAATGCTTTTGTATTTTTCCCCTTCGATTCGGAGAAACAAATCTTTTTTCGGAGTAAAGGATGGCAGAAGACACTACACTACCCAGAATCCCCAGCTATCGTTTGGACTACACTGTGTGCTCTGTTTGACAAACCCCGTGATAGTCCTCAAGCTCTGTGATTGGAGAGTGTGCTCCACTCACGGAGGAGGTAAAATCCTCCTCCGCACAGCAGCACACGCCCGGTGGAAGCAGGCCAAGCCCGAAGCGTGGATCCACTCTGTCTCTCCGCGAGGACTCCGGAGTAAAAACCTCTCCAGTACAGCCGAATTCTACAGGTGGCAGCAGGCCTCCGCAGATCGCAGGCAGCAACAGGTAGAGCCGCTCCGTCTCTTCGCGACGAGCAGGCCTCCGTAAATCGCAGATCGCATGCAGCAACAGGTGGAGCCACTCCGTCTCTTTGCGACGTCTCCGGAGGAAAAACACCTCAGTACAGCCGTACTTGACAGGTGGGAGTAGGCCTCGGCAGATCGCAGACAACTAAAACTACTACTTGTATAAGCAGGGATGGCTAAAAGTTTGTAAGCAGGAGAGCTAAATGCTAACAGATGCCAGATGCTAACAGGTAGTGCGAGCCTGTAGAAATTGCGACTGCCTCCAATGACGATTCGAATATGCTACAAGGCTACAACCTTTCTCACATTTTCATCAAATCAAATCAAATTTTATTTCTATTTAAAACGAGCACATTTAAAAACGATTTTCGGTCGAGCCAAAGTGCTGCACATGCAGATAATAAATAACACATTACTACCGATGTAAACAGAAGACAATAAATTACAACAGCAAATAGAAAAATCAAACACAGGGAAGTGTCATGAGTCGTGCTCTGCTATGATTAGAAGGCCAGGGTGAAGAAGTGAGTTTTTAGTTTTGATTTAAAAACCCCTAGGGTCTGGGCCGACCTCACATGGAGGGGCAGAGTGTTCCAGAGCCTAGGGCCAGCCGCCGTGAAGGCTCGGTGCCCTCTGGTTTTTAGCCTGGTTTTAGGCACTACCAGTAGCAGCTGGTCAGCAGACCTTAACGCTCTGGCTGGGGTGTAGCGCTGGAGGAGTTCAGCTATATAGGCCGGAGCCAGCCCATTTAGTGCTTTAAAAACAAATAAAAGGATTTTAAAATCAATTCGGAACCGAATTGGAAGCCAGTGCAATGAGGCCAGAATTGGGGTGATGTGGTCACGCTTTTTGTGGCCAGTGAGGAGACGTTCCGCTGCGTTCTGCACTAGCTGCAGGCGTTTAATTGAGGCCTGGTCCATACCCACGTAGAGAGCGTTGCAATAATCGAGTCTCGAGGTCACAAAGGCGTTGATAACTCTCTCCAGGTCTTTAAAGATAAAAAAGACTTGGTTTTGGCCAATACTCTTAATTTAAAAATGCAGGATTTCACTACGCTGCTGACCTGCTTGTCGAATTTAAAAGTGTTAGTAAAAGTCACTCCAAGATTCATGACCGAGGGAAGGATGTTTGTTTTAAGAGGACCCAGCATGTCAACAGAAGAGGCTGGAGGTTGGGGTCCAAAAAAGATGACCTCAGTCTTGCTCAAGAAAATGTCTGCTCAGCCAGGACTTCATTTCTGTCAGACAATCCATCAACTGCTGTAGTGAGTGTTTGTCATTTCCTTTGAGAGGCAGATCAATCTGAACATCGTCAGTGTAGCAGTGGAAGGGAATGTTACGTTTTCTGAGGATTTAACCTAGGGGCAGTATATACAATAAAAAGAGGATGGTGCCCAGGATAGAGCCTTGGGGAACCCCACAAGTAAGAGGGGCCTTTGCAGAGGAGAAGGCACCTAGCTGCACTGAAAAACTGCGGTCTGTCAGGTAGGACCTGAACCATGCAAGGGCAGAGCCTGTGATGCCAGCGGACTGTTCAAGCCGTGATAACAGGATGCTATAGTCCACTGTGTCGAAGGCAGCTGTTAGGTCTAATAGCACCAGGACAGCTGGGCTACCTGAGTCGGCGGCTAGGAGCAGATCGTTAAAAACTCTTAAAAGTGCTGTGCATTGGTTTGAAACCAGACTGAAACTTTTCATGCATTCCATGTGAGATTAAAAAAGACTGCAGCTGGGCGTAGACTACTCGCTCCAGGGCTTTGGATAAAAAAGGTAGCTGGGAGATGGGCCTATCATTTGCGGGAATTGAGGGGTCGAGATTCTTCTTTTTTAGCAGTGGCTTGACCACAGCATGTTTGAAGGCAGCTGGGACGCGACCTGAGCTAAGAGAGGTGTTTATGACTAATAAAATACTTGCTCCAACTGAATCAAAAACATCTCTGAGAAGGCGAGAGGGAATGCTGTCTGAGGTGCAGTTTGTTGGCCGCAGGTGCTTGACAACATCCGAGAGAGAAGTGAGGGATACAGGCTCAAAGTGGTCAAGGACAGCAGGGCACAGAAAAGGAGCAGAATCTGGGGTAGCACTAGTGTGGGCTAGCCTAAGAGCAGATACTTTTTCAATAAAAAATGTAAGAAACCTATCACAGTCGATGGCACAACCAAAGAAGCATCACAGGGATTTATGATCGAGTTGAGGACATTAAAAAGAACCTGAGGTTTCTGGCTGTTTTTGGAGATTAACAGAGAAATGTGCTCTGTTTTGGCTGCTTTGACTGCCGTCTGGTAGTCGGAAAGACAAGCACGAAGGATTTCTAGGGAGACATGGAGTTTATCCTTTTTCCATTTTCTCTCTGCACGCCTGCAGTCATTGAGCCACAGCTCTGAGAGAACTTTGGTGCGTCTAAGCCTAAAAGGAGCAACAGAGTCCAGTATCAGGGTACATGTCGAGTCAAACATGGAGATAAGCTCATCAGCACTAAAGGCACAGTTCACCTCTAATTTACAGATCGGAGAAACATTAAAAAAATCAGAAAAGTGTGAGGCAGTCAAGGGGTTAATCGAACGCAGACGACGTGCAGGGGCTCGCGACTCGACCCCTGCGGAAGGGATCGAGGTTGTAAACAGAACCGGAAAATGGTCTGAGATATGTGTTGCTGCACAGATTTCATCCACAGATACAGACAGTCCGAACGATAAAACTAAATCTAAAATGTGTCCTTTTTCGTGTGTTGGGCCAGCCACGGACTGAGTGAGACCAAAAGAATCAAGGAGATTTAAAAAGTCCCTAACCAGAGGTTTGGACTCGCAACACACATGGATATTAAAATCTCCGGAGATCAAGACACGATCATATTTCACCATGATCCCGGACAGAAAGTCAGAAAAGTCATTTATAAAATCCTTATTGCACTTTGGCGGACGATACACGACTGCGCAGAGTATAGGTGAGGCCGGGTTCAGTTCAAAGAGCTGCAACTCAAAGCTAGCATAGCTAGTTACAGGGTGAAGCAATCGGCATTGGAGGCCAGCTCTAAACACTGATGCTATGCCCCCACCGAGGCCGGTGGTACGGGGGGAGCTGAAGAATGTACAGTCAGGAGGAAGAAGTTCAGAGAACGGTGTATACTCGCCAGCGTGGACCCAGGTCTCCGTCAGAAACATAAAATCCAGTTCACAAGAGGTGAAGAAGTCGTTTAGCAGGAACGTCTTGTTTGCTATTGACCTAGCATTTAATAAAGTCATGCAAAGTTTTTGCTCCGGGCTTGCCGAAGGTGTAGTGCGTCTCAGCTAACGGAGATGTGTGTGTTGAACGCCGCGCGGGCCGGGAGCAGCCAGTCGGGCAGCAGGGGCTGCCAGCGGGCTGCCAGCGGGCTCAGCAGAGGCCGCAGCTCCGGGAAGACGGAGCGAATCCAGCGCTCCCTCACATGACGTGCAGCGGGAGGGCCGTGACGTCCGTGGTGTTGATACGTCCTGGAAGAAGCCGTCATGTGAGCTTTAAGATGGACCAGTGCACCACCACGCTTTCCCCGTCGTCTGAAGCACTTTTGGCGAGGCGGGATGCAGGGCAGCCGGCGCAGGCAGGTAGGATATCCAACAGCAGAGGCGGGGGGAACGATCCCTGGCCGCCAGAAGCATGTCCGGGCAGTAATATAGGCTCCAGTGAGGGTCTGAGGTGGAGGAGAGCTTGGCGATCATAAAATAACAGAGTAGAGACATTCTGACAAACATAAAATACAAATAAAAACAGGATAGCTAAAAGCAGAGAGCTGGTGGAGCGGCGAGACGACACATCTTGAATCCAGTCTCCAGCCTGTCAGAAGGGTAGACAGAAAACTAAATATCCTTGGCGGAGGTAACAAACATCAGTATGAATCTCAGTAGGAAAGGGAAAACACTATGATTTTAACACAAATGTTAAGCTTTTGAATATGGTGTTGTTGATAGCTGGTTTAAGGCGGTGCTTAAATCCACTTACTGTAGCACCCTCGTTCCAATATCCATGTGATGTGCATATATATGGTTTTCATGTGGTTTCACATTCTGTCAACAGTCTCAACCTACAGAGGAATAACTTGATACATTTATACTACACTTTTGGGCCCATCCTACAAAAAGTTCAACCACTAGCACTAAGTGACAAAACTGTTGATCTAAAACCGTAATATTAGCTGTTGGGTAATTTAAGCTAACTGTTGCATTAGCTAGTCCTCTCCTCTGTAGTGTATTAAAGTTTAAATATTCCGACAAAATTATAAAAGTGCCGGTCAAAGGTCTTCTTTGTTATTTATTGAGCTTTAAAACAAATGAATAACGAATCTATATAATATAATAAAATACATGGAGCCTCTCTTTTTCCTCCCTCTCTTCGGACAGCGTCAGTGTCTGTTTCATGCAGCAGCTGATCCAGTAATGAGTGACCCGTCACCCGGCCGACAGTAAAAAATAAACATATTTATAACTAGTTTAGGAAGTTTGAGAGGTGTCTCCGTCCTGTCAGATTAGACTTCACTCGCGTTTATGTCCATATGTCGAGAAAGATAAATAATCTGAATTCAGTGTGCAGTTTACTTTGACACGGGGGTAAGCAGCAGAGGTAGGGAGAGGCGGGGCTATTGCCTCATCATTATCAGAAAATGATCGTATAGGGCAGGGGTCGGCAACAGGCGGACCGCGGTCCGGATCCGGACCCAGACGCCGACCTATACGGACCCGGAGCTATAATCAATACATTAATAGGGTATTTTTCGGCGCCTCCCGCTTTTTTAACGCTGATTTGGGTGACTTGTGTAATTCGTGGAAAACCGAAGAGTTTTCGTTTTGGGGGTGGGGGGGGGGGGGGGGGGGGGGGACAACTTCTCACTTCAAAAAAGAAGAAGAAATCTAGACCGCAAAAATAATTAAACAAGCGAGTACCTGTTTTTCCTGGCCAAGGACAGGTTCCTTGAACACAACACGAGCGTAACGTGTCTTCACGTGGTATATGTCTCGTCTGAAAGGAGTGCTGACAGAGAGCACCGGAACGCCGCTCCAGCCCTTAAAATATTGCAATACCCATGCCGCAGTGTTTGCGTGGCTGTGTCTTTAGTTGTAAGCACAGTGGCGATCTGTTGTTATTAGCATCTGGTTAGCTAGCTATGCTAACAAATTTAAAACGCTTTTCTACAACCAGGTGGAAGAGAGGCTCAAATAACCTCAGCTCAGTGAGGTTAAGGCACACCTTGATATGATCAATATAGTTATTAATGAGACTAAATGAAAAACAGGTATAAAATACTATATGACAGTAACAAAAAAGTTGTTAAAAATAACAATAGAGTTTAAAATGGGAGTGATTTGTAAAATATCCAAAAAGAAAAATATGCTTACAGTTCTGTTTCATATGGGTGTTGAGAGATGTATCCATAGATCTCTTAATGTTGCTCTCAAAGTGTACCAGATTGATGCTTTTAACTTCAATATTTAAAAAAAAAAATCTTCCCGGGAGAGCATGCCCCCGGACCCCCCTAGAGGAGGTTAGGTCCCCCCCCACTTAAATCATGTTCACATGGATAGGATACTAAATACATTTGCACACATCTTGTGTCCATATCTTTCTGTTTTGGTGGTCATGCCACACCGTGCACATGCATGCATACGTGAGTCATGGTGAGATATCTGGATTAAGAGGTTGCTTTTTCTTTGCACAGCATGAAAGAAAGGCCAAATTAATGGGCTGTGATTTTAGTTTTTTTAAGCAGAGGTTTAGTTCAATAATTTGTACGACCCTAGGAGGATGTTGTAAAAATTGAAAGGAAAAAGGTTCCCCACCCCTGCTGTAAATAATAATAAAAACCCTTGATTTTTAACTTAACATCTCTGTCTCCTATTGATCTGAGTATATTATAAAGAATAGCCAGTTAATTGAAGCATTATAGCACAGGCCTTTGTCAGATGGTATATTACGCTGTTTTTTTTCTGCTTCGAATAGTTCTCTCTTTTTTCACCATAACTGTGTTTGCATCACTGTAACCAATGAGCACCTGCATGTGTATGAGAATGGCCCTGACACCATTTCAGCCCAGATTTACAAACTCCTGGCAGGACAAGCTCGAGCTCAATTCTTACACTGAATTTAAAAAAAGTGAGTGAGGGACTGCATTATAAGAGGGAAAGAAAGAGAAACTTTAAAACTGTTAAATTGTTATGATGTGTAAAGACTGATATTGTTCTATACTCGTCTGAAACTGTTAAGTCATGATGTGAAACGGTTAACAAAGAAAAAGGGACTCTCAAGCTGCTGCTACATTTTATTTTAATTTATCTAAAATTAAGCACTTTTAAGATGCACATATTTTCAAAAGCTATTTTATTTATTTTCGCTATTTTATTTGTAAATGCAGCCCGAGAGGAACATTACACATATCCACAGTATTTACTGTATATCTGTGTAGTTCAATGTTAATTGACAATAAATATTGTTGTTTTTGAATTGTACTTTCTTTATTTGATTGGCAGTCAGTTGTTGATTACATGCAGACGTTGATAAAGCTACAGGTCACTTCAATATATATCACACTAATTCATGAAGCAAGTTAGACATTTTGATGTTCCGGACCTTTGCATGGGGAGATTTTCTCTAACTGGACCTCGTTGAATTTTAGTTGAAGACCCCTGGTATAGGGTGTACACACGGAGCCGTTGGCCCCCCCAGAGCATTGCGTATGCCGTTCTATCCACCTTGGGACCCGTTATCGTTTCCGCAATCGTTTAGTGCCGTATTTGATCGTCCTCGTGTGGCCGAACGGTCTATATGACACTAAACAGTAACGCAAACGACCGTTTTCGGCACGACTAGACAACGTCACTATGGACACGCTAAAGACTAATTACCCAACAGTATGCAGCGGTCTTGGAGAGGTGCGGCAGCCATATGCCATTAAGCTGAAACCAGGGGCCCAACCGTTTTCTCTGAAGACACCTAGAAGGATTCCACTGCCACTGATGGACAAAGTCAAAGAGGAACTGTCCCGTATGGAAGACCTGGGGGTGATCAGCAGAGTTGAGGAGCCTACCGATTGGTGCGCTGGCATGGTGGTGGCGCCTAAAAAGACAGGGGCTGTTCGCATATGTGTGGATCTAACTAAACTGAACGAGTCTGTGTGTCGAGAAAAATACATTCTACCTTCAGTGGAAGAAACACTGGGAAAGCTGGCTGGAGCCAACATATTCAGCAAGTTGGATGCAAACATGGGGTTTTGTCAAATACCTCTAACAAAAGGCTCAGCCAAGTACACAACATTCATCACACCCTTTGGCCGATACCACTTCAATCGGCTACCTTTCGGCATAGCCTCAGCCCCTGAGCATTTCCAAAACAGGATGGTAACTGAGGGACTAGAGGGGGTCGTCTGTCACATGGACGATGTACTGGTGTGGGGCCAAACACAGGAGGAGCACGACGCTCGTCTGTATGCTGTGCTGGAGAAGATCCAAAAGGCAGGAATCACCTTGAATGTGGAAAAGTGTGACATATCCAAACAGGAGGTGACATACCTGGGCCATGTGATCACTGCTAGCGGCATTAGACCAGACCCGAGCAAGACAGAGGCAGTAAGGAAAATGGAAGAGCCGAAAAATGTGAGCGAGCTGAGGAGCTTTCTAGGCATGGTCAACCAGCTGGGGAAGTTCATACCGCAGCTAGCAGAGCGAGACAAGCCACTTTGAGACCTGCTCTCCAAAAAGAACTGCTGGCTGTGGGGCATCGATCAGGCCAGAGCCTTCCAAGATCTGAAAGACTCTCTGATATCTCCACCAGTGCTAGCCATGTATGACACAAACAGAGAAATCAAGGTCTCAGCAGATGCATTATCATACGGCTTGGGGAGTGTGCTTCTGCAGAAATGGGAAGAGGATTGGAGACCGGTAGCCTATATGTCACGTTCTCTCACACAGACGGAGCAGAGATACGCACAGGTATAAAAAGAAACTTTAGGTTTAACCTGGGCTTGTGAAAGATTTCGCAACTTTCTCATCGGTAGACACTTTGAGCTGGAAACGGATCATAAACCTCTACTGAGTCTCCTGGGGTCTCAGGCATTGGATGCGCTTCCCCCACGGATTCAACATTTCCGGATGCCCCTGATGCGTTATTCCTCAATCACACATGTGCCAGGGAAAAGCCTGTGGACGGCTGATACACTGTCACGTGCACCTGTGAAAAGAGACTCCACACCAGATGAAAAAGAGTTCCTCGAGAGCACGAATATCTATGTGGACATGATTATCGATGGTTTGCCAGCAAGCACGGCTTACCTGGAAGAGCTAAAAGAGCAGTTGGCAAAGGACAGTGTGTGCGGAAGAGTGATGCAGCTGTGTGAAGAGAAATGGCCAGCACACAGCAACAGCGAACCAGCCATAAAGTTATACTGGGCGGAACAAGCGTTCATAACTGTAAAGGACGGACTACTGTTAAAGGGGGACAGACTCGTCATCCCCGCAACAATGAGAAATTATGTGCTCGCCAGACTACATGAAGGTCACCAAGGAGTGGTGAAGTGTAGGGAGCGTGCCCGACAGTCTGTATGGTGGCCAGGGCTAAGTCAGCAGCTGAATGAGTTGGTTCTCAACTGCCGGACATGCAGCAAGGAGGGACAGAACCCCAAATAGCGCTGATGCCAACACAATACCCAGGCCGACCATGGCAGAAACTGGGTGCCGACTTGTTTATGCTGGGAAGCAAGTCATATCTGCTGGTAGTGGATTATGCATCAAGGTATGTGGAAATGGCTTTGCTGACACCCACAAAATCAACAGATGTAATCCACCATCTCAAATCCATCTTTACACGACATGGTATCCCTGAGACGCTGGTCACAGACAACGGGCCGCAGTTCTCGGGAAGGGCATTTGAAGAGTTTGCAGAGTCATATGGATTTAAACACGTCACCAGCAACCCGAAATATCCACAGAGCAACGGTGAGGCAGAACGGGCTGTGAAGACTGTAAAGAGTCTCCTTAAGAAAGCAACAGACCCATATCTGGCTCTGCTGGCTTACAGAACCACCCCACTACAAAACGGGTATAGCCCTGCACAACTTCTCATGGGGAGGAGGCTTCGCACGACGGTTCCAACATTACCAGCGCTGCTGGATCCGGCTCTTCCCGACAGCGAGGCTGTAGTTCTGCGAGAAAGAGAGAGGAGAATAAAGGATGCACAGCGGTACAACCTGCGTCATCGAGTGAGAAGTCTCGAGAGGCTTTCACCGGGAAAAGAGGTTTGGGTCACGGATCAGAAGGCGAGTGGAACGGTTATGGAAAGTCACAACACGCCGCGCTCCTACATTCTTGAGGGACCTCATGGGACAGTCCGGCGTAATCGCCATCATCTCATCCCCATGTACTCCTCGTCAGAGCAGAGCGGCAGGGATGCAGCTGAGCAGCATTCAGGAGGTGGTCCAGAGCCGCATATTGCAGAATCTCCGGTGCCCGGTGCTCAAGATCTGCCACCTACCCCGAGAACCAGGTCTGGGAGTGCCGTGGTGAGACCGGCTAGGTTGGACTTGTAAACAAACCAGAAGCCTAAGAGATATTATAGAGAGTTTTATAAGAGAGTAAAAAAAACTGGTTATTATTCAATCAATCAATCAATGTTTATTTATATAGCCCAATATCACAAATGTTACATTTGTCTCAGTGGTCTTCACAGTGTGTACAGAATATCAGTATGACAATACGACACCCTCTGTCCTTAGACCCTCACATCGTACAAGGAAAAACTTCCGAAGAAAACCCAGTTTAAAGGGAAAAATGGGAGACACCTCAGGGAGAGCAACAGAGGAGGGATCCCTCTCCCAGGACGGACAGACGTGCAATAGATGCCGTGTGTAAATTGAAAAGATAATACATTTGCAACATAGGTAGTCCAAATGTTTGGAAATGCATGTGTGTATAATAGGAAGATGAATCCACGAGGATATCCATCCAGGACCGATGATCCAGGACCACAGCCACGACTCAAGATCCAGCGCTCGCGATCCAGGACACAGGACCGCAGGATCATCCATGACTCCGGATCCCGGCGTATATAGACACCAAAAAGAAAGAAATGTGGGGAAGCTGGGTTAATCGGAACATGAGAGTACACAGGTACAGACAGAGAGAAGGAAGAAGTAAGATGTCCCCCGACAAACTAAGCCTATATCAGCAAAACTAGGGGCTGAATCTAATCAGCCCTAACTATAAGCTTTATCAAAAAGGAAGGTCTTAAGCGCACTCTTAAAAACGGATAGGGTGTCTGCCGCCCGAACACAAACTGGAAGCTGATTCCACAAATGTGGAGCTTGATAAGAAAAGGCTCTGGCTCCCATTGTACTTTTAGAGATTCTAGGAACAACCAACAACCCTGCATTCTTGGAATGCAATGCCCTAGTAGGACAGTAGGGTATAATGAGTTCTTTAAGGTAAGATGGTGCCTGCCCATTAAGGGCTTTGTAGGCGAGAAGAAGAATTTTAAATTCTATCCTGTGTTCTATAGGGAGCCAGTGTAAGGCAGCCAGAACAGGAGTAATTAGGGCCCGAGCACGAGAGTGCTAGGACCCAACGGCGTCCTAGCACGAAGTGCAAGGATACCTATTGTTATTCGTGGTATTATTATTATTATATCATAACGGAATCCTTGTTTTCAGGCCTTTAGGATGCTGAAAAAGTTGTATAATTTTGCACGGACGCCAGGACCGGTGAAAAATTTGATATTTTGGAGTCAATGAGTTCAAATTGTCCAACCTGCTCGCTAGCGCCACCTATTTCAATTCCATTTTGGAAAAATTCACAAAGTCCCACCGTAACTCCGAATGACCTGACATTTTGCAAACATATCCGGGTGGACCTGCTCTACAAATAATCCAATTGGAATCCTTAGCTCCGCCTACTTAATTTTTTTTTTAAATTAGCATAATTTTAAAAACACTTAAATATTCACTTACATTTCAATTTTTTGTTTATCAACACCAAACTTCGTATACAGTATCGCCGGAGGGTCATACACATTACCCTAGCAGATGAGCATGTTCAAACGATAAATATTTCCGCCATGAATTAAAACGTACTCGCAAAAAGGCGGGGCTTAGAAAGAAATGATCATAATTCATCAACAATGTATCCAAACATCACAGATTTTGGTGGAAACGTTGAGTCTGTCTTGGGGAATAGGCACACCAAAGTATTTTCATTTTGGACTCTAGGAGGCGCCAAAAACACCACCAATTTATAACTCAAGAGCGGATGGACTAATCTTTTTGTTTTTTGTTTACACATAGTCTCGGGGCGACTACGAACTTAGATTCAAAGTGTCGCAACAAATTCAGAATGTGGGCGTGGCCTATACATTATCTTTAAATTGCGATAGGATAAAATGAGCTTCGGACGCAAAACTTGGGACACACGTCAGAGCCCAGGACCTTTTCGAAAATGTAAAAAAAAAACGTACATTTTCAAAAAAACTCACTGCTCACTAGCGCCCCCTATTATGTGGTAGTCACGTATAGTTTCTCAAAACTTCACGAATTTTGGCACAGACATTTCTCATGGAATTGCGGATATATTTGTAAATACATTCCATTAGCCCCGCCTCACAAAAAGTCGGCCATTTTGAAATATGTGCGTTTTTCAGCCATTTTACGCACGTTCTTGCGAACTCCTAGGGGAATGATCAGAAAAATTCCAATGCAGGACAGGTTCAGCCCCTATCCAATATGATACTTAATTGAGGAGCACATTTTTGAAAAATTACTCGTGGAGGTCGTAAGCTAACAGCGCATACACCATTTTTGACGATTTACATGTCGCAAATTACTCTAAACCACTCGGATATAGTTATTCCGATATTCATGAAACGCTGTATACATATTGCTATTATGATTGCACACATATTTCAAATTGCCTTCCATTAGCCCCGCCCCCCAGAAAGTTGGCCATTTTGAAAAATGTGCGTTTTTCAGCCATTTTACGCACGTTCTTGCGAACTCCTCCTAGGGGAATGATCGGAAAAATTCCAATGCAGGACATGTTCAGCCCCTATCCAATATGATACTTAATTGAGGAGCACATTTTTGAAAAAATACTCGTGGAGGTCGTAAGCTAACAGCGAATACACCATTTTTGACGATTTACATGTCGCAAATTACTCCAAACTACTCCGATATTCATTAAACGCTGTATACATATTGCTATTATGATTGCACACATATTTCAAATTGGCTTTTATTAGCCCCGCCCCCCAGAAAGTCAGCCATTTTGAAAAATGTGCGTTTCTCATGCATTTTAAGCACATTTTTGCAAAGTCCTCCTGGGAAATGTTCCAAAAAATTCCAATCCAGCACAAATGCTGCCCATATCCAATGTGATGCTAAATTGTGAAGAAAATAGTTGCTAGCTGAATCGAGGACCTCGTAAGCTAACGGAGAATATACCTTTTTGGACCATTTATGTTACGGTGTGTGAAGCAGGTAGGACCCAAATGCAGATTAACGTACAAATAATTCCTTTATTTCAAGGCTATGCTGACAAATACAGAACAGAACACTCACCGAGGACAAGCCAATACACAAGACAACCCGACAAAGAGAGACAGAAAACCCAGAACTTAAATACACCCAGAACTAATCACATAAACACGAGACAAGTGAGGAGGGAGGAGAAAACACATGGGTACCAGGTGAACACAATTGGGTAATCAGAGAGGGAAACCGACAGAAAGCAAACAGGCAGGAAACGGGGGTGAACACTTTACAAAATAAAATAGGAAACCCAAAGATAGAAAAGGACAAGAAAAACACCAACACAGACAAATCCTAACAGTACCCCCCCCTCAAGGGACGGATCCCACACGTCCCAAAACAAAAATCCAAAAACTCAAGCAGGGTGGGTGGAGGGGGTCCGGAGGAGGGACGCATCACTAAGCCACCAGGGTGGGAGGAGGGGGTCAGGAGGACGCGACTGAACTGACCGCCCAGGGGCAAGGCAGAGGACCAGGAAGGGGTCTCGGGCGGACGGCCCGGGGGCAAGGCAGAGGACCAGGAAGGGGTCTCGGGCGGACGGCCCGGGGGTAAGGCAGAGTCCAAAAAGGGGGATTCGGGCGGACCGCCCAGGGGCAAGGCAGAGGACCAGGAAGGGGTCTCGGGCGGACGGCCCGGGGGCAAGGCAGAGGACCAGGAAGGGGTCTCGGGCGGACGGCCCGGGGGTAAGGCAGAGTCCAAAAAGGGGGATTCGGGCGGACGGCCCGGGGGCAAGACAGAGTCCAAGGTGGGGACCATGGAGGGGCGAAGGCAGTGGCAGGAAGAGTCAGGGGGCCGGGCCCGAGGGCGAGGACCGCTGCACTCAGGGGGCCGGGCTCGAGGGCGAAGACCAGACAGCTCCGCAGGCCGGGCAGGAAGGCGCTGACGGGACAGTGCCGGAGGCCGGGCAGGACCCGGTGTCGGAGCTGGTGGGACAGGCCTCGGCAGGATCCCCCACGGAAGAGGACCAGTACACAGGATTGGCAGGACCCCCGGCAGGAGAGCAGACGGCGGGGCTTCCAACAGCACAGGACAAAGGGTTGGCAGGACCCCCGGCAGGAGAGCAGACGGCGGGTCCCCCAACGGGACAGGACAAAGGGTTGGCAGGACCCCCGGCAGGAGAGTAGTCGGCGGGGCCTCCAACGGCACAGGACTAAGAGTTGGCAGGACCCCCGGCAGGAGAGGAGTCGGCGGGGCCTCCAACGGCACAGGACAAAGGGTTGGCAGGACCCCCGGCAGGAGAGTAGTCGGCGGGACCTCCAATGGCACAGGACAAGGAGCTGGCAGGACCCCCGGCAGGAGAGTAGATGGCGGGACCCCCAACGGGACAGGACAAAGGGTTGGCAGGACCCCCGACAGGAGAGTAGTCGGCGGGGCCTCCAACGGCACAGGACTAAGAGTTGGCAGGACCCCCGGCAGGAGAGTAGGCGGCGGGACCTCCAACGGGACAGGACACAGGGTTGGCAGGACCCCCGGCAGGAGAGCAGTCGGCGGGACCTCCAACGGCACAGGACATGGGGTTGGCAGGACCCCCGGCAGAAGAGTAGTCTGCGGGACCTCCAACGGCACAGGACCTGGGGTTGGCAGGACCCCGGGCAGAAGAGTAGTCTGCGGGACCTCCAACAGCACTTCAGTAGGGACTTTAGATGGGACTAGAGAAGGGACTAGGAAAGTGACCTGAGGAGGGACTAGGGAAGGGACTAGAGAAGGGACTACAGAGGGGACTAGAGAAGGGACCAGAGGAGGAACTAGAGAACGAAACTCGAGAGGAGACTCGAGAGGGGAACTAGAGAGGGGACTTGAGGAGGGACTAAAGGAGGGAACTGGAGAGGGGACTCCAGAGGGGACTAGAGGAGAGACTAGAGGAGGGAACTTGAGAGGGGACTCAAGGAGGGACTAGAGGAGGGACCAGTGGAGGGACTAAAGGAGGGAACTGGAGAGGGGACTCCAGAGGGGACTAGAGGAGGGACTAGAGGAGGGACTAGAGAAGGGAACTTGAGAGGGGACTCGAGAGGCGAACTAGAGAGGGGACTCAAGGAGGGACTAAAGGAGGGACCAGAGGAGGGACTAAAGGAGGGAACTCGAGAGGGAACTTGAGGGGGAACTGGAGATGGGACTGTGGCAGCTGGGGCCACATCTGGGTCTGGCACCAAGGCTGCTGGGACCGGGACTGGGGCCGGAATTGAAGCCAGATTCTGGCTGAAAGGTCAGGTTCTGGAGCCGGAAACATGGCTGTAAAGTCCGGTTCCGGAGCAGGGACCGTGGCTGCTGGGACCGGCACTGGAGCCGGAACCATGGCTGCAGGGCAGGGAACAGGAACACGGATCCATGGCTGTGTGGGGTGGTACTGGAGCACGGTACCATGGCTATGTGGGATGGTACTGGGGCACGGAACCATGGCTGCTGGGGCCAGAACTGGGTCCGTAACCATGGCTGCTGGGGGCTGAACTGGTTCTGGAACCCTGGCTCTTTGGGCTCGTGCTGCCAACCTGGCCTTGCGACCCCTTCCCTTAGGAGCCGTTTGGAGGCTCCGTGGACCTCCAAAGGCCAGACGAGTACCAGCGAATGGCTCCTGGACAGTAGCAAACACTGGGTGAGAAGCAGGGGCTGACGCCAGACGGACCACACCAATGCGTGTGGTATCAAAACAGGAGTTGGGAGACCTGGGTCTGTCAGGATCGGGAAAACAAATTGTGAGGTAATCCAAAAGCCTGGCAGGTAAGAATTTCACCAAACTTTGATTCCTCAGTGTAAGGTGGACTGCTTCTGTCAGAGCAGCATCTCGCTGCTGAACCCTGACCGCTCCTATCCATTGATCAGAGCAGGTAGCCAAAGAAAACGTAAAATCCAATAATTCCTGCTCAAAAGGATCTGCTGGGCCCATATTTAAGGTCGGGTTGTAATGTTACGGTGTGTGAAGCAGGTAGGACCCAAATGCAGATTAACGTACAAATAATTCCTTTATTTCAAGGCTATGCTGACAAATACAGAACAGAACACTCACCGAGGACAAGCCAATACACAAGACAACCCGACAAAGAGAGACAGAAAACCCAGAACTTAAATACACCCAGAACTAATCACATAAACACGAGACAGGTGAGGAGGGAGGAGAAAACACATGGGTACACAATTGGGTAATCAGAGAGGGAAACCGACAGAAAGCAAACAGGCAGGAAACGGGGGTGAACACTTTACAAAATAAAATAGGAAACCCAAAGATAGAAAAGGACAAGAAAAACACCAACACAGACAAATCCTAACAATTTATATGTCAGATAAGCCACTGAATCCTGCCTGTCTGCCTGGCACATCAACGCTCACAAACACACAGACACACAAACACACCTACACGTTCTACAACACACACCTACACGTTCTACAACAAACACAAACAGCTCCTAAAGCATATAATAAATATAAATATTAGGCTACAGCCCTTGTATTTATTATGTGAAGCACCATATGGTTTCATGAAAAATCTCCTAAAGCCTACAAATGAACACACCCCCCCTCCCCCACACAAACACTTTCTCTGTCTATAAGGCTTACAGTTACATTGTTCAATCATGCTTTAGCAACCATGTCTTTATTATGATCTCTTGTTTTCTCTGTGATTATCACAATTCTGGAGAAATGGATCTGCTGGGGAACGACCCCTACTTTGAAAAGTTCACGGCCAATCAGAAGGACAGAGCTGCCACCCGAGGTGCTGGATAAAGCAAGCCTGAACAGTGCTCAGGAACATCATCCACCCAAACCTCCACTGACTGCAGTACAGACGTATGAGTGTAGACGTGTAGAGCTCATCACTGCTGTCACTTCAGCCTTACATACTTTTACTTATAATTAAAAAATTACATCTGTGTGCAATGTAGTACTTGTCATTTTGCATAATACTGTATATACTTATTACATTGCTGTTAACATTGTATTTTTTTTTAAATACTGTCTACACTCAATCTACAACTTCTCTCATATCATTGAATCTACATTATGTTTATCTGTTATCTTGCACTTCTTTGCGTCTTAGGTTTACATTTAAATGTTTGCTGTGACGGACTGCGGAGCTGAGCAAAACACACACTAACAGTTAGACCAAACACACTTAGCTATTCCATCTACCTCTGGAGCTAGCTAAACTAGTTATAAATATGTTTATTCTTCACTGTCGGCATATCGCTAACTGGTTGATGCAGGACAAATTGTACCGACAGAACTGGCGCACATGCCTAAGATTTCCTGGTCAGAAACAAAGGAACGCAAAGTCAGGTTAACAATTTAGAGGGATGACAAACGGCTCATTTCGGAGGACTGAGGGGGGGGACCAGCAACCCTCCCCGACAGGCGCATGGACGCGAGGGCCCGCTCATCACTGCGCGCACAAGTGCGACCGCAGTTTTAATTATTATTAATGTTGTGCAATACACAAAATATCATAGGGTTACATTTAGTTCATGAAGGTCTGGAGTTAACTGTTATTTTATATCTGGTTCAGATAGGAACAGACCTTCCACCCTACAGAGGCAGAATAATCTCTAAGGTCTGTGGAGTCAATGGCAGTCTACCAGTCTACCCATTGATTCATAAAAAGGGAGATGTGGTGTATATGTGTGTGTGTTAGCCAATAGGAGTGAAGCCTTACGGGCACGGTTGATTGACGTCATAGGCAGAGGACATGTTATGGTAACGGAGCATGTGAGCTAGGGGTGTTCTAGCATGTGGGCTACCAATAAAGAGACACGTAATTGTGACAGTTGAACTCACGTGTATTATGGAATAACACGACAATATAGACCATGTGTACGCCCTATACGATCATTTTCTGATAATGATGAGGCAATAGCCCCGCCTCTCCCCACCTCTGCTGCTCACCCCCACGTCAAAGTAAACTGCACACTGAATTCAGATTATTTATCTTTCTCTCGATATGGACATAAACGCGAGTGAAGTCTAACCTGACAGGACGGAGACACCTCTCAAACTACCTTATAAATATGTTTATTTTTACTGTCGGCCGGGTCACTCATTACTGGATCAGCTGCTGCATGAGACAGACACTGACGCTGTCCGAAGAGAGGGAGAAAAAAGAGAGGCTCCATGTATTTTATTATTATATTATATAGATTCGTTATTCATTTGTTTTAAAGCTCAATAAATAACAAAGAAGACCTTTGACCGGCACTTTGATAATTTTGTCCGGAAGATTTAAACTTTAATACACGTTGACTGGCGAAAAACTCTGCCCAGTTCCCTCGGCCCCCACCGCGGAGAATAAACAGAAGGGCAACCATGACAACCATGCTTCTTCACTGATTTTGTGGAGGAAGTTACAGCGCAACGTACAGGCTCCTGCATATGTACTGCAGCTTCTCCAGCGGTTGGAGCTAAACGGAGCTGTCTCGTGTGGACAGACCAAGCGGCAAACTGTGGGGTAGAGCCGGGACGCCAATACGGAAGTGCCACACACTGCAGTTCATATATTGGCCGATAGGCGATGGCTGCAGAAAGGAGCAATTTCCATAGACCCCCATGTTAAAATGCCCAATTTTACAGCAGAAAAAAACATGTTTGTACCCCTGGCTCCATACATTTTATTATCGATATAGTTAGATTCCACCTTCATGATTATGAATCTGTGAGTGAATTGTTTTCTAACGCGACCCTTTTATTTATATTAGGTCTTAAAGTTTGTGCATAAATTAGGGCGTGGTCACATTTTTTATATACTAATAAAGGACTGGCTTATCTATAGCCAGTTGAGTAGCACTTGAAATACTTGGCTCTATGAAACCTGATGTACTTTATGATTCCGTTTTCTTCAAGGTTGTGTCTTCCTGGTCGAATGTACTTATTGTAAGTCGCTTTGGATAAAAGCGTCAGCTAAATGCAATGTAATGTAATATAATTTAGTGACGGCTCTGTGAAGTGACTGCTGCTTCTAGCTTCTGGTCTCTCTGCTACCTGCTCCGTGAAGCTACTGGGACTCTGCCTGCTCAGCTCATCCAGGGAACACAACTTGAAGCCGGCCGTGGTTGTTTGTTCTTCATGCTTATATATCGGACTATTGTGACTCGCTCTGCGGTTAAAACAGATGGTGCATGAATGCGGTACGTGAAATTCGAGTGCTTTATTTATGTGTTAATGATTTGAATCAGCTACGTAATGAATGGTAAGGCTTGGGTTAGCATGCAAGCGAGTGGTAGCTACATCGGTGCTAACGATGCTAATCGTAGCCTCCAAGTTAAAATCATAGACTGTATATATAAAGGTTAAAACTAGGGATACTCCGATCGATCGGTCACCGATCGATATCGGCCGATACTCACTCTCTACCGATCGATCGGTTCTCTCTAAACATGCCGATCGCGAGAGCCGATCGCATGACGTAAAATACATGACACTTTTCTCTGTGTGCGGCAAAACAAGCTCGCCAAAATGGCTTCACCGGTCTGGCATTATTTTAAGGTGTCCGAAAAAGACAGTAAAATAGTGGTATGCAACGTGTGTGAAGCAGAAATCCTGCAGCTTCGCCCGCCGGACCGGTAAGCGGAACAAAACACACAAGAGTTAGACCTAACACACTTAGCTATTTTATCTACCTCTGGAACAAGCTAAACTAGTTATTATAAATATATTTATTCTTCACTGTCGGGTCACTCATTACTGGATCAGTGAGCTGCATGAGATACTGACAGGCTGTCAGGAGAGAGAGAGAGGGGGAGAGAGGGGGGAGAGAGAGAGAGGAAAAGAGAGCGCTTCCGCTCATTTCTCCCGTGTTATTATCCAAAGTGAATGTAAACTTGAATAATGTACATCATTTGAATGTAATAATTAAGTTGATTGTTGTTTGTGGAAGCTCCAGTGAATGAGCCCCATTAACTGAGTTTAAACATCACTTTAAATGGAAGATTTAAAGTGATGTTTAAATCTTCCATTTAGGCCCCGCCCACTCGATCGGATCGGCGATCGGTATCGGCCGATACTGATTCCGGCGATCGGCCCCGAAATTGGCGATCGGAGCATCCCTAGTTAAAACGAAATAGACAAGTGTTAAGCGTTAAGTGGGATAATACTGTTGAACAAACGGCTTCTGTTTGAGGTTGATAAAATAAGGTTACATCCTTGTAACTTAGAGATATTTTATGTAGGTAGGAACTGTATGCATCGCTAAGGTTAATTTAAATTGGCTACACTCAAGTATGCTCCCTCCACTGGCTTCCGATAACTGCTAGAATCCACTTCAAGACAATGGTACTTGCGTACCATGCTGCGAATGGATCTGGCCCTTCCTACATCCAGGACATGGTTAAACCGTACACCTCAGCACGTGCACTCCGCTCTGCATCAACCAAACGGCTCGCTGCACCATCGCTGCGAAGGGGAGCCAAGTTCCCATCAGCAAAAACACGTGGGTTTGCTATCCTGGCTCCAAAATGGTGGAATGAGCTCCCCATTGACATCAGCACAGCAGATAGCTTACACACCTTCCGGCGCAGACTGAAAACTCATCTCTTTCGACTCCACTTCGAGCGATATAACTATTAACAAAGCACTTATATACTAATAAAGGGCTGGCTTATCTAAAACCAGTTGAGTAGCACTTGAAATGTTTTTGCTCTATGAAGCCTGATGTACTTATATGATTCTGTTTTCTTCAAGTTTGTATTTTGTTGGTCGAACGCACTTATTGTAAGTCGCTTTGGATAAAAGCGTCAGCTAAATGCAATGTAATGTAATGTAATGTAGACAAGCTAATGTCGAAGTAGTGTATGTGAAATCAACCTCACAATAAGATGTGTGCATATTACTAGGGATGCACGATATTGGTTTTTTGAAACCGATACCGATAACTTCCTGCTTCTCAAGACCGATACCGATAACCGATAATAATATAATATATATGTTAGGGCTGTCAAGTTAACGCGTTAATAACGCGTTAACGCAAACAAAAATTAACGCCACTAATTATTTTAACGCGATTAACGCATGTGCATTTTTTGTCCTCGGCCACCCCGTAGTTTCAGAGCGCATTGAGTTTAAAATACCATCTACAAGCTGATGCTGACAGCCCCGCTCCTGCCGCCCGCTTGCTGCAGACCACACTTCCACGCTCACCGCCAGGCACCGACTGACTATCGGGAGGACCGGGAGAGACCTTACGTGCATTGTTGTTGTTAGCATCTGGTGCTAGCTAGCTGCGCTAACGGATATAAGGAGCTGTTTAAATGAAAACAGAGGAGCGACATTTCGCCACAACTGCGCCAAGAACTTGACTTTATGCAGGAAGCCAGACAGTGGGACATAGTACGAAAAGTCAGCACACTCAGCACGGATAGTGCGCGCAACATGATTGCAGCGTCCAGGCAGCTCCCGTTCGAGCATATGCCTTGAGTTGCACATAGCTCCAGGTTGAATTGAGGCGAATATTTGTAATGTTCAGAGGTTGTTGTGTTTAATATTCATGATAATTGTTGTCATTGTTCAAATGATAATAAACATTTGCATAAAGCATATTTTTCCACTCATCTGTTGATAAGAGTATTAAAAACTTGAAAAATATTCCTCTAAGGTACATTTAGAACAGATCAAAAATGATTAATTTGCGATTAATCGCGATTAACTATGGACAATCATGCGATTAATCGCGATTAAATATTTTAATCGACTGACAGCCCTAATATATATATATTAAATGTACCTGTAGTTTTTGCACACCTGGTGGTAAAAAAAAGACTAGTAGTGAGAAAATGACATGAGCATTACTACCATGAACAAAACAAAGCCAAGAACAGTTTTGACTCTTCAAAGTGACCATATTTATTTTCCCAAATAAAGTTCTTGCCTTTTTCAAAAGCCTCGTCGATAGGTAAAAGCCCCGGTGCCTTTGCAGCTGGCTTTGGATTCGCCACTAGTTTAGCCACGCAGGCGTCTTCGTACGCTTTTAACACACCATCGTAGCGATGGCGATGTTTCAGGTGACTAATCAGGTTGGAAGTATTATAGCTTGTTGCCTTTTTCCCTCCTCGTGGAACTTCTGCATTGCATTTGTTAATACAAATAGCAAGCGAACTATCTAACTCTGAAACTTTGAAATAGTCTCATACTACCGACCACAGGTGTGGACTCGAGTCACATGACTTGGACTCGAGTCACCAATTTGATGACTTGAGACTCGACTTGACAAAATCACAAAACACTTGTGACTCGACTTGGACTTGAACACCAATGACTCGGGACTTGACTTGGACTTGAGCCTTCTGACTTGAGGTGACTTGATCATTTAATTCAGAGGTCTCCAACACGCCGATCGCGAGCTGCCGCTAGAAGAGAAGACTCCCGTCGGGGAGAGCAGAATCTTCAGCCGCTCCTACTCTTGCTGAGAATCCTTGCAGGCAGGGGCGGGTCTTTATTTAGCTGGGCCACCATGCGGCCAATCATATGTGAGGACACACTAGGATCATACCATTATGTGAAAGAAGGGTGGGGGGCACAGCATGTGTAGTGGGACAGGCCAGCTGCACAGAGAGACGGGGAGCTGGATTTAAATGCAAGCGCGTCGGAAAAAGTCAAGAAATGACCGAAAACCGAAAAAAGAAGCAGCATCTGGCTGCTTTTCAATGATATTGGAGAAAGCAAAGCTGAGTGCAGGATTTGTAAAATGAAAATAACCTTTTTTGGTTACCTTTATTTTGGTAACCACTCAGGATTTACTGTCAGAGGTGGGAGAAGTTCAGATCTTGTACTTGAGTAAAAGTACCAGAGTGTAGGAATACTCGGTTACAATAAAAAGTCCTGCATTCAAAATGTTACAAGTAAAAGTACAAAAGTATTAGCATCAAAATATACTTAAAGTACCACCTGCAGAGGGATATAGATGCAGGTGTTCTTAGAGACCGCCTCGCTGCACATTATCCCTTGCATAAAGATAGATTGTGGGTCCCTTACAACATGTTGTACACAGTGGAAATACACATTCTGGTTACCTTAACATCAGGGATCTTATACATTAAACTCCTTCTGAATCAAACCGTCATGGTAGCCTAACCTTACTGATCCCTGTTAAATTAGAAGAAAACATGTTACTTTACCAGCAGAGAGAAAATGGATTATTAAATTATTAATGTGACTAATAAAGAGCAATTTGATTATTAAGTATTATTCTGTTGATCAATGTCATTACATTTGGTGAAAAACACATAATGACTTGTTTAAGACTCGTTTTGTCAAAGTTTAGGACTTGGACTTGACTTGAACTTGCCCAACCTGACTTGAGACTTGACTCGGACTTGAGCGCAAAGACTTGAGACTTGACTTGGACTTGAGTGCAAAGACTTGAGACTTGACTCGGACTTGCAAAACAATTACTTGGTCCCACCTCTGCTACCGACGACATGTTTGTTTACTGTCCTGGCTTCACGGCTGCACACCATTTACGTCACAGCCAGGCATGAGTTAGGGAGCGCTGGATTTGTGAAAAACTCCCCTCTTCCTAAACCACTAATACCACAGTACTGGCAAAACGGGAGGAGCCGAGTGAAAAACAAGCGCCCCTCATCCCAATCCACCCACACCGCAGTATTTTTTTCTTTTTTTTTACCCAAAAAATAAATTGTATATTATCGGGGCTATTAATACTTTTATCGGGTTGACGTCATAATTCCTAATATCGGACCGATAATTATCGGGCCGATAATTATCGTGCACCACTATATATTACAATTATTAATGTCATATTTCAAGATGATTACTTAGATATTACAATATGGTTGGTTGAGCTGGAGTTCATTATCGAGCTTACACGTTAATGTCACAGTCATCTGAAGAACGAACCCAAACCTTGTTGTTTTTATTAATTGCATTACCAAATGGGTATCAAATAAACAGTAAGCATTGGTAACACAACTTCCAAAGTTACAGTAAAATAAAAAGGACCCTGACTCGGACAATACACAATCCAACATGTTCAACAGAAGAGAATCAGTTATATTGTTTGTACACATGGTACTTTACATATATATCTGTTGGTGCAGGCTGCACCAGCGAGTGAGAGACAGAACTGGACTCCTCACAGCAGTGAACTTCAGCACAGGTACAAAGACTATTTTTTTATACTGTACAAAGAATCAAGGTTTAAATGAATGAAGTATTGACTTTAATACACTGATATACATTCCATTAAACAATACTAAATACTAGATCACCTACACATCAGTGAAGTTGAGGGTTTTTTCCATGCAAAAAGTTACATTTAGATATTTAGCAATATGACTTTGTCAGCTTAATGTATTGAAGGCAAAGATATTTAACACAGTGAGAACTGCTACTATTTATCTCTCAATATTGTCTGAAAAAACGAGGTAAAAGTTATTCTTTCAGTGAGACAACATAAAAATAATATAAGAATAATGGACAAAAGGAGTGCAAATACAAATACAATTTATTGAAATGTGAACCAAAAGTTAATTAAATGTTTTAAATAAAAAGCACATATGGACAGAAGGTGTAAACCTATTAACTGTATAAGTAAACACATTTAGTCAAATAAAGTGACAGACTAAGCCTGTGCAGTTGGTATCAGCTTTGCCCAGCATGGGCTCCTCCATCAGGCCTGGTCCTCCTCGCTGAGGAAAGACCCTCAGTCCTCTCCAAACCAACAGACAGGACGTCCATGACACGGAGGTTTCTCCCTGAAGTCTCTGCAGCTCTCTGGACACCAGACTGTCTCAATCCGTCCACACTGAATATGAGAGGGGGAAAATGAAAATAATAAATGCTTTAGACAATAAGAAACATAAAGTTGACTGTTGAGCAGAGTTGGGTGTAACACGTTACTGTAATAATATTACTTTTGTCGGTAACGGAGTAGTGTAACGCGCTACTTTTATAATTCAGTAATCACACTACAGTTACTAATATTGCCCCGACACGCGTTACTTCGTTACTTACTAAACTCAGTCATCATCAAACCTCAACAAACACCTGTGGAGGGGTTGCCACCAAACTGTAGTTTCGAATAAACCTCCGGTAGAAGTTGGCAAAACCCAGAAAGCCTTGGAGCTCCTTGTGTGTTGAAGGGCGTGGCCAGTCAGTGACCGCCTTGGTCTTTTCAGGATCCATCTTGATGTTTCCGGTGGAGACCACAAATCCCAGGAAAGGGACTTCTGTGGTGTGGAACACACACTTCTCGGCCTTGACAAAGAGGTGGTTCTCCAAGAGCCTCTGGAGGACTAGGCGAACATGGACCACATGCTCCTGTTTAGACTTGGAAAAAATCAAAATGTCATCCAGGTATACAAAGACACAGATATTGAGAAGATCCCGCAGAACATCATTCACCAACCCCTGGAAGACTGCAGGTGCATTGGTGAGTCCAAAAGGCATGACTAAATACTCATAATGTCCACTAGGAGTGTTAAATCCCGTCTTCCATTCGTCCCCCTCCCTGATTCTCACCAAATGGTACGCATTACGTAGGTCCAGCTTGGTAAAAATAGTAGCGCCTTGTAACAGTTCAAATGCAGAGGAAACAAGTGGAAGGGGGTACCTGTTCTTGACAGTGATGTTATTGAGTCTTCTGTAGTCAATGCATGGGCGCAGAGTCTTATCCAGAGTTGGGTGTAACGCGTTACTGTAATAATATGACTTTGTCGGTAACGGAGTAGTGTAACGCTCTACTTTTATAATCCAGTAATCACACTACAGTTACTAACATTGCCCCGACACGCGTTACTTCGTTACTTTCTAAAATCAGTCATAATCAAACCTCAACAAACACCTGCAAAGAACACATGCTAGGTGAAGCTAACGCACATAGCTGTTGTTTATTTATATCACACACACGTAGTTCTTCTTCTCTGTTTTCCGGTTGTTGCTTGTTTTGAATGACGAATACACACTACCGCTGCCTGCTGGTAAGGAGAGTTATTGCCACTCACGCATGCGCAGTTCGTACGTGCTCGGCTGAAGTCTGGCTCCAGTGCAACACATGGCCAACACGCAGGAGAACACGCTGACGCAACAGCGTGAGCAGAGATAGACTGCGCAAAATATACAGATAGCAGGAGACAGAGGACAGCCACGGTCAGATAGCAGGAGACAGAGGACAGCCACGGTCAGATAGCAGGAGACAGAGGACAGCCATGGTCAGATAGGAAAACATTCAGGAGCTATCTGGATCAGTCTTATGCGACAATGGAAACTGAACTAAAGAGAACATTTGAAACTTTAGCAGTCTGCGTGATCTGCCTGTAGGGAGGGGCGGGCCGGCCCTGCGAGTAAAGTAATGAGTAAAGTAACGAGTAAAGTAACGAATTACTTTATGTAGATAGTAACGAAGTAGTGTAATATATTACTTTTTTTTAAAGTAATATGTAATATGTAATATATTACTTTTTTTTAGTAACGACCCCATCTCTGGTCTTATCCTTCTTACCCACGAAGAAAAAACCTGCACCAGCAGGAGATGATGAAGGCCGGATAAGCCCTGCATCCAAAGAGTCATTGATATACTTCTCCATTGACTTAGTTTCAGGAGCCGATAAAGAAAAAGGTCGACCTCTAGGAGGAGAAGTACCAGGTAACAGGTCAATAGGACAGTCATTAGCACGATGAGGCGGGAGTGAGGTGGCCCGAACTTTGTTAAAGGCCTCTTTAAGGTTCCAGTAATCCTTGGGAACACCGGAAAGGTCTTCACACTCAGAGATACTCGGCTGACTGGAATCAATTGAGGAACTAGATCTTAAGCAGACAGCATGACAATGAGCACTCCACTCTCTAATAGTCCCTGAAGCCCAATCTATATGAGGATTATGCCTCCTTAACCAAGGAAACCCCAAAATGACAGGCTGATGTGGTGCATGGATAAGGTGAAAAGAGAGTGTTTCGCTGTGATTACCTGACATGCTCATTTGAACTGGAGTTGAACGGTGTGTTACTCTGCAGAGAAGACGACCATCTAGAGCTGTAGCATTGATGGGCTTCTCCAAAGCCTCCCGACCAAGTCCCATTTGAAAGGCCAGTGTTATGTCCAAAAGACTGGCATCAGCACCAGAGTCAATAAGAACTGCCACAGTGTGCATTTTCCCCAAGCAGCTCAGCTGAGCATGGGTTAGGGGTCGAGAGGGCATTTCTAAATGCATCATACGGCTCACCAGCGCCCTCTGGATGACTGGTGAGCCCTGTCTCTTACAGGACAAGAGAAGGCAAGATGACCCTGCTGGCCGCAGTAAAGACAGCAGTTGTCCCGCAGGCGGCGCTGTCGTTCTGCCTCGGAGAGCCGGGTCCGCCCCAGCTGCATTGGTTCAGACGAGTTAGAAAATCCTCCTCTCACCTGTTCAGTAGCATGCGCTGACGGGAGAGGCGGAGCCTGAGGGGCGACGGAGAAAACCCTCTCTCTCCTCCGCTCCCGCAGACGGCAGTCAATGCGGATGGAGAGAGCCACCAGCTCATCTAAATCAGCGGGAAGGTCCCTAGCTGCCAGCTCGTCTTTAAGGCGATCCGACAGACCGTTGTAGAAGGCATCGAGAAGTGAAGAAGCATTCCAGTTACTCTCGGCGGCTATGGTACGAAACTCGATGGAGTAATCGGACACAGATCTCCCTCCTTGTACCAGGTTAAACAGTCCCCGAGCTACCTCTCTTCCGGGTGTAGCGTGATCAAAAACTTTACGCAGTTCATCGGAGAATACGCTTACAGACGAGCAGGCAGAGTATTGTCTTTCCCATTCGGCGGTACCCCAGTCTTTAGCTTTGCCCGTGAGAAGAGAGACAATATACGCCACCCGGGATCTTTCTGTTGGGAAGGCTGAAGCTCGAAGGCGAGGGAACATTGGACCAGGAATGGTCTGCACGAACCTGGGGCTCCAGAGTAGCGTTCCGGAGGAGGCAGGCGTGCATCCGATGCCGGAGGACTCTGGATTCGAACAGCAGAAGCTGGAGTTAGTTCCGGGCCATGGACCATTGCAGGACGGGTCTGAAGATGATCACGGAGATTCACAAAGGTCCGTTCGTAGCGAGCAGCCATCTCCTGCATCGCTTCAGCCATGAAGGTAAGCTGCTGCTCGTGGCGTTGTAACACGATATCGTGCGAAGGCGGTTCTGTCGCTGAGTCGGCTGGATTCATGTTTGGCCAGATTGTACTGTCACGATCACAGGTACAGATCAGAACCCAATAGCACGACTCAGATACAACCAGTATATAGTAATTTTCAGTTTATTTCAGGTCAAGGACAGGCAGGGTCAAAACCAGTAAATCCGTCAGACAGGCAGGCAGGAATCCAAAACTGGGCAGGACAAAACTCGGGACTAGAGCACAACACTCACTGGAGAGCTTGGCGGAAACGACAAGACAATCTGGCAAAGGACAACTGATAATGAGGTGGTATAAATACTGTGGAGTGATGAGGGAATGAGTAACAGGTGAGGGGAAGGGCTGAGGAGACCAGGTGAGGGAAATGAGCTGATTACAAGGGCCTGGAGGAAGGCGGGATCTGAAATGACAGGAGAGTTTAGATGAGCCATCAAACAAACAATAATAAAAGTGTCTAACTTGTGACACATTCTGGTGAGTTCAGGTTGGTGCTAACAGCTAACGGCTGATGTTCTGGTTTTCTGATTCAACGTCAGTGAGGGCAGACTGAGATCCTGACCGTCACGTGATGTTGACGCTCGAGTTGAAAACATTTAACTTCGCGTCATTCGCGTCATGTGCACCGCCGTTAAAAACAAGCCTGTACTTTTACACAGTGACTCGTATAGACTGAAGTTATGCAAATGAATGAATGAATTATTCAGTAAGTAGAGCTTAATTGTAGTATTCTGCATTCAGCAACACAAAACACAGTCTGATTTATACAAAAGGCGAATAGACAAATATGTGAACTCGCATTTAATTCTTATAAGTGCTGTTTATTATGTGCACTGTACGACTACAAATTACATGTTTACAAGGCTTTCAAACCCCTGCCTTCCATCGACTCGGCAGCAATTAGGCTGGTTGAGTTGCCAGTTTATTAAAAGGCATGTAATTAGCTGCACACTTTTTATCGCTGATACATTACATGCACAAGAAAGCATTCTGATGAGGCTACGTTTGCTGCTACATTCAGGCGATTAATGAGGAGTGCAGCACCCAGCAGCTCCGCCAACGTGTTATTGCTCATTATGTCATCCGAGCAAAACATCTCTCCCCCATTTGGACGAATATCTTGTCAAAGCAGTGCTGGGAAAGCTTAAACATCGGAGGAGGGAATATCCATTGGCTCGCAACAGTGGGCTAAAGGGTCACAATCAAGGACAAATCCAGTGCATGAAATCACAGTAACACATACAACTGAATTAAAAATGAAAGATTTAAAGTAGCTCTAATACATTTTAATCAACAGTAAATCAGGTCCTGCTGCGTACATTTTGATACTTAAGATGACAGGGAATTAGCATGATGATGCAGGTGTTACAACATGGCATTTCAAGTAACATTTAAACTAAATATATGAACCATGTAATAAACAGTAGTCATTTATGCTCTAAAAGACCTGTCATAAGTAATCCACATACAGTAGTGTCATTTATATCAAGATTATATCAGCCTGGAACTCACTTATCTCTGAATATTGCCTGATTATATATGACCTTTTAGACAGTCCTCTTCATCTATTAATCCATGTACCATATCGAGAAGTGCAACTCAAAGGTAGTTAAAGGATTTCAGTTTTCTCACTCCTGCCTCCAAATCTACCATCTTAAGCCTGAGAGGTTGTCTATTGATCACTGCGCTCTTCGCCGAGTGTGGAGCTGTGCAGCCAATGCAATCAGTCCTGATATAATGGGCCCATGCGTTTAATTGGGCCTGGCCTCAGTCTTCTCCTCTATTGATTGAAATCTTTGGACTAAACCCTTAATCAAGCCCCAGCATCGGCCGGACTATTACTTCCTGACAATACCATATGAGACCATTTATAGGAAAATGCTGTCACGTTAAGGTGGAGATTTATGGGCTTTAAAGACCACTTTATAACTTGGTATGTTGTTAAACTTCGTATATCGAAGTGTGGTTAGACATTTGGAAACATAATTAGGATTAGGGTTGTGGATATGATCTGATGTTACTTAATTATGCCAACTGGAGTTGTACCCAGAAGCCATTTGAAGCCGTTACCAATTACTTTTGGTCCTGTCCATTCTAACTTTACCAATGTATATCCTATTTATACGATTTTTAAGCATATCTGCGGCCACCAAAGCCCTCATATAACAAATCATGAATTATTATCATACAAGGTATTTCGATTTTGTGTTATTCCATTGTGCAAAGAGTTTCAGATTACACACATAAGGATTGCTTGTCTGGACGGCTAACAATAGCAATATGGTTTTCAACACAGAAAATGTTATAGATAATAACAGAAGAAATTAAGTGTTGGACTTTTCTTTTTTTTTTATATATTTATTTGACAGGGACAGTGCACATTAATTGACATTTCTGTAAATGCGCCAGAGTTAGCCAACAGGCTATTTTTCGTCTGTAGTCCCTGGACAGATGTTAAAAGTCATCCTAAAAACAAAAATTCACTTCAAATAACAGGTAAGTACAATCAGTAAAACAGCATTCAACAGAGATACTTATATTATGATAAAAGCATATATAAAAACATAAAAACTAGGGCCGGGACTTTAACGCGTTAAATAATTACACAAAAATTAACGCATTTTAATCGCACTTATTTTTGCACAGCGGAACGTTTCTCACTGGATGAGTTTCAGGCGTACCGATTATACTGGAGCATCAACTAACGTTCATGACTTCAGCATGGGACTTCAAACAACAACAAACCACGGTGAACAATAGTCAAACATGAACGAACAAGCTGATGAGACCGCTTTGGTTGGCCCGGTGGATGGGAAATTTTGTTTTAAAAAACGGACGGATGGAAGCGTCGATAAGAGCACGGTTGTGTGCAAATTATGCAAAAAAGAATTTGCATATCACCGCAGCACATCAAGCCTAAAGTATCACCTAAATGCAAAGCATGTAGCAGCTAGCATGGACGTTAGCCCGACTCCGAGTGCAAGGAACCACACCCTGACCCAACCCACACTCAACCAGATGACTGGTTTCAGGGCCAGGATAAGTCAGTCCACGTCTGAGAAAATAACCAACTCCCTGGCTCACTGGATTGCACTCGACTGTAGACCACTTGGAGTAAAATCCATGTGAAAATTGCTTCTCACTGTTCTCAGGTCAAATATGTATATTTGATTAAAAATGCGATTAATTTCGATTAATTAATTACAAAGCCTCTAATTAATTAGATTAATTGTTTTAATCGAGTCCCGGCTCTAATAAAAACTAAACTAAAATACAAGCATATACATAAAAACTAAACTAAAATACATATTCACAAAGCAGACAGATACAGGTCAAGGCATATAAACTGATACGATGGGCTCGTAAGAACTCAGATGCTCGATTCTGTTGCTTGGTAATACTCTTTATTGGACAGAAACCAAAGCTATCAATGACTTCTAGGTTCTACTAGGACTCTCCATGGAATCACTAGGATCTACTAGGTACTGTAATTTCGATCTCTGGTAAACAGGCATGGATCTAACGATAACACAAGACGAACCAACACCAGACAAAGGGAGAGAAGGACTAAATATACATATTAGGTAATGGGGCACAGGTGGACACAATCAGGGGCGGGAACAACAATCAGTCTAGCAGGTGCCACACGGACAGGAAGTGCCGACACCTGGAGAGAGAGAGAGAGAGTATAGTGATTATTATCAACAGACCGATAGACAAAACACTAAAACACAACAGCTAACAGCATACTAGCACTAAACCCTGACAGTACCCCCCCCTTTTACGGACGGCTCCAGACGTCCCTGAATAGTGAGACCGTAGTCTGTCAAAATCTGTGATAAGGGACTTGTCGACAATGAAGCTGCCCGGGATCCAGCATCTTTCCTCTATTCCATACCCTACCCAGTCGACCAGGAACTGTCTCCCTCTACCCCGCTTTCTTTCTGACAGAATCTTTTTTACTGTATAGACGATACCTCCGTCGATGACCCGGGGAGGTGGAGGTGGTGTGGAGAACCAGTCTGCTCTCTAAAACTGGTTTCAGCTTGCTGACATGGAACGTGGGGTGGACCTTGAGGGACTTTGGGAGACATAGGCGAACAGCAACAGGATTAATAACTTTTGAAATGGGATATGGACCAACGAACCGAGGAGCCAGTTTCCTGGAGGGGACGTGCAGAGGAAGATCTTTGGTGGACAACCACACTCGTTGACCGACCTTGTATCTAGGAGATGGACGTCGCTTTCGGTCAGCCAAACTCTTCATGCCGGTCGCACTTCTCTGCAGCATCTGGCGAACTCCCTTCCATACCCGGCGACAGCGGCGAACCAGAGCATGTGCTGATGGTACGATAACTTCCTGCTCGAGCTCCGGGAACAATGGAGGCTGGTATCCATGGACACATTGGAAAGGAGAGATTCCGGTGGCTGATGTGGGTAAGGTGTTGTGTGCATACTCAACCCAAATCAGATGTTTTCTCCAGGTGGTAGGTTTCTGGGACACCAGGCATCTCAAACAGGTCTCCATTTCTTGGTTCATCCTCTCCGCTTGGCCGTTTGACTGGGGATGGTATCCGGACGTCAGGCTCACAGTGGCTTGGATCAGGCGACAAAACTCCCTCCAGAAACGTGAAACGAATTGTGGGCCTCGGTCTGAAACGACATCGTTTGGGAAACCATGGATACGGAAAACATGGGACAACATGGCCTGTGCTGTTTCTCTGGCCGTAGGCAATTTGGACATGGGGATGAGGTGTACCATCTTGGAAAAACGATCTATGACTGTGAGTACTGTGGTGTAACCTGCCGAAGGTGGAAATCGTGTCACAAAGTCCAACGCAATGTGCGACCATGGTCTGTTGGGAATGGGCAGAGGTCGGACAAGACCTGCCACAGCTTGACGAGACGTCTTGTTCCTAGCACACACAGGACATGCTGCCACATATTCTGCCACATCTTTCCCCATAGCAGGCCACCAGAATCTGTTTCACCATAAAGAGGGTCCTCTTGGTTCCAGGATGGCATGAAAGAACAGATGTATGGGCCCAATGAATCACCTTAGAACGAAGTGTCCCTGGAACAAACAGGCGATTCTGAGGACACCCTTTAGGAACAGGATTCCCGCTGTTAGCCTGTTTGACCTTGGCTTCAATGGGCCAGGTCACACTCCCTATCACTCGGTCTGGCCGCAGAATGGGGTCTGGACTCTTGGGGGATGGCTCAGGATCATACATTCTGGAGAGTGCATCAGGCTTTCCATTCTGTGAACCAGGTCTATATGACAGAGTGAACCTAAATCTATTAAAGAACAAAGCCCATCTGGCCTGCCTAGAGTTCAAGCGTTTGACCTTCCTGATGTATTGCAGGTTTTTGTGATCCGTCCAGACAAGGAAATCCTGCTCCGCTCCCTCCAACCAGTGCCGCCACTCCTCCAAAGCAATCTTCACCGCCAACAGTTCCCGATTTCCCACGTCGTAATTCCTCTCGGCAGAAGATAGCTTACGGGAGAGATATGCACATGGATGAAGTTTGTTGTCCTCCGCTGATATCTGGGACAGTATAGCTCCAACGCCGTCGTTGGAGGCGTCCACTTCCACCACAAACTGTCGGTGGCGATCAGGTACCGTCAGGATGGGAGCTGTGGTGAACCTCCTCTTCAGTTCCAGGAAAGATTTCTCTGCCTGTGAATTCCACACAAACTGAACATGGGGAAAGGTAAGGGCATGGAGAGGAGAGGCAATAGCACTGAAATTGCGTATGAAACGTCTGTAAAAGTTAGCAAACCCCAAAAATTGCTGAACTTTCTTTCTATTGTCTGGTGTTGGCCAATTAGCCACATCACTGACCTTAGCTGGGTCCATTTCCACTTTGTTAGGGGAAATCACAAAGCCCAAAAATGACACTGAGTTGACATGAAACTCACATTTTTCGGCCTTCACAAACAAATGGTTAGCCAGGAGTCTCTGAAGAACAAGGTGCACATGGTTAACATGAGTTTTCTCATCTGGAGAAAAGATGAGAATATCATCGAGATACACAAAACAGAAAACATTCAGAAAATCTCTTAACACATCATTAATGAGGGCTTGGAAAACAGCAGGTGCATTACAAAGTCCAAAAGGCATCACCAAATATTCGTAATGTCCCGTAGGTGTATTGAAACCTGTTTTCCACTCATCGCCCTCCCGGATGCGCACAAGGTGATAAGCATTCCTTAAGTCAAGCTTGGTGAATATCTTATCTCCCTGTAACAGTTCGAATGCCGTAGAGATGAGTGGAAGGGGATATCTGTTCTTAACTGTGATCTGATTTAGCGGACTGTAGTCAATACAGGGCCTCAATGTCCCGTCCTTTTTCCCCACGAAAAAGAAACCTGCCGCTGCTGGGGATGAAGATGTCCGAATCAAACCAGCTTTGAGTGAAGAATCGATATATTCCTTCATGGCATCCCTTTCTGGCCCAGAAAGTGAGTACAACCGTCCCTTGGGAATAGTAGAGCCTGACAGAAGGTCTATGGGGCAATCGTACGGTCTATAGGGTGGCAAAGAAGTAGCTCGTGTTTTATTAAACACCTCCTTGATATCTAAATAACACACCGGAATTTTAGCCAAATCAGGAAAGTCAGAAGGCTTAGAAAAGTGTCAGTGTTATTGCCTGACCCCTGCTTAGAGTTACTAGATCCATGCAATTTACTCAACCCTGTTTTACTTAAACATGAACAAGAGCACTCAACTCCCCACCCTTTAACCTTTCCTGTCTGCCAGTCAACGTGAGGGTTGTGTTTAACAAGCCAGGGGTACCCCAAAATGATAGGATGTTGAGCAGAGTTAAATAAATGAAAACTTATTTGCTCACGGTGTTCCTGATCTATGACTAATACCATGGGCTCCGTGCGATGAGTAATAGTACATAAAAGGCGTCCGTCCAAGGCACTAGCCTCTAAGGGTTGATCTAAAAGAACGACCTTTAAGTTTAAACTTTTAGCCAACTCCCAGTCTAACAAACTCTCATCAGCCCCAGAATCGACTAATGCATCCTGAGTCATAGTACTATCACCAAGTTTGATTTGTACCTGCATTAATTTTCTGACTGGAGAGTCGAAGGAAGTCACTCGGCTCACCAGCGTCCTCCTTCCCGCTGATGAGCCCGATCTTTTACTGAACAGGCTGCCGAAACATGACCCTGCTGGCCGCAGTAGAAGCATCGCCGTTCCCGTAGACGGCGCTGACGCTCCTCCGGAGTGAGTCTGGCTCTACCGAGCTGCATCGGTTCCTCCGCGGCGATAGGGGGCGCTGGTCGCTCTGGAGGTGAAGACTGGGAATTCCTCTGCCAAGCGTTGTATTCCCTCGGTAATTCCTGTCTGAAAGGTGGAGTGGATCCTGTATTCCTTCTTTTCTCCCGCTCTCTTTCAGCTAGACGTTGATCAACCCGGATAGCCATGGCGATGAGCGAGTCCACATCTTCAGGCAGCTGTAATGGAGCCAACTGATCCTTTATGGGATCCGATAATCCATGCAGGAAGGCATCAAAGAGAGCCGCTGAGTTCCACCCACTCTCCGCTGCCAAAGTACGGAACTCGATTGCGTAAACCATCACTCTCCTCTGCCGCTGCTTAATGTTCACCAGGGCTCTCGCTGCCTCTCTCCCTGGTGATGTCAGATCAAAAATCTTGCTCATGGTCTCCAAAAACAGTCTTAATGACTGACAAACAGGCGAGTTCCGGGACCACTCCGCTGTTGCCCAGGCTTCCGCTCTCCCCGTCAGATGAGAAACAATAAAAGCTATCTTAGCTTGATCGGTGGGAAATGCTGCGGGCTGGTGTTTGAAGTGGAGATCGCACTGCACTGGAAAGGACGACAGTTTCCAGATTCTCCGGAGAATTTCTCTGGCGAAGCGAGGCGGATCGTAGGCGAATGTACGGGGACTTGAACGGGAATATCAGCAGACCCGACCCCCGCTGGACCGGAAAACTGTGCCGCAGGAACACCAGGATTTGCCACGAGATGAGTGAGTACTTCCCGCATCTTCTCAGCCAGTAGGTTTATTTCCGTTGACACAGTAGCTTGAAGGTTGTCTTGACGAACATTCAAACTCTGGACCCCTTGGTTAATAGCTGACAGCTGTTCCTCATGCTGATGAAGGAGTCTACCCTGCACGTGCAGGGCCGTCTTTAGCGTTGTAGAATCGGCTGAGTCCATCTTGTTAGGTTGGTTCGTTCTGATACGATGGGCTCGTAAGAACTCAGATGCTCTATTCTGTTGCTTGGTAATACTCTTTATTGGACAGAAACCAAAGCTATCAATGACTTCTAGGTTCTACTAGGACTCTCCATGGAATCACTAGGATCTACTAGGTACTGTAATATCGATCTCTGGTAAACAGGCATGGATCTAACGATAACACAAGACGAACCAACACCAGACAAAGGGAGAGAAGGACTAAATATACATATTAGGTAATGGGGCACAGGTGGACACAATCAGGGGCGGGAACAACAATCAGTCTAGCAGGTGCCACACGGACAGGAAGTGCCGACACCTGGAGAGAGAGAGTATAGTGATTATTATCAACAGACCGATAGACAAAACACTAAAACACAACAGCTAACAGCATACTAGCACTAAACCCTGACATAAACAGAGCGTTGTCATGTACAGATTGTGTCAGTGTTGACAGAGCTGACTTTCCACTAAACATGTTTTTAAGTTAGATTTAAATAAACTGCAGGTGTTTTGTTCTCTAATCTTTACTGGGATTGAGTTCCACTGTTGTGCAGCTTTAAAATAAAAAGAAGATTGGCTGAATGAACTCTTCCTTAATGGAACAACGCAGTCTCCTCTTGTTGCAGCTCTTGTTGACCTAGTTACAGGTGTGCGTATGGTGATAAAATGTCTGAGCGGAGGTGAGGTAAGGCCGTGTATTATTTTGTACATGAGGCAAGCATTTTCATATCTCATTACATTTTACCAGCTCAACAAGTTATATTTTGTGAGTATTGGGCAATGATGAGAATAAACTGACTTCTTATCTACTATTTTAAGTGTGACTCATCATAATCGATGTGTTTTCAAAATGTTTTCAAAAGTCACTGCAATGCTCTTCTCCAAATGAAGCTTGAAAGAGAAAGGCTATTTAGAAGCAGTAAATAGATTAATGCAATCAATGTAAAGTGGAACAGGATGAAGAAAATAACTCTCACTATGTTATGCAATTTTTATCTCCAATCATTTATTTTGACTGATCCAACTTATTGGTGAACGAGCTTGGGAACATGAACATTTAAATGACATGTGATAGGAGGCCTTAGCAGCTATAGGGGTATTAATGTGTTGAGTGTTAAGGTTGTTCTCCAACTGCATACACAATACAATACAAATCTGTATAAGATTATCTATCAACCTATACAACCTGAGCTTCTCACATAAAATGTACCTCGAACTCTCAACTGAACCAAGGCACAGTGTTTCTTATACTTTTTACAAATGGTGTCAATTGATTAAAACATGTGATTGCTTTTATCACAAAAAATATCTGTGAATCATCATAGTTATTTACAAGTTTAAAAAACAAGTATTTACTTGTATTTCTGAGGGAGGTAAAACAAATACATGTGTGGTGTTGTGTTGAAGAAATGCATGACAAATTGGTAAAACAAATACGACAGTTCTTTCCTTAATTGTAGCATAATTTCTCAATAATTTGCATTACGGTTCCAAATTAATCGCGAGCGTTAAGAAGTTAACATTGACAGCCCTAATATTTACTTATCGGGCTTGACAGGTTAATAAGGCCTAGCCAACAAGTTATGGGTGCATAGAAAGTTGTATTATATCGTAGTCGCTGATCCGTTCCCAATAACATGATAAGAATCAAAGGGCATATGCAATGAGTCCAAGAGCTGACAAAATAATTGCCACTAGGTACAATAAACATGTCTGAACTAGTCATTTCTAAGAAGTAAATCGCAAGGAAAATGATTTTGGATGTCAACTTTAGCAGACTGATCTCCTTCACAGCTGCTTTACGTGCAATAAATAAGGTTAACATCTGCTGAAGTAAGGCATAATTTTGCCACATCACTCCTAATTGGCTGACATACTGAATCCCGGTCATCCATGAAAAGGCGTTCGGGCAAACTCCAGGCAGACCCTTTTGTCAGTTTTGTTGACTACAGCAGTGTCTCCATTCTCAGATTTAACAACTATGCTTATTGATCCCTTCCAAGAGATATTGGTGCACAGTTGATGGAATCAAAAACAATTTGGCTGCGGTCATTTCCAAAGCGTTGAATGTTTTAAAAAAACTCTGTCCTGGGAGGCATCACGTCCTCCTCCGAGCAGCCGAGCAGACACAACGTAATTGTCGGCAATAATATTCACTTATACAAAAAATAAAAAGCCAGGTAGTTTATTGAGCATGAAAAACAATTACAGCACCCATTGCCGTTAGGTTGCCATATGTGCGGTATAATCTTTGCATTCACAGAAAGTGTATATTTTTTTCATTTATTACAGGCTTTCACCGGCTTTCACTGATGTATATAGTTCATTACACTACCATAAGCTATTTCTGCTTACACTAATGGAACATTCAAATGCTCTTAGTAAATCACAACAACATTTTTCTAAATGTACTGTTTGTTTGATATTGTAATTGCAGTGAATACGGAGGCCCGCTGCCAGGAACAGAATGAGAGAAACAAGTCAAATGAAAAAATATTACACAGCCTGTTGATTTAGTTGCAGAATAAACAAGCATAAATATCATTTTATTCCGTTTGGACGAGAGGAAGACACTGTTACATCAATTATTCATCAGAACATTGAAGTAAATATTCCTAAGTGACTTATTTGAAGGGGGATTTGAAGAACATTATGTTTTTATGCCTGATGAGACTCTCCATGACGCTATTCTTCATTTTTTAGCCATAATTTAATCTGGGTTTGTGATAAATGATTGCTGTGAAGCTGTGTGAAGAGCACACACTGTATGTTTCCCATGCCTCCCTGATATTGGCTTCATACAGTACAACACTGATGCAATCAGTAGATCATGCTTTCTGCTGGTACGTCAGTTTTTATAACATTTATCTTTCATCTGCCGCCCCATATGTCACCACGGCCCCATTCTAAAATTGAGTAACAAAATCAATACTTCAATAAATCAAGAGATATTGCTCGGCGCACCTGGTGATTATTTCTTTCATGCGGGTCTCAGGTCAGCGTTTTTACGGTATGACACAGACTCCAGGAGGACAGGCGACAGAGAATCATTTGTTATCGCGGTTGAATTTCAAAAATGTATTAAGGTCGGCATTTTTTCCTCATTAACTATTTTGACACTTTCCATTACTATTCTTCAGATACATTGATTTGGGAAAGTGTCATAAGTTTTCAAACATTTTGTGTTCTGTAAGCTCCATATACCTAAGGAACAAGAACTTAAAGCAGTGTATATATAAAAAGTGTTATTTCCACGTATTTATTTAGGTAATATGAATTCCTTTGGCGTCAAATTGTTCAATCAATGTAGAGCAATAGTGGCATGAGAGCACACAACTGGAATTCAGAAGGAAATTGTGTAGAGAAAGGAAAATGCAGAGGAGTCCAATTTGATCAAAGTGTGAGAGACATTACTTTGAAGCCATCCTTGAACTTTGTAAAGGACTTTACTCTTAAAAAATGGACCACATCGATAGCAATTGCTCATGTCAAATTCAATAGGAGCGTAAAGGACACAAAATACTCTTGGTCAAGGATGACGACTAAAATCGTCTTGAAATAGCATATTTTTTACTGCAGGCAGTTCTTATATATGTGTGCAGGACCACACTGCTGTTTGACAACTCTTAGACTAAACACATGTTAGTGAATCATTTGAGCTTTTTGATTGGTTCACCAATTTAATGAGTCTATTGAATCTCTCACAGCAACATGTCCAATTAAACAAATATAATATTTTGTTTAAAAGGCTTTAATATCAAAACATTTGTATGTATTATCTAATATTAAGTGTTTACTCTTTAACATTTGTGACCTAAATTGACATCTTGCCGTTATACTGACATATGACACCATTTGCCCTATATCACCTAACCTTAGCAACACCCTGTGACCTGCTGTTATGTTGTTTCATATTTATTAATTATTTGAAAACAATTAAGGATTAAATTGAGTTTTCAGCTGGCACTTTTTGCACCAGCGGAAAATATATTTGCATATTTGAATCAGTCCAAATCAACAGTTCAATGCAGCAGATACTTGAATCTAGAGCCTGTGTTACTTCCTCATACTGATTGGATGTCTGTTTTGAAAGCACCATTTAATACAGGAAAAATCTGACTCGCAGTCAAATGAAAAGGTGTACGGTAAAATATTGCAGTAAAGAGCGATAAAGATAGATTTTTGACAGCCAGAGGAAGCACAAGCACACTTTGCCTTTAATATTTATTGCATGTCCTTCATGAAAGGCACTGGGAACTAGACTCTTCTTAAAGTTAAAGATGTGTTACCCTCTGGAGTCGGTGGACGCGCCGGCGCGTCCAGGTGTGCATCATTTTACGTAATTAATCATATATTTTCGATTATAAGGAGTAGAAATATGATTCAGATATCCGCGGAATCGATAGAAGAGTAGCTTTCCAGTGGTATCTCCTTTGAGACTGTAACCAGGGCTGCAGTCGAATAGTCCAAAGATCAGCTCCTAAATTCTAACCCTATCGTCTATTCCTTAACCTCTGAGTGAAACGTCACAGGGTTAAGGGATAGTGGACAGGAGAATTCAAAAGGACTTAGGAGAAGAGACTGCGGTACTTTAGAGAATCCGAATGCACTTTCACTATCCGACGTGTTTATGATGCGCCAGCGGACGTCATGAATGTGCGTCTGCTGCTGTGGGGGAACTATGGAAACTACAGTTTTCTATACAGCGGACTACAACATGGATGTTTAATAAGAACGAGGGACTACTATAAACTCATCTAGAGACTCTGCACCGTGCTCTGATGCTGTTGCTTTGCTTTATGAACGTGGACAACAGAGAAACATATTCTTCATGACCAAAGTTGGAATTGAAATAAAAAAGGAAAGTGAAACTTATGCTCGTCACCCTCTAAAAGTTGAACAAACCCCACACAGCTCAGTAAAGACTGTGAAATGTTGACTTTATTTGATAATTTCAGTAAAAACTAACGTTCATATTTCTCTTTTTGATTATAATACTGATGAACGTTCAAAACAAAGCACTTTGGCAACTTACCACCTATGTTTTAAAATGCTTAATAAGCACCGTAACTAGGGATGTCCCGATCACCTTTTTTTGCTCCCGATCCGATTCCGATCATTTGATTTTGACAATCTGCCGATACCGATTTTTCCCGATCCGATAATTATGCAATGCATTAAGAGAAAAAAAAGGTAACAGATAACGGCTGGTTATCCAACGCGATGAATTCAGCTATCTTGGCTGTTATTGTGTTGGCCTTTTCACTGTTCTGGGGCAGTTTCTCTTTCCTTTTAAAAGTCTCTGAAAGTGTCGTTGTTTCAGTGCCGTTACCTGAGTGGCCGCTGTGTACTCGCCGTGTTGTTGTTGGTGTTTATTTCTCAGGTAGCGTATTAGATTGGTCGTGTTGAACGTAGCTCTGTTCTTTCCACCACGCGGAACCTCTGCCTTGCAAACATTGCATCTGGCTGTTACACTGCCTTCGCTTTCAATTTTATAATACTTCCAAACTCCTGACATTTTCTCTGTCCCGACTCCTGAGTCACCAGCTGAACGTAGCCTCTCGTTAGCTTACTGCTACTATTAGACACTGCACCCTGCCCACTCTGTTGCCAGATTTCAGAGAAATAAGCAACCAGGTCTATGAAAACAAGCCCAAAGAAAGCAACACATACATGATGTTGTGTAATTTTAAACCAAAACGAAGTCCTCAGGATGACTTTAAGACGTGAACATGGTCATTTTTGTTTTGTAACATTAAATAAAAAAATAAAAGTAAAACATTTTTTAAAAAAAAATCCCGATCCCCGATTTTTTTCTCCCGATCCCCGATTTTTTGAAAATCGGATCGGGACATCTCTAACCGTAACTTTCATGATATCATTTCTCGGTCATAATCGGTTGTTTCCGTGAATGGCCGACTGTTGAGTGACGGCAAATGCTGCGGCTGCAAGGCATTGTGGGGCAGCATTTTCGTTCCTCCTGTCGGTTAGGGAGGTCCAGTGGTTCCTAAGCTAAAGGAGTTTATAAAGGAAGTTTGAAACCTCCTTTCCTATCATTCTCATCATTCTAGAGAATTCGAACGGCACTTATCATGGCTGCCACTGAGGGACTTCCGGGTCATTTCACTCCTTTAGGAAGGTTCCTAAGCTAAATGGACTATTCGACTTCAGCCCAGGGCACAGCAGCCAATATGGCCGCTCAAAGCAGCTTGATTTTACACTGTGTGGGATTGGTGTGTCCGTCAAGGAAATCTCGGCCGGCAGCCATCATGGTCTGAAATGACCAATGGACATCGAGAAATCACTAAGGACCTACCCACCAAATTAACAAAACATAAACCACGTGTCTCCCATCAGTTTACGTCTGTGAGGGGAGAGAGAGAGACAGAGAAAATGTCTAAAAAAAACTTTACAGTTGCCGACTTTGCTAGAGATTTTTTTCGCTAGCAGCAGTGAAGATAGAGCCTCAGAACCTGACGTTTTCAACTCTTCTGAAGAAGAAGAATACAAAGACAACAACAAGGATCCATTTGGACATGGGTAGGTGTAAATATTACAGTAATAGTGTACTGGCAATGTGTGGGGAATACCGCGAAAATGAACAATCGGTTTATTGATATATATTTTTTATCGAGAGTCATGAACTTTTTATTGGGACAAAATAGACTCTCCATTAGCACACGTTTTACTCTGTGTTATTTTATCATACTGTTCTGTACAGATGAGACTTTGTCATAGATTTATTTATATGTGTGCCTGTTATTATTTTACCATCCTGTACAGATGAGACTTTGTAATCAGATGTAGCCTATGTATATGTGTGTCTGTGATTTTATACTGAAGTAAAGTAACTGGAAGTGTGTGTGTGTGTGTGTGTGTGTGTGTGTGTGTGTGTGTGTGTGTGTGTGTGTGTGTGTGTGTGTGTGTGTGTGTGTGTGTGTGTGTGTGTGTGTGTGTGTGTGTGTGTGTGTGTGTGTGTGTGTGTGTGTGCGTGTGAGATCGAGAGAGACTCCTTCCCCAACCTCCCAAACTTTCTTTTTATGTGTGCATTGTTATTTGTGCTTGAGCAACATTTACTTGAACTTTATTTCAATGAAATTAGTTGTAATTATTGTCCTACATTTTAATGTTTTACAGAGATGTTTCACAGCTGTCTGGGCCTAGTGGCCCACAGATGGCAGCGTTTATCCAGCAGCCAGAACATCCATCTGTGCCTGCCCCCAGGTCAAGATGTGCTGTGGCTCAAGGGCCTTCACCAGAGCCATCACCACCAAGGACCAACAGACCAGCATCACTACAGCTGCCTCCACCTCCATCTGCAGCTGCCACCAGGTCAAGATACACTTCAGCACAAAGGCTCCACCACAGCCAGGAGCGCCGCCAGGGATTTTGGGCCCCATGAAAATATATCACATTGGGCCCCACCACCAGGCACAGGCCACTTTGTTTATAAATTACCTCGAGGGCCGTACCAAATGGTCTAGCGGTCCGTATACGGCCCGGGGGCCGGAGATCCCCACCCCTGCTTTAATATAATAACATTAGTACTAATATCATAACCAAAATGTCGGTGATTAACATTTTGTTTACCTAATACTGACTGATCACTCAATGCTTCAAACTGTCCATCATCCTAAATAGATTAAAAATAGTTTTTTGTTTTATATAGATCATTGGCTGTGTGGGAAAATACTGTGTTTGAAATGTATAATTTAAATTAGATGTTAGCTTTTTGTCATATATATATTTTGTATTCCATTCCAGTCTCCCTTCAGATATGTTAAGTGGCATGTCATTCAACACAATGCTGCTCACCTCCTACAGTTGGGAGAACAGCTGGTTCAGGTTCAGCCTTATGGGGGGACAGGGCTGCTGAGCCTAAAGATGGATCTGTTGGTCCTGGCACCAGGGGGAGGGTGCCAGGACAACTGATTTAGTATGAATAGGCGCTAAAAATGTGCCTGCATTTATTAAAGGTAGGGAGGTAAGAATGGAGAAACCAGCTCGAGTGTGCTAAAATTTGAAAGTACACAACCTACAAAAATCTGCCCCTTCCTTCAGAGTTCCTTAGAGAGCCCCTCCTCCAACGAACGCGCAGATGACCAATGAGTGCACGAGATAAGTTTGTGCACAGATGGAAGGCTGACAGGCAGGTAGGCCATCCAGTTATTTTAGCCGGGCTGGCTCAGATGATTGGTCGTGCTTTTTACAGCGCTACGGCTTCCACAGATGACATGTTTGTATGTATTTATTGTCAAATCATTTAATATATTCATTGCTATCGGGATGTTAAGAGCATTCCATGGAATATAACAAGTGTTTCTGAGGTGAATTACCGACCATACCTTTAAATGTCAGCTAAAAGAGCAGTGAAATGAAAGACCTCTGAATTTTCTGTAAAGATATTAACAGTACTTAATGTCAGCTTAGTAAACACATAAACATTAGCTAACAGACTAATTTCCACCACTCACGGACCACACACACCTTTTCTTGTGAAAAACTGGGTGACATTCATACTGTCGCCCTTTAGTCCCTCTCTCTTGTCTTTCTCTCCTTTCTCTTCTTTTCTTAGAGCCTGACTTTGTTGGTCGTTGAAACATGGTACAACACACGTATGTAGGCTAATTACTAGCATCACATGCTTTCACTCTCTGCAAGTGCCGGTGCCACAACGCGTTTGGAGGCAGGACCAAATCATTACATGTAAATAGAAGGGGGTGTACAGAGGCTTTGGGTAATTAACTTTTGGAAGAAAATAAGTTAAATGAATCATAGGTTTAGTGAGTAATTTATCAATATAATCTATTAATGTCAATTATTGAGGATTGATGAAAAGTTACTTACATTTGTTGTCTTAATGTTCTAAACATTTTGGGGCCCCTGTCAGTCACGGGCCCTTAGAATCGTCCTAACTTTTCACCCCCTTACGGCGCCCCTGACCACAGCCATCACCTTCAACCCAGCCAGCAAGGAGGTCTCGTGGAGGTCTCGTATAGCACTTGTACACCCCACCTACACAGCAGCCCATGCACCATCACCCCCACCTACACAGCAGCCAGACCCACTGTCTTGGAAGACAGACAAAGACCTTGACACTGTCTTGACATTTATAATGAATAGTTGGTTGGAAGTGCTGATGTTCAATTTTGTAAATAGTTATATTTTCCAGTTTCTTATATTTATATAAATAGTTGGCTGAAAAAAACATATTTATAATAAATTCTGGGTTGAAAAAAAAGGTTGAATGCTCAATTTGTATTTGTGCACATCACATGAACCTTGGTATGTAATATGAAGTCATTATTCAGTCCTAATGTATCTCAGTCCCTGCTGTGGTGAAAGTAGAGTGATAAACACCTGTTTTACTCAAAATTCGAATTGAATTTTTTTCATTTTAGACATGAATAACACATTTATATACAGTGTAATTCAAATATTTCACTGCTTTTGCGATTCTAAGACTTTGGTAACCAAATCTAAAACACCAAAACAATTCGATCACATGAGTAAATTTGTGTTTACTGATGGCCAGTTTAAGGCTCTTCCACAGCGGAATTGCCGAGATACATTTTAGTTTTTTCGGACTGCGTCGGACATTTCCGTAGCTTTCTATTGGAATGTGTGCTTCTGATTTGGCACCTGCTCATTACAAAAACAGCTAAATAAATAATAATGTATTTATTAATAATGAATGAAAATGAGGACTTCATCTTAGCAGATCAGACACCAACAAATACTTCTAATGGATCATAAGTGATTTTTGTCTTCTCGAAAATCCTTCTCATTCTGCATTCAAAGTTAAACCATTATGCAAGGGGAAAATATAAACACAAGGAATAAGTGTAAAGTGTCAAATGAAAGAGGTGGAATCCAATAAGACTTTGTTGGAATGAAGTACTGTCACAAGTTAGACACATCTATTATTGTTTGTTTGGTTTGGCTCATCTTAACGCCGCTGTCATTTCAGATCCCGCCTTCCTCCAGGCCCTTGTAATCAGCTCATTTCCCTCACCTGGTCTTCCCAGCCCTTCCTCTCACCTGTTACTCATTCTCTCATCACCCCACAGTATTTCTACCACCTCACTATCACTTGTCCTTTGCCAGATTGTCTTGTTGTTTCCGCCAAGCTCTCCAGTGTGTGTTATTCTCTAGCCTTGTCCTGCCCGGTTTTTGACCCCTGCCTGCCTGTATTCGGATCTCGAGTTCCTGCCTGCTCCCCAGGGGCGTCGCCTGGACCTGGAAACATTCGGGGCTTAAAAGTGGCTGCGCTACAATGTTTCACATTGCTTGTGAAAAATATACTACCAACAGAGATGGAGTACTCGAGTCCTGGACTCGGACTCGAGTGCCGATTCACGGGACTCGTGACTCGACTCGGACTCACGCACTGATTGACGCGACTCGGACTTGGACTCGTGAATTCTCGCGCACGATGACTTGGACTCGGACTCGTGAATTATCGCGTAAGCCGACTTGGACTCAGACTTTTGCATTTTTCCCCCCACGATGACTCGGACTCGACTTGGACTCCAGCTAATTTTCTCTGGAGTCTGATGTCCTCTATCCTGGCGTGTGCACCTGCGAGGCAAGGTCACGTACTGGGCCCCGCTATTCCAGTCTAAAGATGTCTAGAGACACCCCCGCATCGTGCTGTATGCTTTCACACATTCTGCTTCCACATTGGAAAAGAGCAGCGCAAAATGCTCGTTATGTGAAAACAATGTTGAAGAGAAGGCTCCGTAACACATTACTCTAAGGATCGAGTTCAGACATATAGGCTGTCTTGAACACTATCATCAGAGTAACGTGATCTAATCAATAAATAAAGATTCAGCTAACACGAAAGCACATGGCTACTTAACATGCAGAATGAAGTCATTTTGCATGCTAAGTAGCCATGTGGTTTCTGGGGCTTAATCTTTATCAGTAAACCGATGTAACCAGTAAAAGTTCCTTCAGAATAAGAGTCCCGATCTTATTACTATCAAAGTAAAAGTGCAAAATGAAAACTTTACCATAGGAAAATATTGGCATACAAATATAATCACTTCTCTAAAAGGTAACTCATTTTAAATATAGTTTATATATAATAATAATATTAATAATAAGCTTTATATTTGTATAGCACCAATTACAAGAATTGTAGCCAAACTCGCTTCACAGCAGCTCAATAGACAGATTAGTATAACATGACAGGATAAAAGCAATGTAGAGGAGCAGCTAAATTTCAACACATATATCCACGAAGATTAATACATGAAGACTTGTGACTCGGACTTGACTTGGACTCTTCTTAGGTGACTCGGACTCGAACACAGGTAATGATGACTCGGACTCGACTCGGACACTCCTTGGGTGACTTGGACTCGGACTCGAACACAGGTAATGATGACTCATACTCGACTCGACACTCCTTGGGTGACTCGGACTTGGACTCGACTACGACTCTCCCTTGGTGACTTGGACTCGAAGAGTGGTGACTCGAGAGTGACTTGTACTCGTGAATTGGTGACTTGACTACAACACTGCCACTATACGATCACTGATGTTTTGTTGTTGACTGGACACTTATTTTCTAAAAGAGAGAGAGCATGTGAGGATCTCTTAAGCAATGCAGCTCACTTGTCCTTTTTATATGCTGTCCATTGGAATGCAGGAAAGTAATCGCCAGCTCTGAGTGATCCGTTTTGCCGAGGGGACAAAACACTGGAGTTACATAAGCAGAGATAAAGTGCTATTTTGGGGGGAACTCACCTCCTCTGGGGTCCCCCAGGAAGATTTTCTTTTTAAATATTGAAGTTAAAAGCATCAATCTTGTGCACTTTGAGAGCAACATTAAGAGATATGGATACATCTCTCAACACCCATATGTAACAAAAATATCTCAGAATCAGAAACGGGTTTATTATTTAAAAACACTTAATTTTCCAATTAAGTAATAAATTATGTCAAATTATTAGAAGTTGTTAGCAATCAGATTAAACAGAAAAAAGGGATGGAAGGAGGAAATAATAATCCCTCCTCACTTGCAGCTTCCCTCATCTCTTGCTGTTTGCGGTTGAAATGATCTCTTTTGCTGGCCAAACATGCTGGATGGAAAGCAGTGATGTCTCACTTGCATTGGCCCTGTATCTGCAGTCCCTAAATCAGTCATGTTACCCATTGACTCTTGTCTGTTCTGGTGTTCCTGTTCATTGTTGTCTCCATTGTCGTTCTTGTCTGTTGTATCTCCTTCTTGTGTGTCCCTTTCTCCTGTTCTCCTTTCTTCATTCTCTACTCTGTTTAGCTCATCTGTGATGACTGTGTACGTATACACACACATGTATACAGTCAATCAGTTTCCAGCTCTGTCAAATAAATGAATTTCAAGATACACAAATTTGTCTTGAAGGAGGGTCAGGCCGATTGTCGAACCTCAGATTGAGGAGGAACAATGCGGATTCCGTTCTGGTCGTGGAACGATGGATCAGCTTTTTACTCTCGCAAGGATCCTGGAGGGGGCCTGGGAGTACGCTTATCCGGTCTACATGTGTTTTGTAGACTTGGAGAAGGCGTATGACCGAATTCCCAGGGAGTTACTGTGGGAGGTGCTGCGGGAGTATGGGGTGAGGGGGTCTCTACTCAGGGCCATCCAATCTCTGTACTCCCAAAGCGAGAGCTGGGTCCGGGTCCTCTGCAGTAAGTCGGACCCATTTCCGGTGAGGGTTGGCCTCCGCCAGGGCTGCGCTTTGTCACCATTCCTGTTTGTAATATACATGGATCGGATTTCGAGGAGTAGTCGTGGGGGAGGGGGTCTGCAGTTCGGTGGACTAAGGATTGCACCACTGCTTTTTGCAGATGATGTGGTTCTAATGGCTTGATCGGTCTGCGACCTTCAGCACTCACTGAATCGGTTCGCAACCGAGTGTGAAGCGGCTGGGATGAGGATCAGCACCTCCAAATCTGAGGCCATAGGAAACCGATGGACTGTCCACTCCAAGTAGGGAATGAGTCCTTACCCCAAGTGAAGGAGTTCAAGTATCTCGGGGTTTTGTTCTCGAGTGAGGGAACAATGGAGCGTGAGATGGGCCGGAGAATCGGAGCAGCGGGAGCGGTACTGCAGTCGCTTTACCGCACCGTTGTGACGAAAAGGGAGCTGAGCCAGAAGGCAAAGCTCTCTGTCTACCCTCACCTATGGTCATGAAGCGGTACAAGCGGTCGAGATGGGTTTTCTCCGCAGGGTGGCTGGGGTCTCCCTTAGGTATAAGGTGAGAAGTTCGGTCATCAGGGAGGGACTCGGAGTTGAGCCGCTCCTCCTTCGCGTCGAAAGGAGCCAGTAGAGGTGGTTCGGGCACCTAGTTAGGATGCCACCTGGGCGCCTGCCTAGGGAGGTGTTCCAGGCACGTCCAGCTGGGAAGAGACCAAGGGGTAGACCTAGGACCAGGTGGAGGGTTTATATCTCTTCACTGGCCTGGGAGCACCTTGGGATCCCCCAGTCAGAGCTGGTTGATGTGGCCAGGGAAAGGAACGTTTGGGGCTCTCTGCTGGAACTGCTACCCCCGCGACCCGACCACGGATAAGCGCGAGAAGATGGATGGATGGATGGACACATTTGTCTTCATTAAAATGAGTGTCACCACACTGTCACAAAATGTAATACTAACCAATTGAAAATAGTTACATTTACATTAGAAACCTCTTGTAGATATCACTGTTAAGAGTAGTTATCTGCCAATAGGACAGAATCATTCCTATACAAATGCAGTTTGAGTAATTCACTTAATATATTCACTAAACACTTTAATATAGTCATCTTTCTGCATTCAAAACTAAGGAAAGCTGCACAATTTGACATGATAATGAGGAAAAAAGACCTCCGACAATGCAGTTCATTTTTTAATCATATGAATTTTAAGATCGGGGTCAAGGCGCCTTAATATTTGGGAGCATAGTGTCCCTTGCCCCCTTTCAAAAGGCCTAAAAAATAGGCAGATACAATAACTCTTATTGGCATAAATTCCATACTTGAACTATACATTTCTATCATGCGTAACACACCGCAACCATTTGTCTTCTATCTCTTCCCATGTCTCTTTTTCTTTCATAGCTGCATTTAATCAGAGGAGACAGGTTAATAGTCTGTGGTTACAGTAATAGCTTCACATATATGAAGAGCCATTGTAATGAATGCATCTTCATGCCTATTAGGTTTGGACACATTACTAATAACCTTCCACACGGAGCTGCTTGATCCTTTATGCTTGGGGCTTCGAGGGATTTGCATTGATGCCATTGTGTCAAAAGAGGGCATTAACACTCAGGAGGATGAAAGGAGGTACATAAGCATCACTGTTTATTTTATTTTGCTTGAATTAAATTAAATGAGGCCGGGTTTAGTCAAGCAAGAACCGTGCTCATCTAGGAGAGAGGGGAATCAAATGGGTTTCTTTTTGTGTTGTTAATAAGTTGAGAGAAATTTGTTTTTCTTTCAATTTATTCAAGAGCATGAAAGTGTGTTAGATGGTGTAGACTCATTCTCTTCTGTTCACATTGTACCTGTGTTTGGATCGTTCTTTCTCCCATCTCTGATACTTTTTCTTAAAGATATTCTTCAATGAACCGGCTATTCACATTTAATGTTTGGTTGTGAGGTTACAGAGTTTAAGTGCACAGTCAGTTCTTTCATGTAGAACATTGAGATGAAAGGCCTGTTGCAGCCAATTGGTATGAAATTACACTGTAACCTTTTCTTCTCACCACCAAGACGCTTGACTCGCAACAGGAGCCCTAGCTAAATTCTGGAAAAGAAACGCTTAAAATGCAAAAACTTCTTCAAGAAAAGGTACGTAGAATAGAGTTGCTTTTAAATCAGAACATAAGGCACATCATAGGACTACAGTATATAAGCAGGGCTGCACATAACTGGTGCGCCCCCGCCAAAAAAGGAGCGCATATGCGCACCAACATTGAGAGAGAGAGAGAGAGATTTAGATTTTTTAAACCACCTTTATTCACAATTATTCACAAAAACAAACAGACACATTATCACCAAACAATAAACGTTTTGTTTGACATGGTGCTAAACTTAAAATCAAAATCAGTAACATTGTTTAACTTTCACACAAAAACCCCCCACAACTGAGATCAGGAAAAAAACATAGCATCTCTGGAAACGAGTCCTTGTCATTTGTGAACTTCAGTCCATTGCAGTGAGCAGCGATCAGTGCCAGCTCTGCAGCAGGAGGCTGCTCAGACGTGAGGCCAGGCCTGCAGCATTGTCCAGACGGGGCCACACACCTCCAACACCTGGCCCAGCATGAGGATCCTCTCTTCACAGAGTCTCTGTTGTAGAGAAGGCCCAGCACCTTGAAGAGAACTTCATAGAAACCAGAGAGATTGTTCAATTGTAATCCTTTCAGGTCCATCAGGAACAGCGACTCAGCCAGACCCAGCCCACCACAGCGCTCCAATAAGTTCCGAGCTACAGGTCTCCAGACCAGGTCAGCAGGTCCAGTCAGGAACCTCTGGACGAACCGGAGCCTGAAGGCAGCCCCTCTGCCTGCCAGGTGAACCAGGCAATGTCCCCCCTCCTCCTTTGGCATGAACAGGACGCTCTGAGTGACCCAGTGCATGCGGTCCAGAAGAAAAGCACCAGAAACAAAGATGCTCTCTTAGCATCCCCTCGAGAACCATCAATCTTTAAAGAGCCCAGCTTTATGTCACTCATAATGACATTATAATTGCATTAAAAAAAACCTGGCTGAAGAAAAATAAAAGACAAAAAATAAAAACAAAATGTACTTATTCATCATTATTTGCATTTTCCTCTCTAATCCTCTGAAGTATCTTCTTTAACCTAGCCTTCTCTCGGCTGCTGAAGACAGCAAAACTGCAAATCAGCAAAACAATTCTCTAACTTCACCCCCCTCATCCCCTTAGTAAGAATACTCCCAGGGCCGTTTCTTCCTATAGGCGGACTATGCGGGGGCATAGGGCCCCCGCGGCCACTAGGGGGCATCCAAGCTGAAACTATTTATTTTTTTATTTTTATTTTATTCATCCGAAAAACAAAAAAAGTTTAATTCATACACACAAAGATGAACAAAATTAATAGAAGCGGGAGGGCTGAAGCATAGCTTGTGGAAAGTATCCCTCCCGTGCATCATCCTAATAGAGCGGCATTATTGCTTCAAAAATGTATAGAAATGAAGGAGTACAAAGAAATAAAGAAAACAGGAGAACAAATTAAATAAAAGTTAGGGCAGGAAAACAATAAATGCATATATATATATATATATATATTAGTGCTGTCAAAATTATCGCGTTAACGGCGGTAATTAATTTTTTTAATTATTTGCGTTAAAATATTTAATGCATTTAACGCATGTGCAGAATGGCCCGCCCCATACGTGCCACCAGTGGCAGCGCCAGGTTATGGCTGGGGTAGGCTACACCCATACCAAGAAATGGCTTAGCCCCACCATGAAAAATTATGTTAAAGTAAGCAAAATAAAGTCTGCCAACTCGCGCAGAGTAAATTGCACAGACAGCAGTTAGTCAGATTGATTTCAGTAGCCACGGTTTTGAAAACTTTTGTCACGTAGTGATCGTCTTCTCAATAGAACATCTTTGATAACGGCTGGGTGTTGTTGCAGGATGTCCCGACGGAGAATACTTGTTCTGTAGTACAGGGGTGCACATAACTGGTACGCAGGTTATGTGCGTAATCTGAAATGCGTACTGTTAGAAATTAAAATCAATGTTGATATGGCGTAATTTGAATTAAATACACTATTTAATTTAAATCAGTTTTATTCTGAAAAACCTGAAGTTCACTAACTATTAACTTAATACTTTTATTCTGAAAATGATTCACTTCCGGTTAGGATGTGGCGAAATGCTGCATTTTCAAACCGTGAATCAAAGGTGAAATGACATGTGATGTTGTACACTGAGCACACTGGGTTTAGCACTCATGTATTGCCGCTGAATAACGTTTATTAGGGAATGTTTAAATAACCACAGACACCAGAATGATGTAATTTAACAATAGAACAAGGCAGGAATTGCATTGGACCCGCCCCCCGACGACGCCGGCCAATAGGAGAAGACCTCAGATGACAACAGGAAGAGCAATCCAAGGATTGACCTCTTCTACCTGCTGACCTGGACTGATCGGGCAGATGAGGAGAGCGCCTCCACTCGCACATTTCATTTTGTACACCACCGCATCTTTTGTGTAATTAAATGCTGTTAACTTTTATAAGCTTCCCTTGACTATTTTCAGTCTCTCCTGCCTTCAGGGTTCTAGAATTCAGTAACAGTACCGTCACTTGTGTCACAAAGCGCATTTGCGTACTGACGTACTTGTGAAGCTTTTCCAGAAGGCGGTTAGATCACCGGACGACAGAGTCGGTCTCCGTGTGCACAGACAGGGCTGCTGTTAACGTCGGTCTGTACAACGGAATTGTGCCAAAACTACGCCAACTGGCTGCGGAGGGAGACTCCCCCCCCCCTTCACTCGAGAACTGCGCTAAAACAGCTGATCACAACGTTCACACTCTGTGGTCACGAAGTACTCTACTAGCGGCCGCCGCCCCCCTCCCTCTGTCGACTTTCCTGTAGTACTCCGCCGTTGATAGAAATCAACACGTAATGAATTAAGACCCCACGGTTTGATGATTGATAGGTGTATGGGTTGTCTTTCATTTTGACACGCAGCAAAATGTTATAATAAACATTATGTATGTATATTGTATGTTAAATGGATATATCCGCCTTCTTTCATTTATCTTTCCATTCCCACAACAATATACATAAATAAATGGCATATTTTGGACTTAGTTCGAATGGTGATTAATCATGATTAATTAATTTTTAAGCTGTGATTAATCTGATTAAAATTTGTAATCGTTTGACAGCCCTAATATATATATGACCCCTAGATATAGGGTCATTTTCTGCACATGTCAATAGCAGTTTATACTATCTTTTTTTGGAAATTAAAATACTATATATAAATATATACATAGGTACACATGTACTTGGCAAATGAATAATAATAATAATAATATATGCATAATTGCATATAAACATTGTGAACACTTATTTTCAAGTGACTTTTTTTACATTCATATGTTCACGCTGTGGTTTGGAACTGCTTTTGAATGTTATTAGGCATTTTCTTATGGAAAATGTTGTGCATAATCAGTACTGTTTTAAGCTGTACTATCTCAACACATTTTAATAGATTGAGTTTTTTTTAAATATGGGAGTTGTGTGTTCATATTTACCAACACCACAGACTATTCGTAATACTTTTTTTTGGGATGTTATTATTTTTTGTAGATTTGTTGAGTATGTGTTTCCCCATATTTCGGAGCAGTATTAAAGGTAAGGGAGAAATAGACTGTTATAAAGAGTATCTTTTCTTCAAGAATGTTCTTAGTATGATACAAAATACCTATTGTTTTTGACAGTTTAGTCTGTACATAATTTATATGGTGCTTCCAATTGAGTTTTTCATCAACAAGCAGTCCTAAAAATTTACATGCACCAACTTTTTCTATCTCTGTATTGCAAATCCGTATAATGCAGTCATTTCTACTCTCAGACTTTGTATTGAATAACATGTAATTTGTTTTGGCCACATTAATAATGGCAACTTCTTATTATGGGAAAGACGAAAACGTCTTTTAAAACTACAACTCCCAGTAGATAGATATATCTATAGTGCCATAGATAGAGAACATGTTGCGAAACACAATAGCCAGCATGTGTAGTTCTGGGGACGGGGTGGGGGAGGGGGGGACAGGGTGGACCCGTTCAAATCCAGTTTTGGACAGTCTGCCGTGGTTCCATCCCATTTCAAGTGCTGTTCGACGCTCGGCGTAACCCTCGGAGCACACTCTCCAATCACAGAGCTTGAGGACTATCACGGGATTTGTCAAGCGAAGAGGAGAGAATACTTACTTCCGGGTGTAATATTCTCTAAAGCAAATGAGCTGCTCCGACCCTCGGTCTTGACGGACTCCAACTTGTGTTTATTAATCAAACAAATAAATAAACACAAGGATAATTATGTGTTATTGTTGAGTAAATGGAGAATTGCACAGGGGAAAATAACATATCTGCCACAATTTTAGATGCGGATTTTGTTAAACTAATACGTTTGCGCTGTGGACCAACACTATACATTGACGGGGAAGGGGGTAGCAATAAAGATAACACCATTAAACAGTTACACAACATAACAGAAATAATATCGATAGCAGCGTCCCTAGCAACCACCTTGGTAACAATGAAAACGTTGTATGGACACAATTTCCTGAAGTAATCTTCGTAATAACTAGCAAACTAAAGATCATGTACATCCACTGCACACATAATCTGAACTCATATTTCTCGCATCAAATGACATCAAAACGCATTTTAATGGCCAAACTAACTTTAAAATAGGCATTTTCCACCGAGAATAAAACTAAGTTCGGCCATGTTTTTTTTTTCTGCAGTGGTCGTCCTCTGCCTCTGGAACCAGCGCTCAGCTCGCTGTATAAGATGTCCTTTGGTAGGCGGCCATCTGGATTCTGCGAAGGTGACCGAGCAGCCTCCTGACCTTCAGTGTTTGTAATTCACTTGCTGCCCGTGCGCGCCAGCACCGCCTCGTTCGTGACCTTGTCCCGCCATGTGATCCCGAGGATGTTGCGGCGGCACCGCATGTGAAAAGCATTTAGGTCTCTTTCGTGCCGCGCGTAAATTGACCACGCCTCGGAGCCATACAGCAGGACGCTGACCACGCAACATTGTTAGATACGTGTCTTAGTGCGCTCGGTGAGGTATTTGTTTCTCCAGGCTCTTGAGCGCAAACGACTGAAAGACTTTGCGGCTTTGCCGATACGAGTTAGCGACAGGTCACTGCTGATTGTTGAAATGCACACATGCACATGACCTTTATACACTATGACACTAAATATACACATGCCCTAACACATGCAATGTAACCCTTAAATAGGCAAGCACATATACATATTTAGTAAAATGAATTAGAGGCTATTCTTGTATGTATCTAGGCAAAAAATGGCACATGTCAAGAGTTTTCTTCAAAATATGACATTTTCCGGCTTACACTCACACGGTGTGATATTTTGCCCATTTAGGGTTAACATTTCTGCATTATTAAACCTATCTATTTTACACCGATATTACTTGTATATTACACCATTAGTACACCCACGTTACACTTTTATTACACCCTTCTTACACCAATTATCCATATTAAAATTACATTACAACTAAGCTACACATTGACATTGCTTGTCCTACACAGGATATAGAGAAGTTTAAGAACAAAAAGGCTGTGGATTTTTGGTTGAATTGGGGCTTGAACCGGCGATCCTTCGGTTACCATGCCAAGTTCGTACAGACCTAGTGTGTGCTGCATTTTCCATTGAATTCCTCTCATACAGTAAAACAACTTGCATCATTATATGCACGCTACATGTTATAACAATATGTTGTTTTACTGCGATTTACTAGTATGACTCCTCTCATAGCCATACTTGCCAACCCTCCCGATTTTCGCGGGAAACTCCCGATTTCATTGCCCTCTCCCGGTTTCCTCCCGGGGTCATTTTTCTCCCGCATTTCTGACAAAATCAGATTTACATTTACTCAGGACTGTTTCCACTCTGACTTTAATACAGCTACACCATTGTTTGGTTTCCACACGCAACTGAAAGTCTGAGAGGGTGAGGAAGATAGTTCATGATGCAGGGGGGGTCAGAGGGCCTAGCTATAAAAGTCACGGCTCGCCACTGCAATATATAGAAATGTTATGACACTTTGCTTGTGAGCCTGGCTGCAAAATCTTTCTAAGCTGTGTGTGCATTGCATCCTCCTCTCCATCTTTACACAGCTCTGATGCTGAGGAATAGCGGGGCCGCGGAGGAAGCTGCACCACCTGCCTCGCTGCGTTTCCCCCACCACCCTCTCTCCACCCTGCTCAGATCCTCCCATCACAAGCAGCGCCAGCAGGACCTTTACCCCACACGCTGTGTGAATCCACAAATGACCCCACTGAGGGTTGAGTGTTTAACAAATAATATGTCCCGGGTGTTTTTACCGGTGCAACCCCATACTGAAATAAAGTTAACACTGGATGTGATACGACTGAGAACACCAGAGATTCAAACACCCCAGAGTGCATTAGCCAATCAGAGTGAATGTGTTCAATGGCCATGCTATGAGCATACTTGCCAATCTTGAGACCTCAGAAATCGGGAGGATTTGAAAACCACCGCAGGGGTGCTAGTGGATCGTATTAGCTGGAGCTGTATTAGATTACCATTAACATGCTTATTGTAGTTCTAAGTGCACTGCCTTGCTGCCTGTAGCACCATTCTTGATGGAGCATATGTGTGGGCTGGACCTGTATTTTACAGGAAAGGAGTTGTTGCAGCCAGCCTCGCAAGCAAAGTGTCATATAACATTTCTATGTATTGCAGTGGCGAGCCGTGACTGTTATAGCTAGGCACTCTGACCCCCCCTGCATCATGAACAAACTTATGCTAATCATAAATCTATTGATTAGATTTATGATTCAAAAATAATAAAAGTAGGGTAGACATGTGGATATTATCCGGCTGAACAAAACGTGCATTTATCTAACAGGTTCATTTTCCACAGACCTTATTTCAAGCTATTTTCCAAAATCCTATGGAGAAATCCCATTGCTTTCTGTCGAGGGAATCCGAGCGCAGCTTACTTCCGGGTTTTAGGACGCGTCACTGCACCACTTGCATAGACCTCACAGCATGCGGAACTTGTCATAAAGTCCACGAAAATAAAGCCCGCCCATTTACATTCCTTTCTCGTTGAGTTACTATAGCGGGCCCTCTGTAAATTGAGAGAGCGACCAAGCTCTCCCGTCTTCACAGTAACTCGCAGAGACGGCATTTAACCCTTCACATTCTAACAGAAACTGAACAGGCAGATTCGAAGGATTTATTTCTTTGGAAATGTTATTTTAAATACAATTAAATCAAGTTATTTTGGTAAAACTAAACATTTAACAAAAAAAATATATAATTTTTTTTTTTTTTTTTTCAAATATTATTTTTTTAAATATCTTAGGCCCTCACAGAGGGCCCTGACGGCTCGCCACTGATGTATTGTATACTATGTTGTGTTTTAAGTCATATCGTTTAGTATTGGATTAAAGGTATGATAGTATATTAGATGTCATTGCATAAGTACAACTAAATGCAGTTAGCGTGTAACAGGAATGTGCAAAATAATGCTGTATGAAAAATATATTATAGGTCTCGGATATATACAGAACATGTCTCTGAAGTGTTTGGCTCGAAATACCAAACAGATCATTGTAGCATAAGGATATTATTGCTTACTCATAAAGAAAGGTGTATGTCCCAAATACAATTTTTCGGGCTCCGGATATTCGGTAGTAATCAGCAGCGAATATTCGGATATGCAGCGAACTGCTTTAACACGTGTATTTCGGTTTATTCACGCCATTCATTTTGTTATTCTACAGTATTGTTGTTTTATAGTTATTTGTTAATGTATACAACCCAATTTGTGTTCTTTGAAATTGCAAAGGATATTGCATTGTGTGTGCTACTTTCGTTGCAGTTGTATATGCAGTGCTTGAATTGGGCCGGTACTCCCAGTACGCAGTACCGGGACTTCTGATTTTACCCATCTGCGTACCCTTACTTCTTACTGCGTACCGGCACCTCATGACGCATCTAGGTACGCATATTTGTTGTGTTTATGCTTAGTTGCAACTCCCACCCAGTAGGTGGATCTGTAGACTTCAATAGACTAGAGCAGGCACGGGAGAGAAGGAAAGCAGAAAAGACATAACGTTAGCTACCATTTCGAAAATGTTAGCGTGGCTTAATAGTGCGAAAAGAAAGCGATTGTCGCCGGACAAGGAGCCGAAAGAAACTCCAGTTAATACTGATGCAACTGCAAATACAGAGAATGCTGTGTTAGAAATGTTGTCTGACGTGGAAAAACATGCAATTTCTGAACGTTACAGTAAATATTCTGTTTTTAAAAAAAAACTTTTCCTTGTCTGATAAAGTTTTTTTGTGTTTCTTTTTAATTACTGAATCAAAGATATGAGGATAAGGATAGAGGGGGTCGTATGTTGTACAGAGTCAGATTGTAAAGACCTTTGAGCCAAATTATTGTGTTTGGGCTATATAAATAAAATTGACTTGAAACAGTTGCTGATTTAGAGTACTGGCACCTTTTTTATTCCAATTAAAGCACCGTGTATATGTCTTAAGTGTAATTTCGCTTGGCTTCCTGTTGACAGGAAGTTGTTGTTGCTATGGAAACAACATGACGGAGAAAAGTCATATCTACATATAAAGACTCCAACAAGCCGTTTAGAAGAGAGAGTGAATACACATACTATACAGAGATGCTGTATGAGAAACCAATGTGAGTTTAGAACATTGCACAATATAGATCTATTCTAGTAGACCTCAACAATGGAATTATGATCAGTAGAAATGGCCAAATCAGAATAATAGACAGAGTTTGGTGGTGTTGTGAAGTAGCGTGTGTGGGAATTCGTTATTAGAGTCAGCACCTTTCTGTGAGGGCTCCTTAGTTGTTCATCGTTCAAGAGGTCTTGAATATGAGCTGATTTTTCCCAAGGGTTGTCCTCCTCTCCGGTATATACATTCTGAAAAAAAACCAGCCATTTCATGTTCTAAATCCGTTTTTTCTTCAATGCTGTTTGGTGTGCATGAACGTTTGCTCCGATTTTTTCTCTGATAACGTAAAGGTCCCATGACATGGTATATTTAACAGTATTTCTCATATTGTGACATATTTGATATCAGATAGCATTGTATTGTCCTCATCATCGTCAAACATGATTGTAAATCTGCCATGTTAATCACAATGAGCTGCATATGGGAGGAGGTAAAGCTTTAACTTGCATAGCAACAGTAACTAGGGAGCTGGGTATAGCATATGTAGATGCATATTGCATTATATCTGTCACCTATGTGTTCAATGCAGTCATGTCAAGCTCTTATATTATGTTGTGTGTGTCCTTTCCTATTAAAGATGTAAGATAGTCAAGTGCTGTATGGCAAAGGTTATATGCACGACAGTGGAATATCTCAAGGATCCTCCCCCTAACCAAAGCAGGTGATGATAACACATCGAAATGCAGGAATGCATTATGCAAATGTTACCATTTTACACCGCTTATCGATGTGCAGAAAACTACTACAAAGACAGGTCAGGCTATTATCACCACCTTCAGCGCCTCGGAGTACAATATCCTCTGGTGGAGAAAAACAAATCCACGTCGGCCCATAGGAGCAGCAGGAGAATATAGGAAGGTGTTGAGGCTGCAGGTGCCTAAGAGGCATTGTCTGAGAAAACAACCACTCAATACCCAAAGCTCATTCCCAGAGAGCGCCTAATAATGAATGTTCTCCTGATAGTGTTCTGCAGTGCTTACACTCATTTTATGGGAGCGAAGAGGTTTCATCAAATTACATTGGCCTGTATTGTGCATGTAAAGCAACAAAGGACTAAACAAAGGAACACCAGTGTCTGCAGTATTTCTAGTCCACCCCATCAAAATACAGAGACATTTTCCGTACACTTAAAGCACTGGTTCTCTCAGATCATGGGTGGGAGGGTTAGTTTTTAAATGGGATTAGTTACAAATACTAGTCTACGGTGGCCGAAGGGTGCAAAGGCGTTACAAAAGTGCTAAACATTAGGAAAACAGCTTTGCAGTATCAAATACGGTGCAAATTAGAAGAACACAAATGTGCCAAAATACATTCAAATGTGCAAACATCTTTACTAAAAGCACTGCATAAACAACCCAGTCTCACGGCATTTCGTGTTATAGTCACGACATTTAATCTATTGATTCGTGTTCACCAACACGATTTACCCCTTTTTTTCGTGTCACAAAGAACGATTTTAAAAGCAATGTATTTCTATTGGTAGTGTGTTTCGTGCCTGCAACACGTCTTTTTGTCCGGTCGGGTCTTGGAAGACAGGAACTGAATTTCACATAACGGCATTGTAATACATAGTTCGGCTGCATTAAATATTACACATCTGCCGTAGTTCTCTATGTATAGAGCCCTTATTAGAAGACCTTTGGACTAACTGGAATAAATGCCACGGAAACTGAATACGTGACGTGGATCATAAATATATCAGCAATTAAACAACATCTTCAATTTATCCTACAAATTATGTAAATATACATTTGCAATGGCAATATGTGATAATTCAACATATATTCTGCTGATGCAAGAAGTAGTGTGACATGTTGCAGAACTACAAAGCTTTTGACGTTGAAACCATAGACTGTATATATAAATGGATGTAGGGTCCGTGACGTCACCCATAGGATTCTGCAGAGTTGCCGTGAAGCCCTTAGTAGGCGGAGTCGGCCACTAACGGCTCGACAGTGACGTCAGAGTCTAACTCCCGCCTTCTCCCGCCTGCTCCAAATAAGGGCAAAGAGGCGGTGCTGAGGCGGAGCCGAGGTGGGACAGGGCGGGACCTGCTGCCACCGAGCGTGACGTTCCAGACCTAGCTCAGGCTAAGAAGCTAAGCTAACATGCTCTCAGTATTAAGCTAACAACCTATGCTAACAACCCATCTTGCGGTCACTGCTCCTCGTTCCCGGCATATTCTGAAGGTAAGATACCCTGTAACTTTACAAAACTTGTCCTTTTGATTTAAATGTTCTTGAACCTACACTATACAATTGTTTTTTAAGTGCTTCACCGTTTTTCAAATATAAATGTCATTTGTAACTAAACTTTGTAAACTAGCAGAGATATGGCCAGTGTTGCGTGAATTAAATGTGATTAATGAAATATGAATGAAATTTATATTGATTAAACCATTTTTATTTATTTCAGCATTAAGAAAAAAGAAGATGGCAACCTCCTCCACACCAAACTGCACAACCTGTAAGTTGATGGTCCTGGCTTACTTTACAGGAATTACTATACATATACATGTGTGCGCAATTGTAGATAAACAGCACACAGTATATACATATATATATATATATATATATAAACTGTGTGCTGTTAATCTTTTTTTTGAGGTTTTGCTCTCTTGTTACTTTTAACTATACAGGTGTGATTTCATAGTTATTTTGTATGTTATTGTCAAAGGAAAAAAATGAGCAACCCTTTATTTGATATTCCTCATGATCTGAAGCATTTGTTACTCTCATTTATTTTCATCCCATAGTGACTCTATGGATAATCGGAGACAGCTATGTCCGGCGTGGAGCCCAGAGAGCTACAGAGACCATCAGCAGCAACCTTGGCCTCGACCTGAGGGTGTGCTGGTTCGGTTGGGGTGGACTGCGCTGGAGAGGTGTCCTCCCTTTCTTTTCCTACTCCCTGCGAGGAAGAGCAGTCCCGGATGTCCTCCTCATCCACTGTGGCGGCAATGACTTGGGGGATGTGCCCAGTGTTCAGTTGCTGAACCAGATGAAGGAGGACCTGGACCAGCTTCACCATCGGCACCCTGGCATGAAGATCATGCTCTCCCAGAGGCGCCGGTGGAGGGCTGGTGCAAATCCTGTCAAAATTGACAAGGCCCGGAAGTTTGTTAACAGTGTTATGGCTACTTTTGTTCATAGCCTAAATGGTGCCATTGTTGACCACTCCAACATTAGACATGACAGTCCTGGGCTGTTTTTGCGAGATGGAGTTCATTTCACCCCTTGGGGAAATGATATTTTTTTAAAGTCACTAGCCAATTGCCTGAAAGACCACCTCCAAAGACTGAACTGCTAAAATGTCAGTATCACTGTTTTTGGATTTGGCCTTTGGAGTATGTATTCTAAGGCCCTTGCTAAGCCCAGACTGTCATGGCTAATGTTGAGTTAGATATTACATCTGTAGCCATAACACTGTTAACATGGCTGCTCTTCCTCTTCCCCACATCCCACCCCCCCCCCTCCCCCCTTTTGTTATTTTATTTGTTAAAATATTTATGTAAATATTGAAAATAAATTACATTAATATTTTCACTTCTTTTGTCTACTGCTTACTGAAAATGTTAGCTATCACATCCAAATGGGACTATCAAATGAAAGGATAAGCTTACCATACAATACAGAAAACATTACACATTAAGGCTCAAATCTTTTCCCAAGCCGGAGCAGTCTGAAAAGAGTCCCAAGTTTAAAAACACAAAATCTTGACAATGAATACTACGCCGTCATTTATCAGTGACAATGCAAACAACAGGAAGGTCTCCCCTAATCCCATGTATTTTGGCATCAATGTCATAAGCATACCATAGAATGTAATTATGAAGTGCAATCCCTACAGAGTCGTAACGTCACAGAAGATAATACCTTTTAGAGAGTTTCTAAATTGTTCAGTATGCAGATAAATATTTGTTTTACAATAGAAACATTTTTCTCCATAAATGTTCCTACATGTTGTGAGCATCAACTTTAAATATTTTGTCAACAAATAAAAAACATCTTAATTTCCTTTAGGACAACATTTTGTTTATAACACCACTACATTAACAATAAGCATAGGAAAATGATAACTGTCAACACTTAAGATTGTGCTTTTACTCTTTATTTAATCAGATCTATTTACATTGAAAATGTGATAAAGCCACTGTGCTGTAAATTCATGGTTTTGTGTTGGGTGTATGAGGGTTAAATGAATGGGGTTCATTTTATGTGAGTGTGACTTTAAATCTGGATGGAGATTCGCGGGGGTTTATTGAGATGTATAAATAGAGGGGAAACATACATTAACGTCATTGAGATTGAGGAATCAGGAGAGGCCACTAGTAAGTGTGATTATTATATTGAATGTGATTTAATGTGTATGGGATATGTGTGATCCTAATTGGTGTATTGTTGTTGTCCTTTTTCTTCTAAGGTTAACAACCTATTTGGATTTTGATTAAATAATCAAAACTAGGAGTTGTTTCCGTCCATCTTGATTCCACCCATACTGTCGGGAGATAGACAGTACAGTTGTTAACTAACGCATCGGGAGGGATAAAGTGTTCAACCGATGGCGAGACACAGCTAGAGGAGCGAACGAAGCTACTGGAGCTCACGACCGAACGAGCAGGAAAGCCCGTGGTCGCAACGAGCGGCGGGAAGTGAAGGCCCGAGGCTAGCAAAGCTAGCAAGGACCGTCAAAGCTAGCAAGGACCGTCGAAGCTAGAGGAACTAACGAAGCTACCGGAGCTCACGACCGAACGAGCAGGAAAGCCCGTGGTCGCAACGAGCGGCGGGAAGTGAAGGCCCGAGGCTAGCAAAGCTAGCAAGGACCGTCGAAGCTAGCGGAGCGTAGCTAACGAAGCTACCGGAACTCGCGAAGCACCGAGGAGCGCCGGTCCGCGAGTCGAGCTGACAACCGGACGATAAGGAAACCCCGTGGTCGCAACGGTCGGCGGAAAGGGAAGGCCCGAGGCTAGAAAAGCTAGCGGAGCTAACGTGGTCTGATCACGTGAGTAACAGACAATATTTCGGCGCTATCTAGCCAAAGAAGCTAGTGTTAGCATAGCGAAAACGAAGCAGTAGCTATCCAGCAGACTGAAGGTTTCCACAAAATAAAGCTAACTAGCAAGAAGACAATAACTAGCTAGCAGACTGAAGAGTGCTAGCATAGGAACCCAAGCTAGCTATCAAAGTCAAAGACACCACGTTATTGGTTAGCAAACGAAGCTACCCAGGGAGTAAAGGAGAAGCTAGCTAAGCCAAAGGCACCAAGCTGTTGGCTAGAAAACGGAGCTAACCAGCTAGCGATCCAACTAGCTAGCCAGGACAAAACAGATTGAGCTAAACTCAACCTTAAATTCAGAGAGATGATTAAGGGGGAGGAAACAGTGAAGCATCTGAAAGACCTGCGGACGAGGGCGAAGGTGGCTCTAGTTCGTAAGGTGAACTCAGTAACAAAGACGGTGAACACTATGTTAGAGGAGGAGTTGATGAAAGAATATAGTGAAGTCCACAAGGCCGCCACCAAAGTCACAGAGGTCAACAGTGAATACCTGATGAAATTAATTCTGAACGCTGATAGCGACGAGGACCAAGTACCAGAAGAGCTGAGGGCAGACGTGGAAAAGACTGATGGAGAGACCAGCCAAAGGCTTGAAGAGGTCAGTGAAGTGATTAAAGCAAACCTTTGGTCTAGGCATGGAGAAAAGAAAGTGATGTTTGCCATCGGGGAAGCTGAAAAGGTCTATGTGGACGCAGAAGCGACACAAATTGACCTGGTGAGCTATGAGAATTACGAAAAGCAACTTAAACATTTAGAAATACTGATTAAAGAATTAAAGGAAGTGCACAGCACCTGGAGGGAATGGGCTCCTGTGACCGACCAAAAAGATGTGGAAGAGATAGTGCGCCAGCTGGAGACAAGGAAAAACGCACTCAAGCGTCAAAAGGAAGCTGAGTTCAACAAAGCACGCGGCGCAGCAGAGTTGGCACGCGGCGCAGCAGAGTTGGCACGCACCGCAGCAGAGGATGAGCGCACCAAGTTAGCCGAGACCCAACGTGCGAAGCTCGCCGAGATTCAAATTGCTGAAGAGGAAGCACGCATTGCAGCAGAGGATGAGCGCGCCCAGTTCGCCCTGGTTCAGCTAAGGCAAGACCAGGCCCAACGCTCTAAATTAGCCGAGGCTCAGATTGCAGCAGAAGAAGTACGGTTTGACCTCATGAAAGCGCAGCATAAAGCAGTGGATGAGGCAGGCACGGAACCCAGATAGAACCCGATGGGAGCGATATCAAAGATACGACTCAAGCCGGTAAGCCTTCCCAAGTTCAGTGGCAGTATGAGGGAGTTTCACAGCTGGAAAAAGGACTGGGAATCTTTGCAGAAGCAGGGAGAACCATCCGGGTCGCCTGAAGTCAAGAAGTTCCAGCTTCTGGACAGCATGGAAGAAAAGGTAAAAACTGATGTCAAGTTGGCCAGTTACAGTACAGTCGAAGACATGTTCAGAGTATTGGAGAACCGGTATGGAAACAGGACCACGATTACACTGCAGATTGTCGCAGAACTGGAGAAGATACCAGCTGTGAAAGGAGATCAGCCGAGGAAGGTGATAGACCTCATCCAAGCTGTGGAAAAGGCTTTGGCAGACCTTACAGACCTCGAGAACCCTGGAGCCATCAACCACCCACTGATGATTAGGTCTATCGAAAGCAAGCTGCCCGACCAGGTGAAGCGAGAGTGGGTCATCTTCAGGGCTAAGCCCGAAAACGGTGTCACCCCAGTCAACCATTTCAATACGCTTCTGAAGTTCCTGAAGGAGCAAGAAGAAATTCTAGAGATCTTGGAACAACTGAAAATAACGGAGACATCTGAGAAAATGGACAAACCGCAAAACAGGTTCGAGAGGAAGTATGCCTACACAAAAGCCACCAGAAGGGACACTCCAGAAGGTGAGTGCGTCGTGTGTGGAGAGGATAAGCATAATAACAAGTTATTCTTCTGCAAGAAGTTCAAGGGGTTTGGCTTGGCTGAGAGAAAGACTGCTGTGGAGAAGGTAGGAGCATGCCGCGTTTGTCTTGGATGTCACGATGGGGTAGAAGAGTGCACAGACAGGTTCCTCTGCAACAGGGAACACTGCCAAGAGAGGACCTCCTCGGACCACCACTACCTCCTCTGTCCAAAATGGGAACAGCTTCCAAAGGGGAAACTTGGAAAAGGCAGCGAGAGGGTAAGAGAGCTAACAGAAGAACAAAAGCTGGCCTTGTCCAAATGTTCCCCAGAGGCGGCGGCAGAGATCAAGAAAGCTTTCAGTAACAGCAACAAGACTTCAGTGACAAGGAGCACTAGGAAGGATGAAGGTGGACTTTTGGAAAATAATGGACTGACCGAGCACCCTGTCATCATGATGCTGTTGGAAGTCACTGCCAACGCTGGGCAGAAGATCGGAACTCTGATTGACCTCGCATCAGACACCAACTACATCACTCACGTAGCGGCTGACAGGCTCGGTCTGAGCAGAGAAGAAGTCACTCTGGTCGTGCATGGAGTTGGAGGGATGACCGTGACAGTCAAGACGAAGAGGTACCTCCTGCGAGTAAGAGTCAAGACCCCCAAAGGTACTGTGAGGGCTCACAAGCTGGTTTGTTATGGCCTAGAGGAGATTGCTAAAGTGCATCGGAGCGTCAGACCTGAACAGCTAAAGAGGTTATTTCCAGAGGTTGCAATGGACGAACTGAAGAGACCAGACCATGTTGAACTTCTCATCAGTCACAGAGAGGGGAGACTTGCTCCACAAAGACTGAGGATAGTTGGAGACCTCGTCTTATGGGAGGGCCCACTGGGTAAAACCGTGGGCGGAGCACATCCCAGTCTGTTTGAGAATATAAAAGTGACTATGCACCAGTCCGAGACGCACTTCGCTCGCTCAATGAGGACAGCTGCTGTGGAGTACAGAGAAGTAGTCGAGAGTCCTGAGATCCTGAGGGAAGAAGAGACTAAGAGTCTGACTCAGGAAGTAAAGGCGGAGACCAGGGATACAACTGCAACGAGGAGAGAAGTTCTCGAGTGGTGGAAGTGGGACAGCATCGGTGCAGCCTGTGAACCCATGTGTGGTGGGTGTCGCTGCGTCACATGCCAGCCAGGAGGAAAGAAAATGACCCTGGCAGAAGAAAGGGAGCTGGACGTGATTAAAGAGGGGCTGTCCTACATGGCCAAAGATGAATACTGCCTGACTCCGCACTGGGACGCATCTTACCCATGGACCGAGGACCCAGCCTCACTTCCAAACAACAGAAGAGGAGTGGAGGCCACCTTCCTGAAAACAGAGAAGCAGCCCAGTTTCGCGCACATGGTGGAAGATCGCAGGGTCCTGGAGGAGGACAGTTATGTGGACGATATCTTAACGTCCCACAATGACCCAAAGAGACTGGAGGAAATCACAGAGGGGGTAGAAGAGATCCTGAGCACCGGAGGCTCCTCCCTCAAACCATGGGTCAGGTCAGGCCAAAGTGGGAGGCAGAGGACTGCGGAGCAGGTCCAAGCTGGAGCAGTAGCAGAGCCAGGGGTCAGGTTGGTGGAGTCAAAGGCAAAGCTAACACCTCTCGACCAAAAGGGAGACGTAGTCAAAGCTGAGATGTGCGGTGCGGTCTTTGCAGCTCGATTAAAGACTTACATCGTAACAAGAGGAGCAACTCCTGAAGACCAGGGAGAGGGCTCAGAGTGGCAGAGGGGACCTGAGTTCCTGGTGAGGCAGCTAGAAGAATGGCCCATGAAGTCGGCCGCGGAGGTGGCAACCGGTGCCAGAGAGAGTGTGGGCAAGCGTCAAAGAAAGGCATTCTCGGTAATACTCACCAGAGTCCAGTCAAACAAAACTCCTATCCATGACGACACCAGTGGAAAGGACGCAGAGGCTGAGGAGTCCCTAGTTAAGGTTGGCGGATCCCCAGAAACCTCAGAAAGGGAAGAAGCTTCAGTCTTGACAGAGAGAAGACCGGAAAGGAAGTTTCGGAGCATTGCTGTTCTGAACCTGGTGAAACTAGAGAGGTTCAGCAGTCTGGCTAGGCTATGTGGAGTGGTCGCATGGGTCAGGCGAGCTGCAGAGAAATGGCTGACTAGAAGAGGCCGAGCGGCGGGTCAAGCAAAGTGGGAGGCAAGAGTCCTGGACAACAGAAAAGTCAAACCTGTACCTCTGCGGAGGAACCTGGCTTCGGGGTTGTTGAAGATTCCGAAGTGGAGAACTAAGAAGAAGGAACCTCTTCAGACACCACCACCAGAGCAAGGTTATTTAGGTTGGTGGCCACCTTGGGTCATCCGACCAGGAGGCCAAGTGGGAGGTGTGCTGTAAATTCATGGTTTTGTGTTGGGTGTATGAGGGTTAAATTAATGGGGTTCATTTTATGTGAGTGTGACTTTAAATCTGGATGGAGATTCGCGGGGTTTATTGAGATGTATAAATAGAGGGGAAACATACATTAACATCATTGAGATTGAGGAATCAGGAGAGGCCACTAGTAAGTGTGATTATTATATTGAATGTGATTTAATGTGTATGGGATATGTGTGATCCTAATTGGTGTATTGTTGTTGTCCTTTTTCTTCTAAGGTTAACAACCTATTTGGATTTTGATTAAATAATCAAAACTAGGAGTTGTTTCCGTCCATCTTGATTCCACCCATACTGTCGGGAGATAGACAGTACAGCCACATTGAAAGTTACATCTTGCATTTTATGAAAAGTAAAGGTTTCAAATCATTGTATGACTTAAGTACACTAGAAAATAAATTAAAGATGTGCAACAACTGTATCAGTAATTAAAATGATATAACTTATGTACAGGGTTGGGAGGGCTACTTGTCAAAAACACAACCAGTAACTTAATGTGAGTATCAAGATATAAAAGTAATGTAACGTGATAACTTTATTTTTGTTTTGGATTACTTCAATATCAAATGCAATGCAAATAAACACAGGAGAGAAGAAATATTAATATAATTTTTTTACTTAAAATGTATAATATAATACCATAAAGCAGATTCAGGCAGTAGGTGTATAGATTCACAATTAGTATTAGTATTAGTATTAGCCTACAGAACAGTACCGCTTCCAGAGAAGCGATACAATTTGATCATTTTACATATATATGCTCTTTTTAGGTTTTGAATAAGATTGTAATCCTGAGTTTCCCTATTATTAAAAAAAAATCAAACTAATCCGATTACATCTTTTCCTATGTAACTAAGGATTACACTTTCATTTTTTTCTATACGATCTTGATTCGTGTTAGATGTAATCCATTACTATCTAAGCCAATACAAGTCATAACTTTTGGAAAATTGTCTCAAGATATAAATTATGCCTTCAATCTCTTTCACGTGGAGAAGACATCACATTGGCCGAGGCGTTGCAACTTCCCTCAAGCGTCCTACATGAAAGAAAGATCACATGTTAGAAATGTGTGCACAAACTATTCAGTATGACCCGTCTTAGTTTAAAGCCCAAGTGTAAGAGTGAACAGAGGCGGAGTCTGCCTGTTTTCCAATTTGTTTTGTTTGTTGGCTGCTGCTCCCCAAACCAACATCCTCACAAGCATTGACTGTTGAAATGTCATTACGCTCCACATGTGGAACAACAAAGGCTTCTTCAGGTGTGTCTTGTATCATAATGATATTGCTCTGATCAGCAGCAAGACTGTTTTCACCACTACCATGGTCGACATCTGCAACCTGCTCATTGCTATTAACAGTCGAACTAGGACTGTCACTTACCTCGTCATTGCTACTCACCCTGCTTCTCCTTCCAGGCTGTTGTTCTTTGGTGAAATAGAAAATGGTGTGCACTGCAGTGTTTTTCAGGCATCTCCTTCCCTAATAAAAATAATAAACAAAAACACATAAAATAACTTTTTGAGGTCTGTAGATATTCAACTTTCTTTTGAATAATGTTGTTTTAAATGTAAGAGTGCATTATAAAAGACAATAGAGGGCCAACATGTTAACTATGCAGTTAATCTATTCAACAATTACGTGTTTCCAAGATTCAGATTCAAAGGATTTATGTCATAGCACATAGGCTACAGTGTAGGAATGGCAATGCAAATCATCTGTCCCGAGCTCCTCCAACTATGCAACATAGTTATATAAGACATAAAACAATAAAAGAAATTCAAAATTAAATTAAGAATAATAAATTAGTGCAGGCAGAAATCTATATACAAGTAAATATAATAAGACATATGCAAGAACAGAATGTAAAGATAAATATTGTATAGTAAAATGAAATTAAATCTTTTTTTTTTTACAGTGATAGCTGTTAAGATAAATAAGTTATAAGATGACAACAGATGAATGAATGTTGCTATTAAAATAATGTAAAAAAAGGTAATATAATTCATCTGTTTTTAACATAGAGTATGTGGGGGGAAATGGCAATTCTCTATCTATGATAAAGAGTCTTTGCATAAATTGAAGAGAAATGTGATGGTTTGCAAAAAAATCGATTTCTATGTTTCTTTACTTAACTGGCAAAATCTTAATTTGGCTTTTAATCAAAAGAACATTATTCATCACTGATGTGCAAGCTGTGCCATAACAATTATTTACAATTGTATGATGTATAACATGTATTTAATTAGTAGCAACAATTTACACTCACAAATGGAACCAAGTTATTTAAAAAAAAAAAAAAAGGATCTGTACCCATGAGTCCGTGCTGAAGGGATGACTCTCAAAGTGTTCACTGCACAGGCGAGAAGAAACGTTGGGGGGTCCATTTATTCCTCCGGATGTTCAGCACCCACTGGTCCAGCCTGTCTGGATCACCTAAAGGAAACCTTTATTCAAAAATACATGAAAACCGACCCAAAGACAACAGGAGGGTTAATGCCATATTCACTTAATAACGCATGAACAACTTTTACAAATATTTCTATATAGTCTGTGTTGGTAAATGTAATCTAGGTTGCACATTTCCTGCTGAAATACATGCATGGGCCTACCAAGTTACTGCGTGGCACTTTGGTTTTGATAAAACAGTGTAGTTCCACTATATAAGCGTTACATTCATAATCAAACGAGATAATATGCAAGATAAATAGCTATTTGTTGTTATTCTTAATGCTTGTCATTCACACGTTAAGAAAATAAAACAAGTACCGATACATAGCAGAACAATTGTGGCGATGTTCAGCTTAATAAGCCTTGTTCAACATCATTTCTTTAGCTAATACTATAGCGGGCTGCAGGCGAACCAAGTCCGCGTTTCGCTGCATTCCTTGATCTCCAGTTATAATGCCGGGCTCCGCTGCTGGCCGAAGCTAACGGAGCCGCAAAGGGCTAGCTACGGCTCCGGTTAGCTTCGGTGGCGGACTCCGGCGGCCACCACTAGGATAATTGGGTCCCCTTTTAACATTTGCTCCCATTTAGCATAATGGGCGTCATAGCCATAGACTATAAAAGTCTTACCCAAGGCTGAATCATAAACTAAACTGTATATATATATATATATACACATGTATAAAGGGTTACGTCCTTAGCTGGCTAATAAGCTACATAACAAGCTAAGCTAACAAGCACACAAACACCTGCTAACGGGGTTAACATGTATAATATTATCATTTTACTCACCGAAAAAAGATGAGAGTAGACTTCTTGGAAGTTCTGTTAGTACATTCAAGCGCACAGCACGACATCTTAATTGTCTGGTATATCACCACGAACACGGCTAAAGCTAAAGGGTCAAGTACAGTAACTACGACTAACTAACGTTGTAGCCTCTATGGTTGTAGCCTAGCAGAGTGGACAAGTTGCTGTTAGCTGACAGTGAGGCATGTACGTGTCCATCAACGTGACCACGCCCTAATTAATGCAAAAACTTTAAGACCTAATATAAATAAAAGGGTCGTGTTAGAAAACAATTCACTCACAGATCCATAATCATGAAGGTGGAATCTAACTATATCGATAATAAAAATGTATGGAGCCAGGGATAGAAACATGTTTTTTTCTGCTGTAAAGTTGGGCATTTTAACATGGGGGTCTATGGAAATTGCTCCTTTCTGCAGCCATCGCCTATCGGCCAATATATGAACTGCAGTGTGTGGCACTTCCGTATTGGCTTCCCGGCTCTTCCCCAGAGTTTGCCGCTTGGTTGAAACCATGGGGTTCATGTTCTAGAGTTCATGAAGATGATTGAATTACAGCAAACATGTGCAATATATCCATTGTTACAGCTCCGTGGGCTGGCAGTAAGGCGATATGGTCCGTTATTATTGTGCATCCATGGGTAAAGAGAAACTCATGTAGTACTGAACACGTAACTTGAACGTGCCGGGCGGCGCGGTCCCGTGGGTTAGATGCGCGTTCATAATGCTGAGGGAAATATCTCTCAGAATAACGTTATTAGCACATTTTTACAACTTGAGGAACGAATGTTTTTAATAAGGGCTATACAAACGTTCATACTGGGTAGTTTATTTAGTTTAAAAAAAATTATCCAACGAGTTACAGACCACTCTTTCCCAATGTAAGTCAATGGGAAAAAGTGTTTCCGGGCCCAGCAACCTAAAGGAAGTGTAGTACCGCCGTTTGACCAGCACGAATATTCTCTTCAGACTCCGGCGCACTTCCTGGGGTCTTGGGTCTATGCAAGTGGTGCAGTGACGAGTCCTAAAACCCGGAAGTAAGCTTCGCTCGGATTCCCTCGACAGAAAGCAGTGGGATTTCTCCAGAGGATTTTGGAAAATAGCTCGAAATAAGGTCTGTGGAAAACGAACCTGTTAGATAAATGCACGTTTTGTTCAGCTGGATAATATCCACATGTCTACCCTACTTTTATTATTTTCGAATCATAAATCTAATCGATAGATTTACAATTAGCATAAATTCGTTCATGATGGTTCACTTCAGTGATAGTGATGACATCGTTGCGAAATTATTAACCGAGTCATTTTCAAGATTGTGTGGCAAAGGATCAGCTGAAGCAAAAGGACAGGAGGATGGACTTTGTGTTTGAGTGATTTGATTATCAAAGGTAGGCCTAAGTCATTTTCAATGTGGGCCGCCGTGCCGACTTAATTCATTTGTAATTGTAACTTGGCTGTGGGTGCCCTGTCATGATAGGTGTGTATATAAGTGGTGTTGTTTTGTGTGATAGAGGGTCGCTGTCATTGATGCGTTTTGCACCCCGGGCCGCTGTTTTTATATTCCGCTGAAGTATACGCTGTGACGTAATAACTCTTCTTTTTTTTCGAGGGAAGGGGGTCAGAGGGCCTAGGTATAAAAGTCACGGCTCACCACTGCTATGAATGGCTTCTTTATAGCAGAGCAACAAGCTAGTTGATAGGGCTAACATGTTAGCCAACAGCTTTTTTTTGTATACATGTAACAGTTACGGGGCAACGTTAGATTTCACAGCATTCCTAAGTTCAATATACACTTTCATTATTTAATATTATCTTATTTCTTTGTTTTAACTGAAGGTTGACAACTTACAGGAAAAGGTTTAACATTTTGAGAAAATATGCTAGCGCTATGCTAGACTAGCGGGTTTTCGCTGACACTTGAGATGATAATATCAATACCTCACTCATATCTGTGTACTAGATTTAAAATCTACATCCAGGAACCGATTACTTTATATGAACAAAGTCTGGGAACAGGGGGAATTCGCTTGTAGCCTACACATTAAAGACACAAAATGTGACATGCTAATTGTTTAGTTTTGGAGAATATGGTGGCCAGTTTGTGGTCTATCTTCAGACAGAGAAAGCCTTTCAGTCTTTTTGGTAACCTACTTGTGCTAACTGGGTAGTTCATCTTGTCTAGTGCTCCTTTTGCTAAATTAGGTCAGTGTTTCTGTGATACAGGTATTCCATTTTATATTTATAGTGTAAAAGTATTACATATCAGTTGGCTCTAAATCTCCCTATCCTAACATGTACAGTATACTGTTCCAGTTACAGTCAAAGTGTGATTGTTCCGATGAGTACTTTAATAAATCTGTCTTTCTTTATATACAGTATATAAATCCAGTTTAATTTCCTACTCTCCTCTTTTAGTTCATAGCCCTTTGGTCCCCGGGATGCAACTGGAAGTCTTAAGGATACAACTGATTGCTCTTTAATTAGCTCTCCTGAGTCTGTTGCTTGTTAAATGAGCCAATAGAATATATAGTCATTACTTGAGCCTTCGATGGCCACTCAGAGTGGCTGGCCAAGACAATAGATGCCTGACTCTCGGGTTAGTGACAATTGTTTGTGATGTCTCACCCACAGCACAAGGGCCTAAGTGGTACATTTAACCTTTTGCTTCCCCTTAGAGAGCTTGTCTCCTGTGTATTAACCTAGATTAGTATTGAATTAGCGGTGAGTAGTAAGGAAATATTCAATGGTCCGCTGGGCTGCCATGGAATACATTTCCGATCCCCTCCATAAATCTTTTAGTGGATGAGCTAAAAGGCTTTCCAACTGATCAAGCAAGCGAGACAATTGAGTTAAGTGTTAGAAAGAATAATTGCACGATGCAGGTTAAAGCCAACAGTCTGAAAATGATGGATGGTGTTTCTCTCTTTTTTAAAACAGCAATAAGAGCCTACGGTTCAGAAATAGCTAATGAACAGTAGGAAAAAAGAATGAGTGCTGCATCAATCTGCTCTCTACCTACAACCCCGTCATGTTAATCACAGTGCTCACAGTAATGTCCTCCGCTCGCACATTTCTCCACCTTGCTTTGTGAAAGTTAGCAAATCTATTTCTGCCGCGCAAATCCAATAGAGCATATATGCCGGGTGATTGAGATAGATTTGAAAGGGTATGAAGGGTGAGAGCGAAAACTAATAACCACCTCACAGGGGATACACTGAGAGTTATTGACTATATTATTTATTTATTTAGTTTTAAATCATGCATGCACCATAACTGATTTTGAGGCATTACTTCCATGTCACAAATGTTCTCTTTATTGGACAGGACTCACGTCGTATTTCTAAGTTAACATTATTTCATTTCATTTAATTTAATTTTTATTTGTCCCGCTCATGGTACGCAAAACCAAATGTACAATAATTGCCACAAAACATGACTCTACCATTGAGCGAAAAGGAGCAGGGAAAAGAATAAAATCTTATGTGACCTGCCCCTTTCTAAAAAAAACAAATAAATACAAATAGAACCCTTCATAATAATAATTTTTTTTTTTTTTTTCACAGCCAAACATAACTGTATCTTAGGATACTAAGAGAAACACACACAAACAATACTTATTTCCCACTTGACGGTTAACGGAAAGAAACAAAACAACACCAAAACATCACATGTATAAGGAAAAGAAAAGTGCAACACCCTCATCTGAGTCCTACTGGAGAAGAAGGTGGAAAGCGACGCATGATGATAATAATAACAATAACAACAATAACAATGGCAATGGGACCCGCAAATACAGAGGAGACATCACATCAAAGACATCAAAAACATGAAGGACCAGAGGACATAGACTTATTCACATTCTGCTTCATATAGTCCCATCTTTCTTAATTTATACAACTTCTTTAACTGAAAAATACATATACAATTCTTTAGATCCTTGTGTTGAGAATTCCACAATTGTACACCAACTACCGAAATACACATTTGTTTAAGATGTTGCTTACAATTTAATTTCCTTCTGTGGTCTTCCTTGTCTGATCCAAAAACAAACAACTGTTGTAAATATGCTGGTAACATTCTGCTTTTTGCCCTGTGCATTACTGATAATGTCTGCAGCTCAGCTATGTCTTTGAGTTTCAAGAGTCCTGACTTAAAAAACAGTCTGTTGGTGTGTTCTCTTGAGTCAGCTTTATGAATTATTCTTACTGCCCTTTTCTGTAATATTGAAAATGGCTTTATGTTGCTCATATACGTGTTGCCCCACACTTCTATACAATAAATGAAAAATGGCAAAATGAGTGAACAGTACAACGTCCTCAATGCCTTGTAATCTAGCAAATACTTTGCCTTGTTTAGAACAGAAATATTCCTAGACACTTTCGTTTTAACATGTGCTATGTGTGATTTCCATGTCAGGTTTTCATCCAGCGTCACACCTAAGAATCGAAATTCAGAAACCCTTTCAATAAAAACTCCATCAATGGACAGTGAAATGTTTTCATCTTTTTTTCTATTAGCAAAAACCATAAACTTCGTTTTATTCAAATTTAGGGTTAACTTATTTTCATCAAACCATCTTTTAAGTTTGACCATTTCATGTCCAATACACTTTGCTAAAATGTTTAAATCATCTCCTGAACAAAATCAATTTGTGTCGTCTGCAAACGACAATGGATCTAATTTCAATTTCGTTTATCTCTCCCAGAAACATTGACTGCAACACTTTACTTCCCCCAATTCTGCCATCCTCTTTTTGCCCATCGTGTTGTTTTGGAATAGTCTTTGCAAGATTAGGCTCGACATTTACAAAAAAAGAGTTGAATTCATGTACCACTTCATTCATGTTTTTTACAACCTTATTTTTGTCATCAATGAAGTGACTGGGCAGGCCAGTGGATACAGATTTATTTCCAATAACATTATTTAAGATTTTCCATGTGCCCTTGATATCATTTTTCTTTTCTTTTAACATATTATTATAATATTCTCTTTTTGCTTGTCTCATTATAACTGTCAACTTATTTTTATATGCCTTGTATTGCTTTTCAATTGCCTTTGTCCTACATTTTATGAAGTCTTTATAAAGGTTATTTTTCTTCTTGCAAGCATTTTGTAAGCCCTTGGTTATCCAAGGCTTTTGATGATAAGTACCTTTATTTGTACGGAGTACAGTGGGACAATGTTTGTCATACAGTGATATGTAGATTTTTAGGAAGGACTCATATGCAGCATTTACATCTTCTACATAAACCCCTCTCCACTCTTCCTTTAAGTCGAGGTCACTCCTAAATTTGTCTTTTGCTTCAGCAGTCCTTACCCTGACATATCTACTGCGAGTCTCTTCCTTCTTTTTCTTTAATTGCCAATCTTATGCTACAAATACAGGTAAATGGTCGCTTATGTCATTTATTATTAGCCCACTCTTAGCACTGTTTTCCATGACATTTGTAAAGATATTGTCGATCAATGTTGCACAAGTTGATGTTATTCTACTGGGCTTAGTGATTAGGGGATAAAGCCCCCTGCTGTACAATGCATCCAGGAAATCAGAAGTTGTTTTGTGTTTAGATTTAGAAGGTCAATGTTAAAATCCCCACAAATAATACATGTTTTATTTTCATTTAGGCCATCCATTTGTCATAGTCTGCTCCATCATTCACCAGTAGTTTTCCATTCACCTGTCTCACCTGTTTTCCACGCCCACTCGTTAACTCACTCTCTTTCTCTTCTGCACCCATTAGCTTCTGCCAGTATTTAAACCCGCACCTTACACACACTCTTTGCCAGATTGTACTTTGCCTCATGCTTGTCTCTCCCGCGTTCAACACTAGATTGCCTACCCTGCCTGTCCCCGACCTGCCTGCTCTGCCTGTTTCCTGATCCTGCCTGTCCCTCGACTATCCTGCCTGGCCTGTTATCCGACCCTGCCTGTATCCACGCTGACCGCCTCGCTTACTGCCTGACCCTGTGCCTGTCCCTGACTCACCTTCTGCCCGCTGTCCTCCGGTGCGTTATACTGCCCGGTTGGTATTCCTCCGATCCAGTGGAATCTCCAATAAAGTATATTACCAATTCTCCTTGGTTTCTCGAGTGCTGCATTTGGGTTCTCCTTAAGATTGTGACAGAACAATCTGGCCAGAACATGGACCCAGCGCACTCGATAGCCATCCTGGCCACCGAGGCTCATCATGCTACATCTTCACAGGACCAGACGCTAACCTATTTAGCTGCGCAGCTACAGCAGCTAACGGCTACGGTGCAGCAGCTAGTGGCAGGAGTGGCCACTCCAGCGCCTCTTCCTATGCCGTCGACACCCGCTTCTGCATCACCTCTGATGGGATTTACCCCGGAGCCTCGGGTGGGAACTCCGGAGCGCTACGCCGGGGAACCGGAGGGCTGCAGCCTGTTTCTTACGAACTGTTCTATCCTGTTTGCACTGCAGCCACACACTTTCGCTTCTGAAGCTGCTCGTGTGGCGTTCACGGTCAATCATTTGACTGGGAAAGCCCGACTGTGGGGCACAGCGGAATGGGAGCAACAAACACCCGCCTGCTCTTCGTTCCCCGCTTTTTCTGCGGAGCTGCGCAAGGTGTTTGGACCCGTGTCTGTGGGTCCAGACGCTGCAGGAGGACTATTGAACCTGAGCCAGGGTAATGGATCTATAGTGGATTATGCCATTGAGTTTCGCACCCGGAGCCGCCTCAGCAACTGGAATTCTGCAGCCCAGTGTGACGCCTATCTGCGTGGGTTGGCGGATTACATTAAAGACGAGCTGGTGTCGTTTGATCTGCCCAATTCACTGGATGGGTTGATTGAACTGACTTCCCGCATGGATCGGCGCATCCAGCCACAGAGACGGGAGCGACGATCGGCGGAAGTTCAACATGCCTGGGCGCCCCGACATCCGAGTTTGGCTGCGACTCCTCACCTCACTCCAGAACCGCAACCAGGGGGGGATGAGCCCATGCAAGTGGGTCGCACCAACCTCACTTTGGAGGAACGTGAGCATCGCTGACGTCGTAACCTGTGTCTCTACTGCGGCCGGGCCGGCCATTTTGTTTCTCACTGCCCGGTAAAAGGCAAGGCTCAGCAGTAATGGGGAACATACTGGCGAGCCAAACCCCTGGATTTGTTCCCACTCAGAGACCATTGAGCCACGCCAGGTTGCTATTACCGGATAGCTCTCAGGCTCTTGCAGTTTTTATTGACTCTGGTTCGGACGTGAGTATTATGGATGAAGAGCTTATGCTGCAGTTGGGAATAGACCGGGTTACCTTATCTCGCCCAGTTCCAGCCAACGCCTTAGACGGTCACCTGCTGGGGACAGTGACTCATCAGACTGTACCAGTTCACATGCTCCTGTCTGGGAACCATCACGAGACTATTCAGTTTCATGTTCTCCGGTCTCCACATATCCCGCTTATCCTGGGTTACCCATGGCTCCGCCGCCACAACCCTAACATTGACTGGGAGACGGGAGCCATTTTGGGATGGAGCCCCTCTTGTCATCAGATCTGTCTGAAACAGGCTGCCGCGCCTCAACGCTCGGGGAACCCCAGCCAAGTTCTGGATGTTACAGGAGTTCCACCGGAATATCTGGACTTCAAGGAAGTATTCAGCAAGTCGAGGGCTACTTCCCTACCACCACACCGGCCCTACGACTGTGCCATCGATCTGCATCCTGGCACCAGCCCTCCCAGGGGTCGATTGTACTCCCTGTCTGCTCCGGAAAGAGTTTCCATGGAGACTTATATCAATGACGCTCTGGCGGCTGGGATTATTCGCCCGTCCTCATCACCTGCTGCCGCAGGGTTCTTCTTTGTAGAGAAGAAAGACAATACCCTAAGGCCCTGTATCGACTTTCGGGGTCTTAATGACATTACGATCAAGAATCGATACCCACTGCCTCTTATCTCTTCTGCATTTGAGTTGTTGCAGGGAGCAACCATATTCACTAAGCTGGACTTGCGTAACGCGTACCACTTGGTACGTATTCGCGAGGGGGATGAGTGGAAGACAGCCTTTAACACCACCTCGGGGCACTACGAGTACCTAGTCATGCCTTTTGGGCTTACCAACGCCCCTGCAGTATTCCAGGCGTTGGTAAATGACGTGCTCCGAGACATGTTGGACCGACACGTGTTTGTTTACTTGGATGACATCCTGATCTTTTCCAAGACGCTGAAAGAACACGTGCACCACGTCCAGGCGGTTCTCAGGAGATTGCTCAAGAACTCGCTGTTTGTTAAAACGGAGAAGTGCGAGTTTCACACATCCTCTGTCTCTTTTCTGGGATACATCGTGGGACAAGGGAGCATCGAGATGGATCCTTCCAAGGTTGATGCAGTCACTTCCTGGCCAGTTCCAGATTCCCGGAAGCGGCTACAACAGTTCCTCGGGTTCGCCAACTTCTACCGGAGGTTCATTCGTGGATACAGTACCTTGGCCGCTCCTCTCACAGCCCTGACCTCCTCTAAGGTTATGTTCCAGTGGTCCTCCTCGGCTGAGGAGGCATTCCAGAACCTTAAGGCCAGGTTCACCTCCGCCCCCATCCTCCGAGTACCCGATCCTGTAAGACAGTTTGTTTTGGAGGTGGATGCTTCTGATATGGGGGTGGGAGCCATCCTGTCTCAGCGAGCAAAAACTCCATCCCTGTGCTTTCTTTTCAAAGCGTTTGACTCCAGCGGAAAGAAATTATGATGTGGGAAACCGGGAGCTTCTAGCAGTGAAGTTGGCTCTGAAGGAGTGGCGTCACTGGCTCGAGGGGACCAGTCAACCTTTCCTGGTGTGGACCGACCACAAGAATTTGGAGTACATCCGGTCGGCCCGCAGACTGAATTCCCGACAGGCTAGATGGGCCCTTTTCTTCACTCGGTTCAATTTCTCCCTCTCCTACCGCCCTGGTTCTCGGAACATTAAGGCTGACGCTCTTTCTCGTTAGTTTGGAGAGGGAGGTAACATTCCCAGAGGCTTGGACACCATCCTTCCGACTTCTCAGCTCGTCGCCGTCCTCATCTGGGAGGTGGAGGAGAGGGTCAAGGCCGCCCAGCAGGACCAGCCGGGACCCAGTGCCTGTCCTCCGAACCGCCTGACGTTGAGGTCTGATGTTCTCCAGTTGGCTCATAACTCCAGAATCACCTGCCATCCTGGGATCCAACGCACATGGGAGGTAGTCCAGCAAAGGTTCTGGTGGGCAACACTTAAGGAGGACACCAGGGAATTTGTTAATGCCTGCCCCGTTTGCAATCAGAACAAGTCTTCTCACCAAGCTCCTGCTGGTCTCCTACGACCTCTGCCTATCCCCCATGTCTCACATTTCTCTGGACTTTGTTACTGGTCTGCCACCGTCCAACGGACACACTGCCATCTTGACGGTGGTAGACCGATTCAGTAAGATGGCTCATTTTGTGCCGATACCCAAGCTCCCCTCAGCTAAAGAGACGGCGGAGCTGGTCCTGTTCCATGTGTTCCGGCTCCATGGGCTGCCTACTGATGTGGTTTCCGATCGTGGTCCTCAATTTACCTCGGTGTTCTGGAGGGAATTCTGCACGCTCCTTGGGGCCACGGTCAGTCTGTCATCCGGTTTCCATCCGCAATCCAACGGTCAGACAGAAAGAAAGAACCAGGAGATGGAGACGACCTTACGCTGTATAGTCTCCAAGAACCCAGCGGCCTGGGCTAAATAGCTGCTCTGGGTCGAGTACGCCCACAACACTCTGGTCAGTTCGGCCACCAAGCTGTCCCCATTTCAGTGTGCTTACGGGCTTCAACCCCCTCTGTTTCCGGCCCTGGAGAGGGAGGTTACCTGTCCGTCCGTCCAGGCTTTCATCCGTCGTTGTCGACGGACCTGGAATCAAGCCCGGAGAACTCTTGTCTGTTCGGCCAACCGGTACGCCTCCTCTGCCAACCGCCGACGTTACGAAGCACCTGTCTACCAGGTGGGCCAAAAGGTATGGCTTTCCTCCCGGGATATTCCTTTACGGGTGGATTCGAAGAAACTTGCACCTAAATTCATTGGACCGTTTGAGATTGTCAGGATAATCAATCCTGCAGCAGTAAGGCTAAGACTGCCTCGGACTCTGCGGATCCATCCCACTTTCCATGTTTCCAGGATCAAACCTGTCCGAGAGAGTGCCTTGGTTCCTGCGGTCCCTATCCCACAACCCCCCCGGATGATTGACGGCGGGCCTACGTACACTCTCCGACAACTTCTTCGTTCCCGTCGCAGAGGAAGAGGAGTCCAGTACCTGGTGGACTGGAAGGGTTACGGCCCTGAGGAGAGGTCTTGGGTTCCAGCTCGTCATGTGTTGGACCCCCGGCTCATCAGGGAGTTCCATCGGCGTAATCCCGAGCAACCATCTAAGACCGCCACGTCGATGGGCAGAGACACAGGAAGAGTCTCTCCTCTTACCGTCAGCTCTTCAGAGGAGGACAGCGAGGGGCAGGCTTCTGATGAGGATGCAGATTCCCACAGGGGGCAGGAGAGGGAGGCCGAAGGAACTTTTTCAGATGAGTATTAATCCCACCTCCCACCCTCATCTGTAGATTGGCATTTAGGGACGTCAGGAGCCGTTCATTAAGGGGGGGGGGGGGGTTCTGTCATAGTCTGCTCCATCATTCACCAGTAGTTTTCCATTCACCTGTCTCACCTGTTTTCCACACCCACTCGTTAACTCACTCTCTTTCTCTTCTGCACCCATTAGCTTCTGCCAGTATTTAAACCCACACCTTACACTTGTACTTTGCCTCATGCTTGTCTCTCCCGCGTTCAACACTAGATTGCCTACCCGGTTCCGACCCTGCCTGTCCCCGACCTGCCTGCTCTGCCTGTTTCCTGATCCTGCCTGTCCCTCGACTATCCTGCCTGGCCTGTTATCCGACCCTGCCTGTATCCACGCTGACCGCCTCGCTTACTCCCTGACCCTCTGCCTGTCCCTGACTCACCTTCTGCCCGCTGTCCTCCGGTGCGTTATACTGCCCGGTTGGTATTCCTCCGATCCAGTGGAATCTCCAATAAAGTATATTACCAATTCTCCTTGGTTTCTCGAGTGCTGCATTTGGGTTCTCCTTAAGATTGTGACACCATTAATACTCCTAAACTATCTTTAAAAAGCTTTACATTTGATCCTGGTGCTCTATATGCACAAGTCACAACAACATTTCTCTTCCTTTCCATTTCAATTTCTATAGTTATGCATGCCATTAAATCATCAGTCACAATTGACATTTTTTCAACCAGTGTGCATTTTACACGAGTCACTTATATGATTAAACACATGATTCTCTGAATCGACATAATAATCAAAATTGTACATGTTATACTCTGTGTTGTCAAATCTGGAAAAGATTCCGAGTGGCTCAGTCATTTATGTGTTATTGTTTTCCATGTACGTCTGCAAGGAGTTAACTCCCTCCACACATACCTGTTCTATTTCGTATATGGCTTCGCCCTCTAAGGCTATCGCTATTGGGTTATCCCTCTGCGCCCCCGCGCAGCACTGAAACACTTGTAGTCCACGCCCACCCGCTAGGTGGGTCCCACCCTCGGGCCTCCTTCTGGTATACATAGGAAGGTAGCCCGGCAATCTGCTCCCTCTTTTCTTCAGCAACCAGCAGTACTGAAGCACAGGAAGATCAAATCATGAGCAATGATAGTGTCCGCGAGTGTCCCTCGTGCAAAACGGGGTATATCATGAGCTATGATTTGCACCCAATATGCGAATCCTGCCTGGGGCCAGAGCACGCGGACGCGGCTCTCAGCCAGCAGGTAGCATGTTCACATTGTGTTCGTCTCCCATCATCCGACAGGAAGCGAAGAGCGGACGCTCTAGCTGCTGCGGGTGAGGAGGACGATTGGCCCATCCAGAACAGGGGCAGCCTGTTTCTGGAGGTGAGTGGGGGGCAGGAGTCGGACGACTCCTACCCCGTCTCCCTCCATGGCTCGCCATGCGGCTCTCCCCTCCCCCCTCTTCCCCGGACGGAATATCTGGAAGTCATTCCACCATGAAAAGCATCATTTTTGACATGACATTCATACCTGCGTCTTAATGTGTAAGAAGATTACGTTGGCCTTCTGGAACACCTTTGAGAGGAGGCAGATGTGCGGCAACACATCCGCCTGCAGGTACAGGGCAGCCACAAAACGGTATGTTGCGCAAAAGGTGTACTGGCTATTGGACACTTTCTGGTGGTGGCCTCATCAGCAAGAGCAGAGAGGACGGCTGGCAGGTTCCTCCACAGATTCTGGATTGCCATCTCCTGCGACAACCATCTTGTGTCCTTGACTTCCTAAACATACATAGAAACACTGATAATAATAAGATAATCACACTAAATGTTCAATTATATTGTGAAAATTGTTGATTACATACCTTGACCTTCAGGTCACTCAAACCGAGTGTGGTGGCAGCATTGCGCAGGGCGGCTGACCGATTGGCACTGTTCCGAAAGAAAAGATGCAGGTCCTGTAGGTGGTCGCGGAAGGTGGCCATGTACTTCACCGTCTCTGAGGCCCCCTTACACGCCAGCGCCAGTCTATGGGCCGCGCAGGCCACAGCCACCAGCCACGGGATATCATCAGTGAGCTGCTTGGCCACACTATTCAGACGACCTAGGTTTAAGATATACATTTAGTGTTGAGGTGTCATTTCCCTCATTTCACACAATCCATCAAATGTAATACTGACTTCATACCAGTCATCACTGCTGCTCCATCAGTCCCGAGCCCGTATAGCTTGTTAGTCGGGAGCCCCTTCTCCTGAATCACGCGTTTGATGGCAGCAACAACTGTATCAGCCTTCCCATCGTCCAATGGGACCAGGTCAAGGAAGTGCGTGTAGACGAGTCCATCCTTGTCCAGGAGTCTGAAATAACATTTGATTGTCATACATTAAAATACCATCAATGCCTTAAATCTTTATACGCACTGAACACCTTCAAAAACACAGCACCTGACATGTAGATCGAGCTGCCGGATCACAGAAACATCTGTGGTTTCATCCACCTCAAGGCCGATAGCTGCTGAGGCCCTCATCTTCTCCATGATAGAGCAGTGTGAGAAAAAGTTTTTAGAGAGTACTTGTCCATGGACAAGTGAGTTTGGCAATGTACTTGTCCGAATACATTTTTCACTTGTCCAGAATGGACAAAAATCTGGGCCACTGGAATCTTCTTCTTCGCCATCGTATTTTACATTTTCCCACGGTTTTTATGACACCGCCAACGTAAGTGAGCGGTAACATTTTACTGCATCACAAAAAGGGTTGCGTATCGTTTGTATTGTAACGATTCTGGTTCTGCTTTTCGATTCCGGTTATTTTCGGTTCCGGTTCTTTGAGAGGGTCAAAATAAGTCCCGTGACAAACTGGGAGAAAGTCAAATTACAAATCACTTCATACTGTTGCATTTCTTACGGTTATTGAACACAATTATATAAAAATAATCTCTGCATTGTTTAGTTAGTTCTAAGTGGTGCAGTTTGAGAATGTACGATTGGCCCAGTGTCCTCTGATGTTACACTGCAACCTGCCTGTGAGACACAGTCCAACCACACATGTCCAACACATAGGACATATAATAATAATACATTATATTTATAGCCTATAGGCCTAGTGCTTTTCTACAACTCAAAGACGCTTGCACGCATTTATTTACACCTGCTGCAGCTGCCCAGCTGCTCACTGTCTGTAAAAGTAAAGAAATAGTATTTTCATTTCAATAATGTACTTTCTATACCCTGCTTCATAAACAATACTGACATCCCTGTGCTCCTCCGAGTCTGGGGGTCCGGGGATGTGAGGACAGCGCGAGGACACAGACAGGGAGGCTGCTTCACTTCATAAAGGAAATGGTGGTCAATATTAACAACACAGGAGCTAAAACGCTTAATAACCTTCATTACATGTTAGAGAAAGAAAGTTTGACAAAGATGAGGCTAAACGGGCAGCGGATCTGCTGTGTGGAGAGAGAGAGAGAGAGAGAGAGAGAGAGAGAGAGAGAGAGAGAGAGAGAGAGAGAGAGAGAGAGAGAGAGAGACACGCAGCGATCAGCTGATACGGAGCATAGAGAGAGCTGCAGTCCGCGGGGCTCGGCCTCGCCTCCTGTCCTCACAACGCTTATTAATCCCGGTACCGGACAATTGTTATTTGTTCCTCCTCGGGCCACTGTGCTACACTTCCCGCCCGCTCCGCCCCCGTCTAACTGTACAGAAAGTGGCGAGATGCATTTCCTTAGGAATCGACAAGCAGAACCGAAACTAACATTTCTAAACGAACAATGGCGGACACGTACAATTTGCGAATGAGTTCTGCCTTTTGTAAACTGAATGTATCAATAATTTGTCAATAAATCAGGGCGAAAAACGCCACTTGTCCGCCGGACAAGTCAATTGAAAGATCTACTTGTCCGATATTGTAAATAACACGTCCCGGACGGTGGGACGTGTACTTTTTCGCACACTGTAGAGGACTCTACAATCTACAAGTAGAATGAGATATTTGATTGATTCCATGGAGATATTTTTCTTGGGTATTCAAGCAGACTGGGTAACATTTCAGGAACCAAAAACACATCTATTGAACACAATATAACAATGCATGAATCCAATATTCCATTTAACCAATAGAACACGACTGAGTAAAAATAGTGAATAGCTTTACTTTACCTTCGCAAGGATCTCCAGCATTTCGTCCACAATCCTGTGGGAGTGATAATTACTCCTCTGGTCCAGCTAAGAAAAGGAGATGCATCAATTAGATAGGCTTGTGTGGTATCAGTTCAATTTCATAGTGTAAAGGGTTAATTACCTTCAGCTTTGCAAAGTAGCTGCAACCCAATAATTGCACTAGGCTGAGGAGCTTTGGGTAGTTGTTGTGGTGCGATATTTCATTCTTCATGAGCCAGTATAGGCATTTGAACCCTCCTATGATGGCTTCATGCTCCATGGCAATATTGGGCTCAAAATCCTGCACCACACTGAGGCCTGCACGAAGAGCAAATATGTAATAAGAGTGCATGCCAAACATGGTTAATATCTTGTACGAATTCACTAGGCTTTTTGTTAAAAGATAATTCTATACCTGAAGCCAGGGACGCCTGCTTTCCCACACTGTATTGATGCAGTTTGGATTTCAGGTGGTGCTCGATCACATCCTTCCTGTAGACCGTGTACCCAGCTTCAATAAAGGACCTTTGCCGAGGGCCTTTAGTATGAGGAGGCTTGTGTAGCCTACAGAGCCTGCAAAACATGCCTTAAAAACCAAAAGTTTGTTAGTTGAATAATTCTTACATACACTAATTGATATTAAACACATACAAATGTAATTTCTACCATTTTTGGTGTTGTACAACCAAGTGTTGAAGAGAGGGTCCTTTAACCAGTCAGGATTCCAGCCAGACTTGCGGTGATGAGGAGCTGTAATTATAATGCATTTGGTGTAAGAATAAAGCATTTGAAAAGTGCTCTCCTTACTCTGTCTAGGTGAATTTAAGGGTTTGAACTGTGGAAGTTGGAACTGGGAACTGCTGTTTGGTCACCTGTTCCTGCCTCAACACCTGCACCTGCTGCCTCAACACCACCTGCTGCGTCTACTACACTGCCCTCTGCACTCTCACTAGTGCTCACCGTCCCCTGAAAAGTGAATCAAGTTGCATCTGCATCTGTTAACTGGTATTTAATTTCACACACCATATTAAATGACACATGGCTTAAAGATTTGTTTATCATTTCAATGTCAATTTTATTTATATAGAAAAGTTAATATTACCTGCTCCCCTTGCACAACCTCAAGCCGAACTCTCTTGGTCTTGGTAACAAAACTATCCATGCCTGCTGAGTGAATACATATAATGTTAACGTACAATTAGCTACCTATGCAGTTTGCCAGTATTTTTTCAATTCATGGGAACAACATCTAGCGTTTTTAATGTTAAGTAGCTAGCAGATGCTAATTAGTGTTTGTAATGCCAACTAGCTAGAAGATGCTAATTAACGTTTGTAACTGGCTAGCAGATGATAATTAGCGTTTTTTATGCTAACTAGCTTTATGGCTATTTTGTAAGTTGCACCCACCTTTATTTCTCTCCAAAAATATGAAAAATCTCCAAAAAAAATCTCCTTAGAAATCTCTCAAAAATGTAGGAGCGGGGCTAGTCCTGGTGGGCTACCCAGACTGAGTGACAAGGTGGCATCCAGGAAACTGAAATGTGCAGGTCACTGCCATCGACACCAGGAACTTCCAGCTGGCAAGTTAGTACTCTGGGAGCCAACACATGGGCACCGACCAAGAGGGCGCCCAATGCCAACATACGTGGACTGGAGGTGCTGAGGAAGGATGTGGGGGTGGAAAGCTCCACAGAGCTGGCCGGGTGTATGGAGGACCGTGAGGATTGGTGAACCCGTCTAAGGACGACCTAGTAGTAGTAGTCCTTGATTGGCTCAAGTTCACACCTTTTTAGGGGCGGGGCTAGTGATGTTGTCCCGGGGATGCTTAGAAGTTGATAAAGGAGATAATCCCACTGACGTCATCATTTGATTCCAAAAGTGGGTCTGGACTCGCGCCCATAGAGGCTGTTTACCAGTATAATGGCTCCCCCCAAAGTATAATTTATGGGTGGCTCCCCCCAAAGTATAATTTATGGTTTTTGAAGTTTTTTTTACTCACTGAGCACTCATTGCCACCAATGCAAATGCAAAAGTAAAACAAAACAAAAAACACACAAATTATACTTTGGGGGGAGCCATTATACTTTGGGGGCCCCCCAAAGTATTAACATGCTGTGGGAATCACTTCTCCGTAGCCACGGCGCTACCGGCGTTGGGTGGCATTATGCTGGAGCTGCCGAAAATAATCAGCAAAGCAGCAGCATGCAGAGGTCTCCCCGTTCCCCGAGGACGGGAGAGGGTGGCTCTGGATGATATGGCCGGAGTGTTTTCCCGGGTTCAGACGGGCAGGAGTGACCCGATCTGGCCGCGCTTCCCTGCCATTAGGAGATACCAGGAAGGGGCAGCGGCGAACCCGAGGACCCTGTGGGCTCCGGTGGCCACCTTTGTCCCCTTCACTAAGGTGGAGGGATTCACAGAGGAGGGTTTTCCAACCACACCCGCTCTGGAACAGAGCTTAACGGCGTTCTTCGGGGTTAGGCAGGCCAACTTGATCGCCGGCCGACGCCCTATGTTGGCCGCCCCCAAGGACCAGTATGTCGCTGACCGGGTGCACCAATGTGCGTTTCAGGCGTCTGCAGCAGCGAACAACATCGCGTTGCTGACCAACTCGGTGGTGACGCTGGTCAAGCGGACCACCACCGTGGAGGCCGCTCGACGGAAGAGATCGGCAAGGCGGCCAGCATGGCACTCACGCTGTGCGCAGCCATGGCGGTCTCCCAGGCAAGGATCGCAGCCTGGATGACGCAGATCCAGCGCCACCTCTGGCTGCAACAAGCAGCGGTTACAGAGCCAGCCAGGAAGGTTTTGCTGGACGCTCCGGTCAGCCCGGACGGGCTGTTCGGACCCCAGTTCCTGGCCATGGTTGAGTCCATGAAGGCGGCAGCGGAGCAGGCGGATGACATCCGCCAGCACGTCGGCTGGCTCCAGCCAGCGGTGAAGCATCAGCGACACCAGCGGCAGCAGCCAACCCGGCCACAGCGGCAGCCAGAGAGACACTCGCAGCAACAGCAGCCGAGGCGTCAGACTCGTCCGCCAGCGGCGGCTAGGGGACCGTCCCGCACCTCCGCCCCCCCCCACCAGCAGAGAAGGGGGGTAAGAAGGGAGTGAGGTACTCCCGTTCGGCGTCTGCTCCACGAGAGCCGCCGAGAAAACAGAGCCGGCCCTGACAGTTTGGGGGGGGGAGTGTGAGGGAAATAAAACAAGAGTATTTCCCAATATGTTGTCTGAGTCATCAGTTGCAAATGTGTTTCACATATCCCCCACCCTGGGTGAACCAGCTGCCTATGACCTATCGGTTAATAGCCAGCAGGGTTCGTTACAAAAGCCCGCGCAATTTAATCTATCGATTAATAAGCTGCGGAGCACAGTAACTACACCAGCTGCCTCCAATCTGTTGATTAGTAGGCAGCAGGGTTCGCTGCAGAGGCCTGGTGGTTATAACTTTTCGGTTATTAAACCACAGACCTCGCGGCATTCCTCTATCCGAGATACGCCACCTACACACGGTCACAATAAGCCCATGAGCGCCGTGGTATCGCCTCATGTGGATATCACTGCACACACCTCCAACCATCCTCTGAGCGTGTACGCGCCTCATGATGAGAGTCGGAGTGAAATACAGCGTGTGGAGGCCTCCTCACAGCCCCTTCACTTTAGGCCCACCTTGGGTTGCTCGGGCAGCGGCGGTGAGGGCTCTGGCGTGGCTCGTCGTCATGACGACCACAACACATCTCGAGCATGTGCGCCCGCTCTCAGAGTGTTTCTCGGAGTGGCAGCGCGTGTGTCTGATGGACAGATGGATGAGCAGGCTGATCAGTGGAGGGTACACCCTGCAGTTCGCCTCCCCCCCACAGTTCAATGGGATACAGGTGTATCAGGTGTACAGGTGCCTGTCATCCCGAGAACAGTGTCTTGCACTCCAAGCAGAGCTACGGGAACTCCTGTTGAAAGAGGCTATTTCCAGGGTTCCCCAAGAGGAAGAAAATCAGGAGTATTACTCCCGCTATTTTCTTATCCCGAAAAAGACGGGGGGAATGAGACCCATCCTCGACCTGTCAGCTTTCAACAAGGCAATAATGAAAAGGTCTTTTCACATGCTGACGGTCAAAAGGGTGCTAGAGATATTAACTTAACTACACTCTCCAGCGGCATTGACAACCTCCCCAGCATAAATAGTTCATCCCCGCCTGATGAACTAGTTTCTCATTACAATAACTATCTTCATAAACTGCTCAATACCCTGGCTCCTTTAAAAACCCGGTCTGTTTCCTTCACCCATTCTGCTCCTTGGTTTACACCTGAACTACGCCAACTCAAAACAAAAGGCCGTCGATTGGAACGCCTCTGCAAAAAAACTGGACTTGTCGTTCACAAAGAGATGTACAATAACCACATCCTCCACTACAAGGACACTCTCTCTACAGCCAAATCATCGTACTATGCAGTTCTCATCAGCTCTGGCGAAGGGAACACAAGGGTCCTGTTCTCTACAGTGAAGAACATTCTACGACCACCGGACTCTCTTGCACCTCATCAGTATTCAACTGCCTACTGTAACTCCCTCATGTCATTTTTTAATGACAAAATAGAAAACATTCACCAGCAACTAACTCCTAACACCACCTGCAGTGTATCTCTCCCTGTTTTCACCGACCCTCTCTCTCATTCTCTTTCAAGTTTCACACTTCCCTCTGCTGTTGTAATATCTGACCTCATCAGTAAATCCAAGCCATCTACCTGTCAGTTAGACCCTCTTCCCACCCCCCTGGTAAAAGCCTGTCTACCTTCATTGTCCTCCCTTATAACTGTCATCATACACTCCTCACTCACCTCTGGTCTTGTCCCCTCACTTTTCAAATCAGCCGCCATCACGCCCATACTGAAGAAACCTGGTGCAGACCCCAACAACTTTAATAACTACCGTCCCATATCTAACCTACCATTTCTCTCAAAAATCCTGGAAAAAACTGTTGCATCCCAAATCCATACCCACTTGTCTGACAATAGCCTGTACGAACAATTTCAATCTGGTTTTCGCCCCCATCACAGCACAGAAACAGCACTGGTGAAAATCACTAACGACCTCCTCATGGCAGCTGACTCCGGACTATTAACCATCCTCATCCTCCTTGATCTTAGTGCAGCTTTTGACACCATTTCACACAGCATCCTCATTGACAGACTGACCTCCATCGGGATCACTGACACACCCCTCCTCTGGTTTAAATCATACCTCTCTGGCCGCACTCAGTTCATCCAACTCAAAACCTTCAAATCACAGCCACTTCCAGTCACGACCGGTGTTCCCCAGGGCTCTGTCCTGGGGCCTCTTCTTTTTATCATCTATTTACTTCCTCTAGGCTATATCTTCCGTAAACACAACATCCACTTTCATTGCTATGCGGATGACACCCAGCTCTACTTGTCCTCCAAACCAACCACCATCCTCCCTCCATCTTCCCTGTCTGACTGCTTACAGGACATAAAATCCTGGTTTTCCTCAAACTTTCTCAAACTTAACGACAGTAAAACCGAGGTTCTCCTCATTGGCACAAAATCCACCCTAACCAAACCTGACAGTTTTTCAATTACTATAGACAACTCTTCAGTCTCCCCCTCCCCTCAGGTTAAGAGTCTGGGTGTCATCCTCGACGGCACACTTTCATTCAAATCTCACATCAGTAATATCACTCGGTCTGCCTATTTCCATCTATGCAACATCAACCGCCTCCGCCCGTCCCTTAACCCTAAGACCACCGCCATTCTTGTTCACACCCTGGTCACTTCCCGCATCGACTACTGCAACTCCCTTCTCTTTGGTCTCCCTCTCAAATCCATCCACAGACTTCAACTGGTTCATAACTCTGCCGCCCGCATCATCACCAGAACCCCCTCCATTAACCACATCACTCCTGTTCTTCAGCAACTTCACTGGCTCCCCGTCAAATCCCGTATCGTTTTTAAGATTCTGCTCCTCGCCTTTAAGGCCATCCATAACCTCACTCCTCTGTACCTCTCCGACCTCCTGCAGATCAACACACCCATCCGCACACTCAGATCTTCTGCTTCCCTCAGCCTCACTGCACCCCCCTTCCGTTTAACCACCATGGGGTCTAGAGCCTTCAGCCGCTCTGCACCCCGCCTCTGGAACTCCCTCCCACCTGACATCCGCAACACTGACTCTCTCCCCATTTTCAAATCACGCCTCAAAACATATCTCTTCACACTCGCATATCCACCCTGATCGTTATCCATCACACATCCTCTGTTTTATTTATTTGATATGTTATATACTGCATTGTCTTGTTTATGTTTCTTATGCTGGTGTTAGGTATTGTGTATCTTGTTTTTATGTGTTTGTACGGCGACCTTGAGAGCCTTGAAAGGCGCCTATATAAAATAAATGAATTATTAGAGTGTGTTCACCAAGGAGATTGGTTCACCTCTACAGACTTAAAGGATGCATACTTCCATGTACCCATCATCCCGCAACACAGGAAATTCCTGCGGTTTTCATTCCAGGGAATATCGTACCAGTACAACCGTCTGCCGTTCGGTTATTCCCTGGCTCCTCGCACTTTTTCAAAGTGTGTAGAAACGGCATTACAGCCGCTACACAGAGGAGGGATGAGAGTACTATTTTACCTGGACGACCTGCTGCTGCTGCTGGCTCGCTCCAGGGAGGAAGCGGCTTTACAGACGGTACAACTCATATCGCATCTGTCAAAGCTGGGTTTCATAATAAACTGGAAAAAGAGCTGTCCTCTTCCCTCCCAGAGTATGGTTTACCTGGGGGTGGAATTGAACTCAGCCCGCATGAGAGCACGACTCTCACGACAGAGAGTGGAGACGCTGACAGCTCTCCTTCGACGCGTCACACCCCGCAGTGTGGTGACGTCACCCTCCGTGATGCGGCTGCTCGGCATGATGGCAGCAGATCACGGGGTGATTCCCCTGGGTCTCCTGCACATGAGGAGACTACAGAGGTGGTTTATCAGCCTACGCATTGACCCCGTACGACAGAAGAGGCGCATGGTGGTCATCCCTCTGTCCGTGGGTTCAGACTTAACCTATTGGAAAAGTCCCCACGTCCTGTCAGAGGGGGTGGCCCTGGGCAGAGTTACGTCACACATCTCGGTGTTCACAGACGCATCTCTCTCAGGGTGGGGAGGAACGTGCATGCCGCAGGCAGTGGGAGGACAGTGGCCGGCTCACATGTCCTTCCACATAAATGTGCTGGAATTGATCTCCGTACGGAGAGTAATTCAGCATTTTGCCCCGTTGCTGCGGAATCAGCATGTGTTGATTCGCACAGACAACAGAGCCGCGGCAGCCTACATCAATCGCCAGGGCGGTGTACGCTCAGCGCAGCTTCTGAACACAGCCAGACGGCTGTTGATCTGGGCGCGGACACACGTGCTCTCCATCAGAGCACTGTATGTGCCCGGAGAGCTGAACAAAGGGGCAGACCTCATGTCCAGAGGAGGTCCTCGCCAGGGGGACTGGAGACTCCATCCCGAGCTGATCGCCCAGGTTTGGAGCCGGTTTGGGAGGGCGGAGGTGGATCTGTTCTCTGCATGCGGGAACGCGCAATGCACCCTCTGGTTCTCCCTGTCAGCACGGGACCACCCCACCCTGGGGGTGGACGCGTTCGCACATCGGCCATTGCCCAGGGGACTGCTGTACGCCTTCCCACCAGTCCCGCTGATTCCTAGGTTCCTGGACCGAGTGCAGGAGGAGCGGCTGTCAGTGATCCTAATTGCCCCGGAGTGCACGGGAGCTTCCTGGTTTCCATGCCTACAGCGTACGCTGTCAGGCAGGCCGTGGGACGCTCTCTCACAGGTGGAGGGAGCGATCTACAGTCACCCAGTGATAGGCCAGCCCTTATGGGCATGGCCCCTGAGCGGGAACACTTAGAGAGGTTGGGTCTCTCTCAAGATGTTGTACGCACCTTCAGGGAGCCAGGGCTGCGTCTACCAGAGCGTCCTACACAGCCAAGTGGGCAGCGTTCCAACATTGGTGTGTAGAAAGAAGCCTGGACCCCATTACGTGCCGCCTGCCTCACGTGCTAGCATTCCTCCAGCTGTTGTTGGACAGGAATTTGGCGTTCAGCACAATCAAGGTATATGCGGCTGCCATATCATCTTGTCATGTGGGTTTCGGAGCAGGGACGTTGTTCAGTCACCCCCTGACGAAACGGTTTCTGCAAGGGGTACGAAGACTCAGACCGGTATCACGCGCACTGGCGCCTCAGTGGGATTTGGCTTTGGTGTTACGAGCACTAAGCAAAGCCCCATTTGAACCTTTAGAGCAGGTTCCCCTCAACATGTTATCAGCCAAAGTAGTACTGCTTTTGGCTCTAACATCAGCAAAAAGGGTGAGTGATTTATCCGCTCTCTCTGTGGCCCCGTCATGCCTCCGGATCCAAGGGGATGGCAGTTCGGCTGTGTTACGTCCTAACCCAGCCTTTATACCAAAGGTCATCACAAGCTCTTTTAGGTCAAGAGTGATCACCCTGGACGGGTTTTTTTCCGCCTCATAAATCGGAGGAAGAAGCCACATCTCATCTCCTCTGTCCTGCTATGTGGCGCCGTTCTCAGCGCCTGTTTGTGCATTATAGAGAGCGCTCGATTGGGCAACCTCTGTCGGCACAACGGCTGTCACACTGGCTGTGTGAGGCTGTGTCACAGGCATATGTCTCCTCTGGGGTGGAGCCCCCGGAGAATATCAAAGCGCACTCCACCAGAGGAATTTCTTCCTCCACGGCGTTGCACGGAGGAATGTCAGTGGAAGATTGCACGGCTGCATCTTGGTCTTCCCCCTGTTCATTTATTCAATATTATTTGAGGGAGGTCTCCCATTCCTCTCTGACGCACCCTGTACTGGGTGTCCTGTCGGAGTGAGTGACGTCAGGGATCCAGCGGTGCGCCTCTCTCCTGCCTCTCGGCACACAGAGCGGCCCTTTTCCCCTCGTATGAGAGGGATGTTCCTTTTACTCTGACACACTTCGTACTGAGTGCCTGGTCAGAGTGAGTGACGTCAGGGATCCAGCTGAGCGCTCTCCTACCTGTCTGACACGCAGAGAGCGGCTGTTCCCCCTCTATGATCGCAGGATAAGGTGGGACCTTCCTCTCTACTTTCTCACAGCGGCCGGTATGTATTGTTCCCAGCCTTCACCCCGTCGGGAAGATAGGCATGTTGTAGGAGCAAACACAGTAGTGGTGGCATAAAGCCCACATCTGCTCCGCGCCGTCCGTTTAAATGAGCCTGGTCAGATTAATAAGAGAAGGAGTTCAAAACATCAGCATAAAAGTTATAACAATAATCTGATTTTAATGGTAAAAAACACAATACGAAATACAGAGTGCCCTGTAACAGAACACTCCGGGCTCCCCGCTCTACTGCCGTGCGATACAGATTCGTGACCAGCCAGTCAGAAACAGGGGGCATCGTGCATGAATAAACAACAGTATATATGGACATATTTGGGGCGGAGAGTCACTGCTTATCTTCCACCGGACTCTACTCCTTTAATTTCCCAAGGAAGGTTTCACACAAACTATTCTTTCCCAAACAATCAAACATTGTACACAGATATATTGGTATCAAACATTGTACACAGATATATTGGTATCAAACATTGTACACAGATATATTGGTGCTTGAGATTATATTGGCCCCAGAAAGAACCTTGAAAAGAACCTGTGTGTGTGCTGGTGGGGGGAAGTGTATGTGTGTGTGTGTGCTGATTTCTGGGTCAGGGAGTGTATGTGTGTGTGTGTGTGTGTGTGTGTGTGTGTGTGTGTGTGTGTGTGTGTGTGTGTGTGTGTGTGTGTGTGTGTGTGTGTGTGTGTGTGTGTGTGTGTGTGTGTGTGTGTGTGTGTGTGTGTGTGTGTGTGTGTGTGTGTGTGTGTGTGTGTGTGTGCGTGCGTGTGTGTGTGTGTGCGTGTGCTGATATTCTGGGTCAGGGAGTGTATGTAAGAAGGTTTATATATATATATAGGATTACTTTAAAACAGTCCCAAATAATACATGTTCACTTCAATACAGTTCAAGTTAATACCCGTTTACTTTAATACATTTTAGAACAATATCTGTTTGCTTTAATGTTTTGCTATGTTCCAGGGACGGTGATGCGCCATTACGCATGGCACAACAGGCAGGGGGGTGTTATTGAGCAGGTGCTTCTAGTGCCGGGCGGACCCAGTGGGGCGCAGACTACATCATGCTTCGCCCTTAACCCAATAGCGATAGCCTTAGAGGGCGAAGCCATATACGAAATAGAACTGAGGTTACCTACTGTAACCCAGCTTCTATGAGTAAATGGCGCAGCCCTCTAAGCGCTGGGCCCCACTGGCTCTACGAATAGCTGAAGAAAAGTTATATTGTATGGGAGCAGATTGCCGGGCCGCCTTCCTATTTATACCGGAAGGAGGCCTGAGGGTGGGGCCCACCTAGCGGGTGGGCGTGGACTACAAGTGTTTCAGTGCTGCGCGGGGGCGCAGACGGATAACCCAATAGCGATAGCCTTAGAGGGCTGCGCCATTTACTCATAGAAGCTGGGTTACAGTAGGTAACCTCAGTTCATCCCTTTGCTCTTTCATGCCGATCAAGCGAGTCAATTAATGTCTTTACGTCCGACATAAGCTCACATCCTGGGGTTCTCCGGTTCCTGGAGCGGTGTGTCTGCCATCCTGAAGCCTGAAGAGTAGACTCCAAGTCCGGTTCTCCTGCTGGACTCTCCATGTTGACACCATACTCCAGTAGACCCTGTGCCGCATCTTGTGGGTTGTTAAACACCCTGACTTTTCCTTTTTCTCGAATAATTTCAGTTTAGCAGGGAACAGAATGCGGGATTTGATGTTTCTTTCTTGGAGCTGCTTCCTTATTTGTCTGTATTTTGCGCGCTCCTTGAACACTTGGGTGGTGAAGTCCTCATCAAAGAAAATCCTGTAATCTTTCACCCTAATGTCCTTCTTTGCCCAGGCGGCTTGTAGCACCCTTTGCCTCACGTTGTAGTTTTGGAAGCGGACTATTATTGATCGGGGACGGTCGCTGTGCCCAGTGAGATGCCCCGTTGTCCGGTGCGCTCTCTCAATGGGAATTTCGCCGCTCACATCCAGTTTCTCGCGTATTAAGTTTTCCACAAAGTCCATCATGCTATTTCCCTCACATTTTTCGGGCACTGAATAAATCCTCAGGTTGTTCCGTCGTTCCCGGCCTTCAAGTTCCTCACATTTATTTTCCAGTTGCTTTTGCATGCGTAAACTGTGAAGGAGTACTTTTGTTATACCGATTTCACGGTCTTCATTTTCTGCGATTCTTAATTTTGCTGCATCCGCTCTTATTTTCAGCTCTCCGAAGCCTTCTCTCTAGTCGTTTATTTCCTCCTTCAATACTCCAAAATTCCCAGCAGTTTCCATGCGGAATTCTCTGATTTCTTTTAATATTTCAGAGAGGGCTTCCCCTCCCTCCTCAGGTATATTTGCCTCAGGCGGATTCATTGTGCCGGCCTGTTTCTGTTTTTCTTTCTGGCTGAAACGTGTTGACATTTCCCTTTCCTTTTTATTTACCTTCTGTAAGAAAAAAAGTATTGTCAACCCGCCCTTTTGTTACACTCTCAGTTCCCGGATTCCTACAAAATAACTCAATTGTTTGCAGCGTGTTTTCACCTCCGCACCAGCTAGGCAGCCATCTTGATCACTCACAAAATTATATCTTTGGGTCTATTTAATCATGCAAATGTAGCACACTTGGATCGATGAACCTGGCCGTTTTATTTTCTATTATTCGCTTCCTGCCAAGTATGAGGACAGACTAACTAAGTTTCTGCCTGTGACAACCTGATCTCACCAGAATGCGTGACTCCACCACGACTCCTTAACACCACAATGCGTGGTGGAGTCACGAACTTTGTTACATTTACGTGTCGGCACCACGCAAACAACCCCAATGTAAAGTGAATGAGGCTCCTTTGTCGTGGTGCACACACACATTTCTACAACGTCCCGCAGTGAGCTTTTATTCTATACAACGTTTTTTAAATCGACTTTATAGCTTGTAGTAACTCACGGGAGGCTTCTTTTATTTTATTTGTATTCATAATTATTTTTATTTTTCGTCAGAATGTAAAAATTACATTAGTTACGAATTTGTGTTCTCAAAAAACAGTGCATTGTGTGTAATGCAACTGTGAATTTTATTAAATTAGTTAGTTTTTTAGGAAGGCCAGAGCTTCAGCTGTGTCAAATAGATTGTTCCCTTTAGTTAACGTTATTTAAAAGATAATGATCATGTCCCCTGTATTGTATTACGAGCGTCCATTCCCATTGGATAACGGAGAATTTTACACCCGGAAGTAAGTAGCCTATTCTCCTTACTGTCGATTGATTTTACAGTGATATCTGCACTACTCATCGACTAAAAAACACCAAATTGTCCTTGTTAATTACACAACATTGATAGGTTTGAATTGTGTACAATGCTTTTGTATTTTCCCCCTTCGATTCGGAGAAACAAATATTTTTTCGGAGTTTTTGGACGGCAGAAGACACTACACCAGTGGTTCCCAAACTTTTTGTGCCCAAGGCACACCAAAGGTGTCACAAACGAGCTGAGGACCAAAGTGCAGAACACGGGAAACCAGGGATAGTCGGTAATCAGCTTTATTGATGGCAATAGGCTGGTAGGAGACAAAACGGCAGATAGTAGGCAAAGGGCTGGTCGGGGACAGGCGAGGGTTCCAGGAGAAAGCAGGACGGGAGTCGCAGGTACAGCACGGGTCAGGGAGCAGGCGAGGCAGGCTGGTCAGGGACAGGCAGGGTCGAAACCGGGAGAGCAATCTGAAGGGTAATGCGGGAAAGACTGGCATGCTGCAAAGTACGATCTGGCACTGAGGTGAAAGTGAAGTGGGCCTAAATACTAATGGAGCTGATGGGTGCAACAGAGTGAGAGATAGACAGGGTGTGACTACCAGGTGACTAAGGAAAGTTAATGCAGAAAATAGGTGAGTGAGAAAGCAAACTGTGACAAAAGGACAAGTAAAAATCTCAAGGCACACCTATTGTGCAAAATAGCCCTTATAACACGTGTTATCACTGATATCATGTAAAATATCTGTAAATGTGCATAATTATTTACTAATACCAAATAAAATGTGACAAAGACAACTATATTACTCATGAAATATTTATTAACGAAATATTTCAGAAATTAATTTGAAACGTTATCAAATTAGGCTTCATCAAAGCAGCAACACACTCATTTAAACCAGACAGGTCACAACATTAAAAATGAGACAAAGGAAATTCAGCACAGAGAACTGTCAATGCAAGGAAGCTGCATTGTCCATGGTCCTGAACTACAAATTATAAATGTAACATTTCAGCAGAGATGGGGTCGTTACTAAAAAAAAGTAATATATTACATATTACTTTAAAAAAGTAAAAAAAGTAATATATTACACTACTTCGTTACTCTCTACATAAAGTAACTCGTTACTTTACTCGTTACTTTACTCGCAGGGCCGGCCCGCCCCTCCCTGCAAGCAGATCACGCAGACTGCTAAACTTTCAAATGTTCTCTTTAGTTCAGTTTCCATTGTCGCATAAGACTGATCCAGATCCTGAATGTTTTCCTATCTGACCGTGGCTGTCCTCTGTCTCCTGCTATCTGACCATGGCTGTCCTCTGTCTCCTGCTATCTGACCGTGGCTGTCCTCTGTCTCCTGCTATCTGACCGTGGCTGTCCTCTGTCTCCTGCTATCTGTATATGTTGTGCAGTCTATCTCTGCTCACACTGTTGCGTCGGCGTGTTCTCCTGCGTGTTGGCCATGTGTTGCACTGGAACCAGACACCGCAAAGACTTCAGCCGAGCACGTACGAACTGCGCATGCGTGAGTGGCAATAACTCTCCTTACCAGCAGGTGGCGGTAGTGTGTATTCGTCATTCAAAACAGGCAACAACCGGAAGACAGAGAAGAAGAAGAACAGACTGTGATATAAACAAACAACAAATAGCGTGTGCGGTAGCTCCACCTTAGCATGTGTTCTTTGCAGGTGCTTGTTGAGGTTTGACGTGGTGTTTACAGCAGTGGATAACAGCTTCTGGCCTGGACACAGTTTGCACCTCACCGTCACATTCCTGTCTATTCTTCGGACGAACTCAAAGTAATGGGCATACCTCCACCCCTCGAGAGTTATCGCTGACTCAGCCATGTGTATGCAGCACTGCACGTGGAGATGTGGACGCGCAAGTCGCGCAGATTACGTACATATAAACCTACAAAGTACTGATATAGTAAATTAATTATTTTTTATTTTTGTGTAGTTGTATATTGCAATAATAAGGTATGGTTGTCACAAAATCCCACGGCACACCCGGACTTGCCTCACGGCACACCAGTGTGCCGCGGCACACCGTTTGGGAACCACTGCACTACACTACCCAGAATCCTCAGCTATCGTTTGGGACTACACCATGTGCTTAGCTTGACAAACCCCGTGATCAGTCCTCAAGCTCTTTGATTGGTTGACCTCCAACTGCATTCCATATGAAAAAAAACGTTTCGTAAAAGAGAAAATCATACTTTATTCAGCAGTGCTTGCTTTACTCTTTGAAAGTCATCACATGAATGCATTGTAATAAATGGTTTGGCTGCATTAAATATTACACATCTGTCTTAGTTCTTTATTTATCTACAAAGATCCGGCATCAGAATAGACCGGAAACTATTCTTTTAACATTCTGTTTTAATTTCACAATAAAGTTAGTAGTAATATTTTGTTTTGATATTATTGTTTTTTTATTAACTACTAGACGACTGGTTCATGTTAAGACCATCTTTTTTTTGTTGCTATGGGTTTTTTCCATCGCTTTTGTGTTACAAATATCAAAACAATAACAACATAATATTCGTCGTAAACTAAACCGGAAAGAGCAGTATATTATATTTTGTTAACACTGTAAACTTGACAGCCTTTTAACCTATGCTTTTAACCCAAACCACCTACTGGTTAAAGTACGTTATTACACGTTTAGAGTAATTGCAATGCAGGAAGATTGTGTTGCTTTTTAATGACTGTTTAAAATGCCTTTTTCTTAATGTCTTTCATTTTTGTAAAGCACTTTTGAATGTGTTATATTTTATGAAAACATTTAAATATTAAGAGTACATACAAAATAGTGGGAAAGTAGAAGGTCAATTATATAAATATAGAATAGAAAATATCAAGAAGATACTCAAATGATATCTAGAGTAAAACAGTTTAGTGCCTGATAGGAGGATGTGCTAACTAATAAGGCTTTATTTAAAGAAATGTGCAGAATACGACAGTGTAATGGTGAAAGTATACACACATTGATAGATGTCTTGTAATGCACTGTTGAGGAACCTGTGACCCAAGTTTTTCATTCATTGCATAACTACACTGTTGTGTATATGATATGTCAATAAACCTTAGAACATCTTGAAATCTTGAAAGGGATGTGCAAAATAGCAATTATATACAGTCTTTAATTAACTATTAGAGAATAACGAGTAATGAATATGCTTTAAACGGATCTGCAGATAAATATTTAGTCTTCTCAAGCACCAACTATCAAATATCTCTCCTGATTGTTGGCACTTGACAATCACATTCACTGAATTTCATTCAGGTGTAACTAAAGTCTGATTTAAGGGTTGTTTATATTTCACATCATTAATCCAAATCTGTAAAGTAACTAAAATAAATGTAGTGGAGTAAAAATACCAGGTTAACCTTAAAGAAAGCCCTCAGGATTATAAAAGACCCCATCACCCCAGCCACAAACTGTTCTGTCTGCTGCAGTCTGGCAGGCGGTACCGCAGCATCCGGACTAAAACCACTAGACACAGAGACAGCTTCATCCCACAGGCTATACGATTATTAAACACCTGAATTTAGAAATAACATTCATCTGGCTGCTACTTAGAAATTATTTATCTAATATATCATATTCCAATCACTTGTATATAGACTCTTATTGCACTATTTCACTATTTTTTTCTGTGTATCTGTTTTATTGCGTAGCACTGTTGGAGGAGCCTGTGACCTAAGGGGGTGGGGGGGGTAGGACACGTTCGATTCCTGTTTTGAATAGTGTGCCGTCGATGGGTTTCATTCCATTTCAAAGTCCTTTTGGACGCTCTGTGTAAACTTCGCGCATCCAATCACAGAGGTTGAGGACTGATCACGGGGTTTGTCAAGCTAAGCACATGGTGTAGTCCCAAACGATAGCTGAGGATTCTGGGTAGTGTAGTGTCTTCTGCCGTCCTAAAACTCCTAAAAAATATTTGTTTCTCCGAATCGAAGGGGAAAAATACAAAAGCATTGTACACAATTCAAACCAATCAATGTTGTGTAATTAACAAGGACAATTTGGTGTTTTTTAGTCGATGAGTAGTGCAGATATCACTGTAAAATCAATCGACAGTAAGGAGAATAGGCTACTTACTTCCGGGTGTAAAATTCTCCGTTATCCAATGGGAATGGACGCTCGTAATACAATACAGGGGACATGATCATTATCTTTTAAATAACGTTAACTAAAGGGAACAATCTATTTGACACAGCTGAAGCTCTGGCCTTCACTGTTTTTTGAGAACACAAATTCGTAACTAATGTAATTTTTACATTATGACGAAAAATAAAAATAATTATGAATACAAATAAAATAAAAGAAGCCTCCCGTGAGTTACTACAAGCTATAAAGTAGATTTAAAAAACGTTGTATAGAATAAAAGCTCACTGCGGGACGTTGTAGAAATGCGTGTGTGCACCACGACAAAGGAGCCTCATTCACTTTACATTGGGGTTGGTGCCGACACGTAAATGTAACAAAGTTCGTGACTCCACCACGCATTGTGGTGTTAAGGAGTCGTGGTGGAGTCACGCATTCTGGTGAGATCAGGTTGGCCTGTGAGCTGCTTCAAACATCATTTGGATTTACTCAAGACTCGTGAAGCTTCCCCTGGGCTGCAACCCCTATGGTTGTAATCTTGACCATTTTATAGCAATCCACCATCAATTCCCTAAGAATTTGTGCCATTTGTGGAGAATAAAACAAAACCATAATTGAAACTTAACCTAAATGATGTTTTACATTCAATGGATGCAGTTATACTTTATACATTTGATCTTCAAAGCCATAAAGACATCTGGGTTCTTCTATTTCTGATCTGATAGTGGCAGTCCCACATTGTTTGGTACTTGTTTCTTGTCATTTATTTTTTCTCAAAAGAGCGGTAAAGTGAGGTAAAGTGTTGCAAATTCAGATTTTTCCTCCATTTTCCAGATGTTGTTACTTTTCTTCAGGAACACCCTAAGCCCTTTTTGCTGACTTCAAATTTCTGACTAAGGGAGATAGTGGCCGACCTCTCTGGCCACCCTGGACACAAACTGTTCACCCCCCTCCCCTCTGGCAGGAGGCTGCTCTCCATCGGACCCAAACCTCTCGCCACCTGAACAGTTTCTTCCCCTCCACTACCGGCCTCATCAACAAGGCCCGGCCCCCCCACTGACACTTTACCTCAGCCACAACGCAGACTCTATGCATTACATTAATGCACACAATGTTTAAATATTGCTTAATGCACATATTTTATATTCTATAATTTATTGCATTCATTCTATTTCGATGAAATTACTGCTTATTTTATTGCTATCTTACTATATATATTTTTGTTTTACAGTGTTCTAATATAAATACATATATACATCTTTGTTTTTGTTTTTTATGTATGCACCATGACACCTAGTCAAATTCCTTGTACGTGTGAACCTACCTGGCAATAAACCCGTTTCTTCTGATTCTGAATCTGATATTGACCATATTAAAAGAGCACCATTCTACAGGTTACCTGCATCCAGGCATATTTTAGTACTATTTGTGTAAGTGTTTATGTTGCCTGACGATAACACCAAAAGGCTTTTGATTGTTGGTTTATTTTTTACCGAGACCCCCTTAATACACCTTCTATTATTATGGAAGAGGAGTTTATTTATTATTTAAGAGGCACTTTTCATTGTGGAGGGACCTGTGACATTTGTTTCTCTCTGTAAATAATTTGGTTGAGAAAATTGTTTCTCAGGCTTCTTTTCGATCAACTCAAATCTGAGGAATTGACGGATTTCAGTTCATAGTGTATGGCTGTTGGGACACTGTGTCAACTCTCTTCTTAGTTAAAATCCTGTTCAACCGACTATCAAATAATTCTTGCTCATCTGTTTAAGTTGGAGAGTGTTTGTCTATAACCATATATATGCTAATTGACCTGCCATTGCAGGGTAAACACAGTTGTAATTAATGACATTAATTATGGCCCCATTGCATAGTGGGGCCTCTAATGTCCTTAGAATACAATGACATAATGTTAATAAATGTGACTAAACATATTCTCATCTATATTAGCATGTTAACATTACGCTAGCTTACGTTACTTACGGCTATATAATGTTAATAAGCGTGACTAAACATAACATGAATACAACTTAAAACATTACCTCAGTCTGCCTCGGTTATTAGTTATTAATTTTGGCAATTGTGGTTGTTCACAATGAAAACAAAAAATCCAATGCATGTTCACGACATCATCAAAGTCTGTCCTTTTAATTAATGTTTTATTAAAGAGAACCGTAGAGGCCTAAATGATATACTGTGTGTTAAATACTGTCTGTATGTTTGAGTAGTAAATAAGATAATGCTTTGTACATCACAATATTTTCTACTGAACTAAAGCTGTAATAATGAAAATGCCCTATTGAAACAACACAAATCTGCTCTGTTTTATACAGAGTGCTGGACAATAGTGAATGTTGAAAGATTCCCAGCGACACCATGACCCAGATCATGTCGCCACCAATTAGTTCCCATCACATTGTATGGAAACCCTGTCTGCTCACACAATATGTATCCAATCCTCATGTTACTTTTTTCTAAGTGTAGACAGATGGAGACAAGAGCAGCTGCTGTTTTTTCGCCAGTCTCTGGCGGAAAAATTATTCTTTGGTCAAAGCCTTTCTTTGAATGTCAGTATACCTGCAGTGGATCAATAATTGCTTCCGTGGGATAATTACATTTGGATTACAAATTAAATTAGACAGTTAAGAGAGATGTGGATGTCAGTCAAACTCGTTCAAGCTAATGAACCGCCTGTGTCTGAACCTTCCAATCAGTAAAATAATCCACTAGCATACAGTCTATTAGGGGGCTAGATTAATTGGTTCAGAGGCATGAAAGCTCCTGGTGAAACACACACATATACACACACAGTCAAGATGTACAGTTTAAACTTCACTCAAATATTGCAAAGAACATGAATTTTTTTCCAGTCACTTATAATTTGGCATGGGTACACCATTCAAATACTCTTGAAATTCACTGTTGAAAAGGCATACGAAGATAGTCTCTTTATGAGTGAACTACCTGTTTTGACTGTTAAAGAATGCATGAAAAGAGCAATTTTATCCCCAAGGTGCTGAGAAATAATTACTTTTGCAAATGTATCATTTCATCTTCAAGTCTTATCGTTTTCATCACCTTGAGGTACCTGCTCCTCTCGAGAAAGCACTTAAATTATCAGTCCAATTCTTCTGCTGTCAATCATTTTTAATTAAGCCTCTTGTTGCTACATGGTCATTTTGTAAGAAAACATATCAGTTTTACAAAACCTCACGTTTACTCAATGATAATTGCAACTGAATTTGCTACTTGCACGAGAGACTTGATTTCTCAAATCTCGGTGAGAGAAGAATAGTTGGATTCATTATTCATTTAATTGCTTTAATGAATGATTTTTTGTTCTAACCTGAAAGGACAAAAGAGTTATGCGTGTTGCTAAATACAAGCCTGTTTATGTAATACCTAATAAAGGCTGTTATATTGTATCTTGTTTGGTTGCTGATGAATAACCTTATTTGGATTGAGTTAAAGTATAAATGTTGTGGCAGTCAATAGATTGGTTAGCTTGAGGTTCTTGTTCTTTAATTAGAGTATTTCTTTTTTTATGCTACTTCATACTTTTACTCTACTACAAATTTGAAGATAATAGTGTACTTTTTGCTCTCCACATTTAGTTTCCAAGATTAGTTACTTACTTGCATGTTTATTGTTATTACACAAATTAAACTGACTAATGATTCATAGTATCTAAACCTTACCAGACGCTAAATTAAAACGGTTTTGCATTAATTAATCATTCATTAGAATGCAGTGATTTACTTTATTCCAAAGAATGCCCATTGTACACAACGAGTACTTTTACTTTTGGTTCTTTTAGTATATTTAGATTATAATATTTTGTACTTTTTCTTAAAGGAGCTTACACACGGCGGCGTGCGTTGACGCTTGGCGGTGGGCGTGTCTGAAGCTTGAGGAGTTAACACGAGCAACGCGACCAACTGGATATATAAACTCCCCAAACAGGCGAAAACCTACCAGTTTCACCCACTGTCTCTGCCACCTCCCTCCATGCCTGGCTCCTCCGGTTTGTATCCCGGTAGGTGAAGAGGGACTGATCATATAACACCGCGTGATTCCCTACCGCTACGATGATTTTGTCCTCCTTTTTTTGGCACATGAGGAAATGAACTGCGGTATGGCTCTCCCAGCATACACGCGGTTTGATTGGCTAGCTACGCTTTGCTCCCACAATGCAGTTTGGCAAAGCGTGACGTCATCCCATTCAAAGTGAATGGGCAGAAGCACGCCGCCGTGTGTAAGCTCCGTAAGTAACATTTTAAATGACAGACTTTTCTTTGTAACAGAGTATGTCTACAATATGGTATTATTTATATTACCTTGGTGTGTTCAAACTAAGGCCTGGTGGTCAACTGCAGCCTGTTGTCCATTTTGAATTGGCCCTCAGAATATATGTATAGGGAACAGATAATACACATTAGTATTCATGTGTTAATAAGCCCTTGTAGTTCCAGTAATCCAAAATTCGGCTCACAGATGGCAAATAAGCTTGACTCGGACAAAATACGTCTCAGGATAGTTTGTTTTTTACTTACACAAAAAAGATATCAAATACAAACACATATTCTGTCAGGTCAAAAAACTATGTTGCTCGGTGCTTCTTTCTCCTTCTCACACCCCAATCACCGGCAGCTGACGTCGGCTATAACGTCTCGTCATCACGAACAGCTGTGGTCGTCTATGCCGTTAATTTCACACGGCTGGTTCCAATAAATTATATACTAGCACTAACAACAAATGATAATAATATTCAAATATACATTTTAACATATGGCTCCTACATTTCCGGCCCCTAATTGGCTAGGCGGGGAGCATACCAATTACTAAAATACACTTAATTAGGGCCATATAATCTAAACATAATTAAGCAACTGTAAGAATATTCTTTCAATGGAAGTCCGTTTTTGTTTTCTTGGGGGTGGCCATCACACTGCTTCGAGAAGCAGACAGAGCTTCGTGATCGGTCTCACTAAGACACTGGTCTTGGTCTTCACGCTGACGCTGCGTACAGCGCCTTTGGCGTCTGACATAGTCTTAAGGACTCTTCCCATCAAGTAGTCTACTCCGACGTTGGTAAAGGGGGGTTCATCTGGCAATACACGATCTTTGGGCAGGTCGGACATTTTCTGCTGTCCAGCCTTGGCATGTAGTCTCCTGCACACTGTACAATCAGTTATGATCCTTCTTACTGCTGCGTTAGCCTTTGGAATCCAGTACTTCTGCCTTAACTTTGAGAGTGTATGATTCCTGCCTCCATGTCCAACTTCTCTGTGGATGTGTTGCAAAAGGAGAGTAGCGACACGTTGGTTCTTAGAGAGGATGAGGGGGCGCTTAGCCTCCTCTGGCATAGCAGAGTTGTTTAGCCGTCCACCTACTCTAAGTACGCCGTCTTCCAGAACAGGATCCAATCTGCTGAGTGGACTACTCATCTTAACATGTGTCTGTCCTTTCTCCAAAGCTTTGATCTCCTCCAGATATGCCTGCCTTTGGCTGAAGCGAACAAGCGCTTTTTCAGCTAACTCCAAATGTTCCACGGTGAGCAGATTTTTGTTTAGTGTGGCTCTGCATTTCTTCATCTGCTGCTTAAGAAAGGTTTCTTGATTTGCAGGGTTGTCTTCTGACTTAATACAGGCGGCTTGGGACTCTTTCCTTTTTCCAATGAGTTGCAGCAGCAGATCTTTAATCCGGAGAAACCATCCCACTGCTCTCTTCAGCTTACACCATTTTGAATAATGATCAATGAGCTTGTTCACTGTGGCAACTCCTTCGTCTATTATTGTAAGACAGACTGCAGGTGCCTTCTTTACCTCATCGTCATCTTCCAGTACGTTGCTTGACAGATCTGGTCTTTCTGGCCACTCACTTTCATTTTTCCACAGGAAACGTGGGCCTTGTATCCAGTTCTTATTTTGGATAAAACTCTCCTCCACCTCGGGTGTTGTTTTGCTTCCTCCATCCTGTGCTGTTCTTCTTAGTGCATATGATGCACAGCTGGGAGACGAGGTAGCACCAAACAGATGCACTGTCATTCTGTAGTCTTCCATCGGTTTGTCCAGATCACCATCCTGCCACCATAGGAAACGCAGAAGCTCAGCATCTTGGTCAGGGACTTTGACCTGGTAGAACATCGCCTCAATGTCGGCCATCAAAGCAATAGGCTCTTCTCTGAACCTCAAAAGGACACCAACCAGGGAGTTTGTGAGGTCAGGTCCTTGTAGCAGCTGATCGTTAAGTGAGGTTCCTTGATATGTGGAGGTGCAGTCGAACACTACTCTTATCTTGCTTTTCTTTGGGTGGTAGAGACCGTGATGAGGTATGTACCATACGCGTCCATCTTCTCGGCTTAACTGTTCCATGGGGATTTTGACAGCGTAGCCTTTTGCTATTATACCAGTCATGAAGTCCTTGTAATCCTTGTACAGGTCCGGGTCTTTTCTGAGCTTTCTTTGGAGACTTGCGGCACGCTGCTTTGCCATGCAGCGGTTGTTTGGCATTTTGGCTGTCTCGTTTCGCAATGGTAAGCCAATGCAGTAGTGCCCATCCCTTAACTCTGCAGATTTTACCACTGATCGCATGAACTGATGATCCTCCTGGGACATCTCTTCTTTGTCTTCACAGCTGAGTTCTGAGAAGTCTGTGTTATATTGCTTGATCAACAGTTCCTCTATGTTAGCTATGGAGATGTGGTTGGCTGTAATGTGGCTCACAACTCCATCGGCTGCCTTGCTGCCATCATCTGTCTTCATCGGCCCATTCACTACCCATCCAAGGGCAGTCTTAACTGCATAGGGCCCGTCTCCGATGCTGTTTATCACCTGCCATGGCTCCAAAGCTTTAGGGGTGTTGGTTCCTATAAGCATGGTGACTTCTATTATCTTCGGGATTTTCACCTCTTTCAGATATGGCCACTTCTTTAGGTCTTCCTGCAGGGGGATGTTTTCTTTCTTGACCGGTATATCTTTACATGTAAAAACCTTAGGGAGTTCAATGTACTTCCTTTCTTCAAGTCCACACACTTCCAGGTCCGACAAGATACAACTTTGGGCTGGCTTCTCCTGACCCATAGTTCTGAGTAGGATCGTAGTTTTCTTCCCTCGAACGTTCAGCTGTGTCTTCAGTGATTCAGTGCAGAAAGTCGCCGTACTTCCTGGATCCATGAAGGCATACGTCTCCACAACCTTCTCACTTTTATTAGACTTGACTTTTACCGGTACTATAGCAAGTACACATTCTCCGGCCCCAGTGTATCCACATGTTTCCTGCGTCAGTGACACAAGACCATTTGAGATGTTCTCATCTGGCTTTCTAAATGTAGCACTGTCCTTCTCAACATGCAGAATTCCTGGGTGTCTTAGGGAGCAGACTTGACAGGTCATCCTTTTATTGCAGTTTCTGCTAAGGTGTCCCTGTGTAAGACATCCAAAACAGAGGCCTTCAGCTTTCAGAAACTCAATCCTGTCTTTCGGTTGTTGCTCTTTGATGCTTCTGCAGGAGTCGAGTGTGTGGTCTCTGGCAGAACAAACAGGGTTTTTGAAAGGCATTGACAGGATTTGTAGCTGAGGAGCTGTACTTTAAGTTTGAGGGTGGTGTTTTCTCTTCACTCATTGGAGCGACAGCTGTGGCAAAACTGCTTCCCCTTTGCCAGCCTGACTTCCAAGCTTTAGAGTCCGTGGCCGTAGCTTTTACTTTTCCCTCCGCAGTTGTCCTAGTATCATGCATGCTTCCAAAAAGGGGGTCGTTAGCCATTTGTGATTGTCTGTATATATACGTCACTAGGTCTGTAAACCTTGCTCTTCGTCCCTTTTTCTCTTGAACCTCGAAAGCAGCACTCCTCCATCTTTCTTTCACCTTGTATGGGAGCTTTGAGGCAACGACTCTCATGTTAGTTGGATTGTTCATTTCGTCCATATACTCTATGTCCTCCATGGCATTACGGCACGTAATCAGGAAAAGGGCATAGGCATTCAGAGCTTTGCCGTCTTCAGATCTGATCTGTGGCCACTTTAGAGCTTTATCCATATAGGCGGTAGCAATTTTAAGTTCATCGCCATAATGTTTCTGGAGTAGAGCCCTGGCTTCTTTGTAGCCTCTCTGTGGTGCCATGTGCTCACAACTGCGGACGAGCTCTTGAGGTTCCCCTCCGGTGAACTGTTCCAAGTAGTACAATTTATCGCTGCTGCTCTCTGCCTTGCTGTCGATGACATGGTTGAAGGCTCTTATAAAGGACTTGTAGGTGAGCGGGTCTCCCTTGAACACAGGCAAGTCTCGTTTAGGAAGATAAGACAGGTTATGCTGCCTTACCAGCATCTCTGTAATCTGACTTTGACGCTGCATCACATCATAGCTGTCCCTCTCCTCTCCTCTCCGGTGACCTTCTCTGGGGCCCGGTCCGTGTGCTGCATCAGGAGCTCCATCCTGCGTGTCCCTCCACCTGCTTGACTCTGTTGGGCGTGGCATGACAGTTCCTTTTAGCAGGTGTGCTGAGGCAAGTTTCTCACCATATTTAGCTGGTTTTGGAGCAGTTCTGGATCCGGTGCCAGATGTCTCTGACTTGCCATGACGTTGGCTGCGTTTGAGGTAGCTGTTCATACCATCCTGCTGGTCTTCATACCCGTCAAGCACCTTTAACTTTGCATCACATTCAGCTACAGCTGCATCCATCTCTAATTGTTCTTTTTGAGCTTTGAGCTGCTGGAGTTGCTTTGCTTGCTGCTGGAGCTGTTTTGCTTGCTGCTCTATTAGAGAGGCTCCTTCTCTCTCAAGGGCCTGCTAAGGATGCTGCTCGAGCTAGCAACACTGCCTTTTCAGCCTTGGCTCTCCTGTGAGCAGAAGAAACAGTAGAGGAAGCCATTGTACGGTTACTGGCTCTGGAGGCGCTGTCTTCAGGCCTGATATCATCTACTTCAGACGAGCAGGCTTCCTCTTCATGGTCCTCTTTTGTGCCTTCGCGTACTCCTTTAATCCATTTTTCTGTTATGCTTACAAACTGTTCAATGTTTGCTGATTTGGGATTAAACCAGTGTAGCTGGTCTTCAGACGCCTCCTCTTCAGGTAAGAGAGTTACAAACTCCTTGTTAATGTCATTAAACTCTCCATATAATTTAGCAAAGTCATTCAGGATTTCTTCTTCCACTTTATCCACATTGCTAACATTTTCTTTAAGACGTTTCAGCTCATTAACCCTCTTGGTGAGCTGGCCCAGCTTCGCTCTCCTTAATCCATTTAGCCTGTGGAGCCTCTCCTCTTTGGCCTTTAGCTCCCTCTTGTGGCTCCTTTCGGTTAGTTCTTCCATGGCTCTTTCAAATTAAACTTATACAGTGCTTAAACTCAACTGAAGGTGTCAAACAGTAAACGCTTCGTTTTTTTATTTTATGTCTTTGTTGCACTGTCTTTCTTAAAGAACAACTTATTATTATGTCTTTTACAAACGAAAAGCAAAGGTAATCAGCTGGTAGTTGAAATCAGCGGATCCATTCAGTATCCCGCTTCCGTGTAGCGATCTCCCATCCGTCTTCAAACATTAACATAACAGGCCACTTCACCGTCTTTTGTTCCTCGGATGTCCCACTTAATGCGCCGATCTCCGTGTGTGGAAGAGCAGTCTTTGGCTGCGGCCCCACGAGGACGAATTCGGTCGTTTGCGTTACTGTTTAGTGTCATATAGACCGTTCGGCCACACGAGGACGACCGATGGCACTAAACGACTGAGGAAACGACAACGGGTCCCAAGGTGGATAGAAATGCATACGCCACTCTCTGGGGGGTCAAACAGCTCCGTGTGTGCGCCCTATACGGACATTTTCAGATCACTGATAGTGATTGCGCAATAGCCCCGCCTCTCCCCACCTCTTCTGCTCACCTCCGCTTACCCCGCGCCAGTGCTGAAGTGTTTCGCCACCAACAACAACAACAATGGCGGATCGCAGAGTTGCTATCGTGCTCCGGACGCTATTGACCATGCTACAGTTGTTTGTGCAACATCTACAGCAATAATGATGAGGCAATAGCCCCGCCTCTCCCCACCTCTGCTGCTCACCCCCACGTCAAAGTAAACTGCACCCTGAATTCAGATTATTTATCTTTCTCTCGCGAGTGAAGTCTAATCTGACAGGACGGAGACACGCAGCTCTGCTCACCTGCAGCTCCTCCCTCTGCAGCAAAACACACACTTCAAGTCAGATCATCGCCTTAGCTATTTTAATTACCTCTCAAACTCCCTAAACTAGTTATAAATATGTTTATTTTTACAGTCGGCCGGGTCACTGATTACTGGATGAGCTGCTGCATGAGACAGACACTGGCGCTGTCCGAAGAGAGGGAGGAAAAAGAGAGGCTCCGTGTATTTTATCATTATATTATATAGAGTCGTTATTCATTTGTTTTAAAGCTCAATAAATAACAAAGAAGACCTTTGACCGGCACTTTTATCATTTTGTCCGGAAGATTTCAACTTTAATACACGCTGACTGGCGAAAAACTCTGCCCGGTTCCCTCGGCCCCCACCGCGGAGAATAAACAGAAGGGCAACCATGACAACCATGCTTCTTCGCTGCTTTTGTGGAGGAAGTTACAGCGCCCCGTAGAGGCTCCTGCATATGTACTGCAGCTTCTCCAGCGGTTGGAGCTAAACGGAGCGGTCTCGTGTGGGCAGACACTATCCGGATAATTATTGCATGTGGACGGAAGCCGTTTGCGATTGCGTTTGCGTTAATCCTATGCGTTTAGCCGTTTTCGTCCTCGTGGGGCCGCAGCCTTTATCTTCTCCTTTCATGCGACGCCGTCACTGGAATCCCTCCTTCATAGCTCGGCTTCTCCAGAGCGTAGTGTTTTGACAAATGTAGTTCCAGTAATCCAAAATTCGGCTCACAGATGGCAAATAAGCTTGACTCGGACAAAATACGTCTCAGGATAGTTTGTTTTTTACTTACACAAAAAATACATCAAATACAAACACATATTCTGTCAGGTCAAAAAACTATGTTGCTCGGTGCTTCTTTCTCCTTCTCACACCCCAATCACCGGTAGCTGACGTTGGCTATAACGTCTCGTAATCACGAACAGCTGCGGTCGTCTATGCCGTTAATTTCACACGGCTGGTTCCAATACATTATATACTAGCACTAACAACAAATGATAATAATATTCAAATATACATTTTAACATATGGCTCCTACAGCCCTCTTTACAAATAAATTCCGTCAATTCAACAAATCATAACAAATCTTAGTTGATAAAAAAAGCTAAATAACTTATTTGCATAACAAGCCTGAAATATACCCCTCCTAATTCCCCTTGTTATGAGCAATCTGAGGCTTCTGCTCAAGAGATGAGCTTCCAACACTTTTTGTAACAAAATAAATGGAATCCTATGGAGAGCTGTGATGTACGCTGTATTATTTTCTTAAAGCAAATTCAAGTATCAAGCATAATTGACCTACATTTGATTGAATTTGCTAACTTATGACTTAACTTATGATGAAATCTACCTCACCTCTAGCAGCTGGCCAAGCCCTTCGTATGTTTTTCTATATGTGGCCCTCAGTGAAAAGAGTTTGGACACTGCACCAACAACTCCTCATAACTTAATCACAACATATGTCAATGTGGTGTTCAAAACTGGTCTTTGCTGTCCCAAGTGGCCCAACAGATATTGCAGCTAAGTTTCTCACTTTTCTTTACTGCTTTACTTTTACTATTGTTCTCAACTGTATAGATATTGCTATGAGCAATAGCTTTTAATTAACATTTAATTGAAACTTATGTCCAACATGTATTCCTGTGTGTGTCTTGTAATGTTGTTGAACAGATGTACTGTATAATCTGACTTTCAATTCATCTCTGATAAAGATTATGAAAAATACCAATGCTGTTTGAAAGAGTATCATTTCAATGTCTAGTGCTTTCTCAGCAACAGAGATATTACAAATGTGCAAATGAGAAATATAATTGTAAAGCCTTTTCTATTCTCTTGTGCTGGATTGTGGAATGAGATTAGGTAAACAAGCTGACAGCAAAGCACAAGATTGGACTATTAATGACCTGCTGATAGGGACTGTGGCTAGCAGATGCAAAATAGCTAATTACACATCCCTTTGCAACAATGTGAAAATGTATGATGGAAATGAAGAAGATGGAAAAATGAAGCAATGACACCTTATAACACTAGATTCCATAGCAAACTAATTATGAAAGCGTACGCGTAGCTCGGCTTGTTTCATGAATACCAGTCGCAGCATTGCATTGTGTGAATTGCCATGCAGCGAGAGGGATTTACCCCGGACAAATTGCATTTTTTCCAATCCACTCCATCCTCGCGGTCACTTATTGCATTTCTTTCTTTCTTCTGGTGGAATCAAAGCTAGTCATGTCTCTTTGTTTGGTCCCTCCATAATTTACCCAGACACACAACCCATGGTATTTTACTTTTGTGTCTCCCTGTGTGTGTGTGCTGCTGCTGTGCTGAGGTGGTTCTTAATAACAGCTCTAATTTCTCATAACCCAGAAAAAGGTCACACACCAAGATGTCAGCATCAAAAACAATAACAGGAAGTCATTTTCTCACCCTGTTTGCACTCGCTCATGCATTGATAATCAATTCAGGTCTGGGGGCCCTTTATTGCTATTGTAGCACTTTTGAAAATAGAAAAAAAAAATGTAATTTCTATTTATCATTTTGTGGCCATATTACTTGCAAGAGACATTATACTATAGCATGGTGGTCGGAAAACAATGGCTAGTCTGAATTTGGATAATGACACAGAGGATGCAGGGTAAACAGATGAGACGAGCTAACGCTCTTAGCTATGAGTCAGACAGGGGTATCTAGAGTAAAGTAGTTGAATGTGCTTTACGAAAACATGTCGGAACATAATGTTCTGACCTCCACCAGGATATATGACAACAATGTTTCCATCCATGGCTTCCAGACTACTTGGGCAACATTCACATCAAGAACGCTTCCACCAACACTTTATCCAAAGGTTCCTTAGATGGCTTACGGACTGTTTGCACCGAGAGCTTCACCATGAGACTGGGCTGTAAAGGACGTCCTGCCTCGTTCCTGTGCATAATTGCTGCTGGGATTAATAAAATATTTCGATTGTTTCATTGCTACCCCTGCCGTACTGCGGCTTTTATGGATTCAAACATTTATTTTAGATAATTAAGATATGTGGCTGGAAGTGTATATGATATTTTCAATGATTGCATTTATGACTACACCTAGATTTCTGGCTTTATCTGTTGTTTTGAACATTGCAGACTGAAGCTCAGCGCTAACTTTTAAACGTTCTGCCTTGGCTCCAAAAACCATTACCTCAGTGTTATCTTTGTTTAATTGGAGAAAGTTCTGACACATCCAGTCATTGATTTATCCAGTCAACTAACCCAACACATTAGTTGTATTTCCTTTAACTGGTGGATTATGGATATATAGTTGCTGATCGACAGCTGGAACAGAAACCACCAAATACAAACAAATAATTCAGATCCAGTTGTCATGACTCCACTCTGGAGGGATTCCCCGATCGTTTCTTACAGTCTCTCATCAAGGGGGTGTCTCCTGTCCCCGGTACAAACACACTGCCTGAGGAAAGCTATGTGTATTTATTTTGTCATTAACCTTTTTAGGACCACTTATTTATTTATGTTGGTGACGATCCGACCTCCATGCTGCTACTCTGGTTCAAACTGCATCCACCAAACAATATGATTTATCTCGACCTCCCCAAAAGAACCAAAATCTGACACGGTGTGAGATGTCTTTTTTAGCTGTTCTGTCGTCATTTCCTGCGATCTTCTTCATAAAGTCAGTCAAAATGAATGAATGGGCGTTTCTTTGATTATTTATAGGCAAATATGGGCGTTAAGTGAAGCCCGCAAAAGCTGCACCGCATTTCGAGTCGATTGTGATTTATAAAGGGAAACCGGCGTAGGAAGTGCCGTACGCACTTTCCTCGCCGGTACGCAATGTTTTGTGAATCGGAAAATGTCGGAACATTTCTGTACCTATTTTTTGGATTTCTACTACGTAAGCAACCTTCCCACGTGAATCCTACGCACAGCGTTATAAATGAGGCCCCTGGAGAGTAATATTGAGGGCCGTTCTCACTTCTCATATTTTTCATTTCCTCGCTCCTCGGTCTCGGTCTCACCAGAAGTTGATTTGTCTGCGCCATCTTGAGTAGCGTCCCAATGGCCTTATTTTTGCCGGAGGACCGAGGAGCGATAATGGAGGAGCTATAACCGAGGAACCACCAGACCATCCTTCGATGAAATCATCAGACACTCGCCCCGCCCCCTTACTGTGTATCGCTCACTGATTGGACGATGCAGTGCATGCACTGATCTGATGCTTCTTGACATGAGAGCAGTTTCCCAGTGGAGTGAAGAAAATACATGAACCTCACGAGAGTCACTCCTCAGTTTATACCGTGTTTTGTTTCAATTCATGTATCATTTAGTTACAAATATGTGATATATCTGAACAACAAAGTGGTCAAAAATCATTTTATTCATTTCTTGGTAACATTTTCATGATCGCTTTTTTCGTTTTACATTTTCATTTATTGTCATTTCCATTCAGTCAGTCATTAAGTGCTATTTAAAATGTTAATTTGCTACATATCCAAACAAACAAACAAAGTGTACAGTCCAATGAATGTTAACCTGTTAAGCCCGAAGCCCTGGTTTTTTTTTCACGTCACTGTGTCTCAGGCAGGGGCGTCGCCTGGGGTAGGCATCCGGATGCCTATGTTAGCAAGTAGCTATAGCTAGCCAGATATATTAAATAAACACTTTGTCATACAATCTAAATGTTGTGTTTTTTAGCGTTACTTGGTGATTTCAAAGAAAGCTCTCTGGGAAATGTTGACTTACTGTCTGTGTTCGACATGAAGCTAGAAGCTACCTTACAGTAGTACACAGTTGATCCTGAGTCCTGTCAGTTAAAGTGTTTCATAGTTAGCTTAGCTAAGCATCAACCTAGCACTGAAATATATATGGATGTTATGTGACAGTATTTCTGAGAAAAAGTCAGCTGAAATGGTGGCATAGTTGCCACTGCTTTACGTGTCGACAGCATGTTTGAACGTAGTTGCAGCAGTAAATGTGGCTGTCTGGCCACTGACGTTGCCATAACAACACCTGTTTGCAGATGTTTGCATGAAAATATAATTCTTCTGATTGATATTTCCTATTGACAGCTAGTTTCTATGTGAACATTATGAGATGGACAGCCAGCTAACAAGCTTTTTATACAAATATTTCAGATCAAAGCCAATCCAGTGGGGCTCCTGAAAGGGGGAAGGGACACTATGCTCCCACGTATTAAGCCTTGACCCGCATCTTAAAATTGATATGATCAAAAAATGATCTGCATTGTCGGAGGCCTTTTTTCCTCATTATCATGTCAAATTGTACAGCTTTCCTTAGTGTTGAATGCAGAAAGATGACTATATTAGAGTATTAAGTGAAAATGACTATATTAAAGTAAATATATTAAGTGAATTACTCAAACTGCATTTGTATAGGAATGATTCTGTCCTATTGGCAGATACCTACTCTAACAGTGATATCTACAAGAGGTTTCCAATGTAAATGTAACTATTTTCAATTGGTTAGTATTACATTTTGTGACTTAGTTTGGTGACACTCATTTTAATGAAGACACGTGTGTATCTTGAAATTCATTTATTTGACAGAGCTGGAAACTGATTGACTTACATACTTGTTTGTGTTTACCTATAGTCATCACAGATGAGCCAAACAGAGTAGAGGATGAAGAAAGGAGAACAGGAGAAAGGGACACACGAGAAGGAGATACAACAGACAAGAACAACAATGCACAGGAACACCAGGGGCCTGTACTACGAAGCTGGTTCAACCTAACCTGGATATGTTTGAGTTAGCCGGTTGGCCTAATCCAAAACATACGCGCTCTCGCTAAGCGGTACTACGACGCGGGTTATCAAGTGGATCGCTCAAGCCAGCCGTGTCCTATCTAGTTAGGTGCGCGTTCACATGAAAGGGGTGGTATATGGAGCATTCGACCAATCACAAACATGGAGAAGCCTACTGACAGCGCAGTGCGTCATACTTCCTGAATGAAAAGTGAACTATAATATTAGACATATGAAGAAGTTAAACTTTAAAAATCCATAACTTAAACACTTTATCCAGGATAAAAGCCACATAGCTGCACCTGCAAGGTGAATACAGCTGGTAAAAGAAAAAGTGTTTGAATGCGTACATTAACAGGTTTATGATATCCAGGGGCGGCGCCAGGGGGTATCTAGGAGTTGCTATAGCAACTCCAACAATTGGCCTAGCAACTTCTTAGCAACCCCATTGTTTTGATATAAATATGATACATTTTCGCGGGATCTATCAGGGGCGGGTCGTTGTAATTTACTGCGTGAACTGTTACTTGGCTAATTCTCAGTAGATCGAAAATGGAAACATTTCTCACAGTCACAAGTCAGAATAAACGACCGCGTTCTCCAACGGAGCCGGTCCAGACGGACAACCCTGCTATCCACAAGGATCCCGATGTTCACTATGAAAACCGGGAGGATTGGGACCACGAAGAACAGGTGCCCCCGCCAACTGACCCGCTGCACCCGCAGCAGCAGGACCAGCTAGCTGCTACCACGAGCTGCAGTGGAACTAGCACTGCTCCTCTCCGCACCGTGATGATCCACTGCCCTCATTTCCTCCACCCTGCTCTATGCAGAGCTCCACTCCAGAATATACAAATTCTGCTAGTCAGTGATTCTCAGACACAGCGTCTCACCCTTTGAGCATCTCGGCAGAAATGAGCAGTCACTCCTCTCAGTTACAAATGGTCATTTTAAATGAATCAAGAATGTGTTGTATTTTCCGGCATGGTGCATTGTTCGAGGCGTGCTGACAGTGAGATCTAACACGGGGAATTGTGAATGAGGAGAAGAGAACTGAGAATGAGGAGGAGGAGGAGGAGGAGGAGGAGGGTCACAGAATGAGGCCAGAGAGGAGGAAAAGTGCGTTATTTAGGCAATGTTGTTGGTGGGAGTTAGGGAGAGACCGCCCATTCCAGGTGTGTGTAGGTGTGTGCGTTTTCCGGCGTGTGTCACGTGAAAGTCATGAGTGTTACACTATTGATTGGTTCTGTAAATAAAGAGAACGTTTTCGACATTGAAGGCTTGAGTGATCTTGAATAGCGGTGAACGCTACAATATGAACAGACTCGTGCTTGGCCCACTGGTATTGTTTGTTTATTTTGAAAATTAACTAGCAACGCCGTGCTGTCATATAGCAACTGCTAAGCTACTGCAGCAAAAAAATCCTGGCGCCGCCCATGATGATATCACTGCCCCGTCTAAGACACAATCTGACTTACATTACATTTGACTCAAGTGTTTCGTCAACTTAATGTGTTGCTTAAAATAATACTTCTGCATACAGTATGTGACACTGTGAGTGTTGCACGGCCAGATACGGCTCAGCTGACTCAGATAAGAAAATATATGATACATTATGAAGTGATATGCCGCGGACTGTAGGCCTACTTAATGTTACTCTGATCCGGTTACTTATGTTGTGGCAGATATTTAAGTAAGCTTTCTTAACGCTAATGTTATAATAGTCAGATTGCTCTGAAGATGGGAGGTGATATTCTATTAATGTTCACGTTCACACAGTCGGTGATTTTTGCCGGCCGTCTTTCCTGCAACGGCAGCTTTTCTGTATTTCCTTTCTCCTGTAATATGACTTGATAGCTTTAAACTCCGCACACTGAGCTCTGATTGGTCAGCAGGCAGTGCTTTGACTGAGTTGAGCTCTTAGCCTGCAACCTAACCTGGTCCGACCAGGTTAGCCGCTAAGCATAAGTTACCATGGAGATCTAGCCTGCTAAAAAGAGAACCAGCTTCGTAGGACCGGAAAGCCGGAGTTTTCCCTGAATTTAGCCGGCTAAGCGAAAATCCTGCTTCGTAGTATACCCCCCAGAACAGACAAGAGTCAATGGGTAACATGACTGATTTAGGGACTGCAGATACAGGACCAAGGCAAGTCAGACATCACTGCTTTCCATCCAGCATGTTTGGCCAGCAAAAGAGATCATTTTTTCAACCGCAAACAGCAAGAGATGAGGGATTATTATTTCCTCCTTCCATCCCTTTTTTCTGTTTAATCTGATTACTAACAACTTCTAATAATTTGACATAGTTTATGATTTAATTGGAAAATGAAGTGTTTTTAAATAATAAACCCGTTTCTGATTCTGATTCTTTGATTTCTTTTTGACATCTGGGTGTTGAGAGATGTATCATATATCTTAATGTTGCTCTCAACGTGCACAAGATTGATGCTTTTAACTTCAGTATTTAAAAAAAAAATCTTCCTGGGGTACCCCAGAGGAGGTGAGTTCCCCCCAAAATAGCACTTTATCTCTGCTTATGTAACTCCGGTGTAGTCTCCCCTCGGCAACAGATCACTCAGAGCTTACTTTCCTGCATTTCAATGGACAGCATATAAAAAGGACACGTGAGCTTCATTGCTTAAGAGATCCTCTCATGCTATCTCTTTTAAAAAAGAAGTGTCCAGTGTGGAAATTGATGTGAGATATTGTACCGAAGAAGTGAGGCAGCATATTTTTGGTATGTTCATTTTAATGTCACCCATCTATAGGAGGTGTATTGCATCATGTCATCTCTAATATATGTGTGGGTTTATACATTCCTGTGTGTTAATAGTTGAAGGAACAAAAAGTACATTTTTCCCCTTAAATATAGAGAGGTTTTTTTATAGATTCCTGAAACAATGTTCCCTTTTTCTTAAAAGTAGATTAGCGCAATAGTCTTTTTCTTTGCCTTTTACCTGTTTATCAAAAGGGTGTTTTTAGGCTATTTTTGAAGAAGGGAGATGCAGAATTAATTGTGAGTTCTGTTTTGCGTGAAAAGATTACCCCTTTGAGTGTTTTTCTGGGTTAAACCATTGATAGGCTTTGCAAATTGCGAGGGACATTTTCCCCAGATATAATGATGCGCATCCTGCAGGCCTTCCCAACACCTGTGGCTTTCATAGCGGTAAAACATATGGACTATTGTGTGATAAGCTACATAATAAGAATGTGTTTTGCTTCAAACGGAAAACTGTTTGGTTCTCTGCTGCCCGCGCTGATTCCCTGTGAGACAGCGTTTTGGTATCTCCCAAATGAAACTCCACCCCTTCCTGTTTGTGTGGGTATTGATAGCTTGTTTAGCTTGTTGTTCTCCCTCTCTTCTCGCCCGGACCGGAAGGTCGGGGCAGCTCATGAACAAGGCCAGGAGTAGGCATACTCCTGACATTACGCATATGATATGGCTTTGTATGGTAATGTATTATATTGTATTGCATTATTACCTTTTATGATTAAAACAGATTTTTGTTTAACCCTCGTCCTGGTTGTTTTGAGTGTTCTTTCTTTTAAAGCAAGCTCATAGGAACGGCGCGGAGAAAGTAAACCTACTCCTTCACCAGTCAACAACAAAACATCAGTGATCGTATAGTGGTAGTATATTTTTCACAAGCAATGTGAAACATTAAACTTATACAAACTGGTGTACAAAACTCACATACCTGCGTTGATCTACTGGAGTGGCTCTACTCTTTCTTCTCCACATCTCTTGTCCACCATCAGAGATTGCAAACATTTCAGAAACAGCTAGAGGTAGGGGACAAACAACTTGTTCGCTGGGCATGTCAACAACCTCCCTGCTTTGATCAAGACTTTAGGGAGCCTTTCAACCCCTCTAGGAAAGGGACTGGAAAGCAAGCTTTGAACATGCAGTACCATCTACATGCTGTCATGTTCCAGACACTGCTCTCAACCACTCAGGACCTGCACAAATACCTGCAGAAAGAAATAATTGACTTGGTGCAGGCAGTAGATTACAAAACAGCAGTTGAGAACACACTGAAAAGTTACCGAAGTAACGAGAAAGCACATGAGGTCTATAACAAGACCAAGGCCCTGTGCAATGATCTTGATATTACTGTGACACCGAGGAAGAAGCATAGAAACATGGAATACTTTGTAGTCAAGGCATCATGTGGAGCAATGTGAAACATTAAACATAAATAAACTGGTGTACAAAACTCACATACCTGCATTTCAATGGACAGCATAAAAGGACACGTGAGCTGGGTTCTGGTGCTCAGATTAGCTATTGATGATCACGTTGATAAATCATATAAAACAAATAGCCAATATTAGAGATTTTTAGGGACAGCTGGTCCGCATTCCAAATCTCTGCGCGTCCCTAACAAGCTGGTTATCATACAGGAAGGAATCCAGAGCATACAATTAACCGTTTAACAATAATCTACTTTAATGGTAATATGACAATGCAATACAATCAATACAGTACAAATTCAATACAGTTATCTTTGGGATCCCATATTTACCTGATACTCACGTGAGCCAGCCAGAGGAAAGAGACTGAACCCAGCGTGGTTCCTGTCTAATACATCGCTTACAATGGGAGGAGTTATCTGATCCTCCCTTCCAGACCTTCGTGATTGGCTGCCCAAATATCACCAACACCTCACTTCTTAAGTGTCCCCAATCACAGTAGCTTAGCTTCATTATCTCCTAGATCTGAGTTGACTGTAAGTCAAACCCTCACCTTCCCCCATCTTCCTTTGTTCTCAAAAACCACATGTCAACAGGCCCCAAATCCAGCTCACAGTTTTTACACAAATCATTTCCCATTTTAAGCTTATTCATAGTTTGCTAACATGAATACATACAAATATTTCCTTACAATTCCCCCTTTTTATCTCCTTCTCAAGAGATAAACGTACACAAGGCATTTTGAAACATAACTATTGTCACTCCTCTCCACTGTTTTCATCTCTCAACATTATATTTAGAGCCCTTTAAACATTTGGAAACAGCCCTTCATAGCAATTTCTTATGGCAGAATGAGAGAGAGACCAAAACATGTCAAAAAACTGCGTCCTTGTCTGCTGAGTCTCCATACTCGTCCTCTCCCTCCGAGACACAGGCCAACAGTGGCAGGAGGGGGAGAAGCAGCTTTTCCCTCAATGGTGGAACTGATTAGTCTGACACATAATGAGCGGATGCACGGCACACAACAACACCCACATGATAGTCTTTGTCCATGGATACAACTCGAATGGTTTCATCAGACCCCTCTGAGGGCAGGATGGGCTGGTTACACGCAGCACATTTAGGCGCCAGGACCCTGTGGTAGTCTTTCAGACAGTAGATTTTATTCTCAGTGTCCACAGTGAAGGGCACTCCGTCCAGGCTCTCGTTGCAGATGACGCAGCGGAAACAACCGGGGCGGTACGACTTCCCCAGGGCCTGCAGGATCATGTCCATGATCAGATGTCCACATGCGTTGCACTTGTCTGCAGACTGCTGGAACCCAGAGTACAGAAAGTCCTCTTCACAGAAAACCCTTCCTCCGACATAGTAGAACGCCTTCCCTCTCAGCCTTCGACTACACGCGCTGCAGGTGAAGCAGCTGTCATGGTAGAGGCTGCCCATAGCTTGGCAGGCCTGGCTGGCTCCATACACCGTCTTGTTGTACTTAACACACACTCCTGTTTCAGCGGAGAGTGGAGTCCCCTGTGCCGTCCTGGCTTGCCGTGTCTTTGTCCCCCCGATCCGCTGACGGCGGCTTCTGGGCTGCCTTCTAGAGAGATGTCTTCCTTCTCCTCCGGCTCGCCGATGGCGGCTTCCGAGTCGATGCTGAATAGATGTCCTCCCGATCTTCCTTCTCCGGTCCGATGATGATGCCTCCCGGGACGACTGCTGGATGGATGTCCTCGAGGTCCTTCTCCTCCAGTCCGCTGATGACAGCATCCGAGTCGACCTCCATGACGAGAGCCAGATCCGTCCTGACGTCGTCCCCTGGTCCTAGCAGGTGGTTTCCCGACCGCACACTGGCTCCAGTGGTACCAGTTGTCCCCCTTTCCTTGTAGGCGGACGGCATGGGATGTCCGCTGGGTCACTCGGTCGGGGCCGGAGAGCCTGGGGTTGATCCACTTTGTCCTGCTGACAGTCAGCCTCCTGCGTCTCGGGTCCCCCTTTTGGCGTCAACAACCTGTGTGGAGAAATCTGATACAAATCCCTCAAGCCTACGCTCCGGGCTCTGGGGCCCTCGGCTGTTTGACCCACCAGTGCGTGGCCACTTGGAGCCTGTTGGTGGGGTGTCTTAAAACAACAGACGTCTGTGCACAGGTTTTCTAAATTAATTGTGCAGCTTCAGAATCTTAATACTTGGACTGTGCCAACTAAATAAGAACCCCAACATCTTTAGGTAAACTAAATAACATATTTCAATAGCTCTGAATTTCTGACAAGCATCTGTGTTTATTTTTAAATGAAATCCTTGAGATCCCATTAAAAATCTAAATATGATTTGAACTGCTAATGTTTCTGGTAAAGAAACACACTAATGTTATGGATTCAAAAACAACCAAAATCACAATACTAACAAAGTGAATGGCTTCCTGGTGATACTGCTTTTACCCGTCAGTGCTTAGATATTATCCCGCTGAAAAAATGAATACAGAATTCCAACAAACTGTCCTCAAATGTCTTTCTATTATAAATGTAGATTAAATGTATATCCCCATAATGACCTAAACAATAAAGTCTATGGCTCTTACTTCTTTACCAGGCTAGTTACATGATGGTGTTTAAATTACATTTTGTCTCATTACTTTACTATGTTTTAGCTTAACTGTAAATATGTTCTTTCTATATTTCAAACCTCAGTTACTTTAATACCTGTTGAAACATTAGTTGACACATTACTCACAGGTCAGCTTCTTCAGTATTCCATTCTGGACTTACATCTCTCTGGTAGCCCCTTGGCCACTGATTCTTTATCTGTGTTACCTGCTATAACTCAATCAATCTTAGAGACATGTCAACATTCATCAAACAGCATCTTATCCCCAGATATGGAGCAGGTCAATTCTAAAACTGTCAATCAATGATCAGATTGAACAATCGAGTTTGGGCAGCCGGTTCCTTTCAGTCCCTAAATGAAAAATATACATTGTGAAGTTTACACTCCCCCCTTTTTACACATTAACTCATGTGTAAACAAAATCCTGTATGGGAAGAAAACCTTCAGGTCATAATGGATTATAAGACAATACCAAACATTTTTCCCAAATGTACATCCATCATTTCCACAGTAAACACTTCAGTGAAATTAAGTGTTTCTCTCCATCTTTCAGTCCTAAAAGAAACAGAATCTTCATGTTTTAGTTTGAGTTTCACATTCTGCAAACCGCCACCTCCTGTGGGAGTGAAATATCATCAAGCAGAAAGTAAACGGGTCACATGTGGGCGGTTTCCCCTTTTGTGGAATGTTTAGGAAACCTCCCATGTCACACATTATTATCACACACAAATAATGTGTTAGTCCAAAAACATGCTTGATTAGTCATTGTTTTAAATCATGCAGTTGCACTGATCAGATGCAGACATACACTCACTCACACTCACACTGTCAGGTTGTAAAGTTAAGTTTGGTAAGGTACACCTCAGAGTCAGTCATTGACAGTGCCTTCCCAAGTTACCCTGTCGGTCAGGGTCAAAGGTCAGTTGGTCTCAGTCTTTTTGGCCATGTGTCGTGCCCTGCAGAGATGTTCCAGCACAGGCCAGCATCCTCTGTCTATAAAAATCTGTATATATGGAGCGCCATCATTTATTAATTCACAATTACAACTATAATGTTCAAGATATCTCCAACCCCTCCTTGCTGTTTCCCACATTCCCTGAAAAGTGTCTAGCCAAACAAATGTCACTTCCTTAGAGTACTACTACTACTACTGCAATTCATTTACACCTAATCAGTATTAAAATGACCAATAGATCTATTTCAGAAACTTGTGTAGATCACTATTATCTTGTGTCAAAACATTACTAGGATCTGTAAAGGTCTGCTATGTATTCCATAACTCATTCTATTAATGTATCTTCAATTCTGGTGCACTTAAAGAACAATGTGACCTTCTTTAACAGTGCGTGGAACTCTGGGTGTCCGAACATGCAACAATTACTCCCTACTGTAACAAATTAAAACACTACCAAATTCACACACGAATAAAAAGTCCAGTGCATACTTCCTTCATGCCCCCCCCCCTTTCCTATCAGTGTGTTTCAGAATGATTTTCCACTTCACTTTAATAGTTCTCCTCTTTTCCGCTATTTTTTATTTACCAATTGACTAATTTATGGTCAATACATCTTCTTATCTTCACTTATTTATCAAGTCAATTCAAGTTCTTTACAATACATTAGTAGATACCTTGTGGAGTATTCACAATAACTAATCCCCTCTAGGATATGAAATCCATTCATCTTTACGCAGATACTATTTCCTTATTTACCTTTTGTTCATGATAACAATGGTATAACAACCACACGTTTTACCCATAGCTAGTTTCTATAACAAGACTATTATGTGTGACATAATAATCAGATGTCTTCTTTGCTAACCAAGAATATTAAACTTTAACCTTTTCAGCATTCCAGACCATCCTATAAACAAGCAGCCTCTTATCTAAACACTAAGCATTAAGGTTTCTACACCACCAACTGGGAAACTCTTGCACAATTATGCTGTAAAATCATTGCATCCTTCCTCCAGAACAATCTGAGACAAGCATGTCTCAAGATCTTGTCATAATGAGCACAGTCAGTGATGTGTTGTCCTCTGCAGCTGTAGTCAATAGGATCAATGAAACTCTTGCACTGGGATGTCCTGAGGGGGAAGGAACCTCTGGATCAATGTGCTACAATCAGCAGACACACGTTGTCCTCTGCAGCTGTAGTCAGTGGCAGGGTCCCCAAACAAGCTAGGACCGGCCCTGGTCAGTGGGCTCCAAGGAAACTCTCCCTGGCTTTGAGATGAGGGAAGGAATCACTTGGCAGACACACATTGTCCTCTGTACGGCAGAAATCCCCCAAAACCGCAGTACCTCTTCACACCACTGTTGCCTTGACAACGAGGCACAAGCATAATGTCAATATCTCCTCAGAGATGCGTTCTTTGCACACTTCTTCTGTTCGCAGTGAGCAACTCTTCACCAACACACTGATTCAGAGAACCCAAAAGGTGGTGCAGAACTATCCAATGCTGCTGTAATCACATTCCAGCTACTGAGAAAAACTCAATTTAAATCTCTCTCCCAACGGGTTACAAAATAAAACGGCTGAGTGTCTATATGGTCAGGAATGCTGAAACATGTGAATGTTAAAACAAATCAATGGCAGTAGTCTACCCAGATTCTTTACTCGATTAAAAGTAGTAAAACCACATTGTAACATCTCTTTTTTATCTTTAGAAACCATGAGGAATGACAGTTCTCATAAAACACTATTCTTCCTTACTTCAGTTCTAAATCAAATGAGCCAGACAGGAAACCCCCTTTAACCACTTGCTTATTCTATTATTTTTGAAATTGTTTATCTAAGTTGTGTTACAAGCAGGTTAGATCTGTAATGAATTAAAATCAATATTTAAGGATGTAATATAAGTTAAATATATTGTTAAGCTAATTACTGTTTTATTGTGAAGGCATCTCTGGCGAACAGCGGCCTTAGGCTTTTATTTTGAAAGGCCATTCCGGAACAGGACAAGCGTTCAAAAACCCTTCTGCTTATCACTTAGGCTACTACTTTTTGTTTTATTCATAACCTAAAAATACAATTGTGATGAATAGCTTGCTCTTGTACCATTACATTTACCAACATAAAACAAGGTATTTACTAATCAACAATGACAACATACAGACAGAACAATCAAGAAACAGATACATACAATACAACTCCTCTTAATCTGTTCCCCTTGCTCCCGGTAACTCCCTGGAATTTCAGAATTGTCTTAACCATTCTGACGTTCCATATTCACTTCGCTTTTATTTATCTGACTTAATTAATATGTGTTCACTTGTCTATTGTCGTCGTTAACGTGCTTCCCCCCCCTTTCAGCCACTAGATGGCAGCAGCAGAGCACAAATGAGCTTCACTCTTCTGAGTGCATTGTCTGTGCTCCACAGACAATCGCTCACACAGGTTTTTTTTTTTTAGGTACAAATCACACAGATTTATTCCCCGTACAGTTTGTCCAGCTTGATAATGTGATGTTTATTTCAACAGACAAGCAAGACCACGAATGATGCGAGCCCTTTATCACACGTTAGCCTTTCAAATTAATTTTTACAGACAAGGGAAACGAGAGCACAATTTCAGTGACGTTTGCTTTCTCTCCCAAGAATTGAACATATAGCAGTCCGCTGGCCCTTAGCTTTTGGCCTTAGTCTGCTATTTAACCCCAGTTTTAAACGGTGACCCGATCTGAAATATCGAGTTTCCAGGTTTCGTCGTGCAGAAATTTCACCCCGCAACCCACGAACTGCACCGTTTCCACGCCACTCAGGAATAAGTATACCTGAGGTCCACGCCAAACCGCTCTATTTTACGTTACGCCAGGACTTTCTGTCTACCTTGCGATCAACGTTCACGTGTTTTATATAACTTTCCTAACATAGTAAAATATGCATTGTATATTCCATTTAAACTTCAAAAACACTGTGAAACGCCTACAGACAATCCTAAAGTTGTACCTTATGTGTAGTTGCAGGGCCCTGCTGATTGTCTGAGGTGTTTGAAAGCGTTTGTTCCCGACCCATTCCGGTCGTCTGAATCCTTCCACAGCTCTGTTTATTCAGACACGTCGGGGCACCATTTGTTAGAAATTTGAATGGACAACTGGTCCGCTTTTTCAAATCTCCGCGCGTTGTTAGGAGATATAAATGTTAACTAGGCCGCATTTCCAAATCTCCCCGCGTCCCTACACAAGCTGTTATCTTACATGAAGGCAATCCAGAGCATACACTTAACCGTTAAACAATAATCCACTTTAATGGTAATATACAATGCAATACAATCAAATACATTACCATACACAACCATATCGTATCATATGTGTAATGTCAGGAGTTGGCCTACTCCTGGCTCCTGCCCACAGGCCGCCAGCCAGCCAGAGGAAAGAGACTGAACCCAGCGTGGTTCCTGTCTAATACATCGCTTACAATGGGAGGAGTTATCTGATCCTCCCTTCCAGACCTTCGTGATTGGCTGCCCAAATATCACCAACACCTCACTTCTTAAGTGTCCCCAATCACAGTAGCTTAGCTTCATTATCTCCTAGATCTGAGTTGACTGTAAGTCAAACCCTCACCTTCCCCCATCTTCCTTTGTTCTCAAAAACCACATGTCAACAGGCCCCAAATCCAGCTCACAGTTTTTACACAAATCATTTCCCATTTTAAGCTTATTCATAGTTTGCTAACATGAATACATACAAATATTTCCTTACAATTCCCCCTTTTTATCTCCTTCTCAAGAGATAAACGTACACAAGGCATTTTGACCAACCCATCATCCAAGGTTGGTCTTCACTATAAGTAATGGGTTTTCTTTAGGCGGAGACAGGAATTTACATGTTTTTGCTATGTTCCATCTAAATGTACTCTAACAAAAAAGCTATATTGATTCTGACACTTCTACATCCAACTCACAGATGTAACCTTGCTTTGACAACAACAATTCTTCATATAAACCTTTTAGAAGTGAAGTTATAGTCATTTGTTTTGGGAATGTCATTTTCGAGCCTGAAACCTGAAAAACAGGCTCGGGGTTTAACAGGTTAATCTAACTGGGTTTTGATAGATAACATATCTCTTTTTCTTCTCTCAATTATTTTATTTCTATTGTGCACACTAATCAATATTAATCAAACTATTAGTTTTTATTTTATTTTATTTATGTGGGTCTACAGCAGATGATACAAATGTCTGTGTCAGTAAATGTGTACTAACAGAGGCGGGGGTGTGTGTGGAAATAACGGGGACAGAGCTGGCTGCTGTCAGACGATCTGCTGTGCAGCGTCATCACAAACGGACGTCGCTTCACGTGACACTCCGGAGGAAAGGACGTCCCATTGCTCTTAAAACTAATTTCCCTGCTTCTCGTGGTTTCCTTGCGTCTCTCCATGCTTCCCTGGTGGGAGGGACTAGTCGCAGGGAAACGACGCAAGTGAGGGACGCAAGGAATTAATTTAACCGAAGTGAGAAGGGCCCTGAGTGTTCGTGGGGAGATGAGAAGTGTTGACTAAATAAAGTGAGAACATCCTTGTGATGCCAAATCCTGAATTCTAATCCTTAGATTAATGGCTATTAATAGCCACATTTGCCACTCATCAGGAGATTGGAACATGAGTTTGATGACTTTTGCTGATCTCCCATCTATGGGAGTCGTTGAGAACATGATAGCACTACACTTTATGCAAAACAAAGCGAAAATGTAATTAAATAAAAGGCAGAAGGAAAGCCTTTCACATACATTTTTTAATGAGTGTAGTTGGATTTCATTCACTCAGGCACAGAGAGGATATTAAAATATGTGACACATAGTCCTGGATTGAAGTGCTATCTTCTTTAACATCAGCTGCACTTAACATCAACCAGTATGGCTTTGTATTTATTTAGTTATTTTCAATACTATTTCCTTCACAATTATCCCACCACTATACATTTAATTTAGCTCATTTATTGTTCAGTTTTTGAAATGCTACTTAATGGAGAAGCAGAAAGCAAACAATATTACATTTAGATAAAGAAAAAAGCACTTTACAGGCAGTAATGCATGTTGTCATCCGGGGACACCGAACACAAACTATATTTATACCAACAAAACAATAAGAAACATAATTGTGCCAAACTGTTATAAAAAATGTGTAGTGATTATTTTGAATTGAAGAGAAACAGACAACCCTTGAAAGACAGACCTTGATATAAAAAGAACACAGTAACAGTTCTGTCAGTGTTTCATGACAACTGCACAAAATAAGTCACGGGCCTGTCCATTTTGATTCTCCTCGACATTGTTGAATAATGTCTTGGACATGTCTGACGGGATGGTCACTCTGTGGTCAGCAGCTTATTCTCCTTCTGTGGAAGACTGGAGACGCTAGCCAATGACGTAGCCAATGACGTGTTTATATACTGCTTAATATGTAAAGCATTTCCAAAAATTGAGTAAAACATGAAAACAATAATTTAGAAATGTATTTCGTAATATGCCTCTTCCTCCAGCCTTGTCTCTTTAATAAGAAAATGAGGTACCAATATAATGAAATTGTCATTGTTTTACACTCTTCGTTACTCGTGTAAAACCAAAAATCAATAGTTTTTTAAATGAATATCTAACCAAACCATGATCTTTTACTAAAGCTACCCAGCTAGTTTTGTTGTATTGTTTAATTTAAATGTACAAAAAACCAACTGGTTTTTTTGTGTAAAATAATTGATAATACAGTTTATTTGTATGGGAACTACATTTTGTAAGAGACTGGTGTAATGCTTGTATTTACGTCTCGTGTGAACACATTTTTTGTAGCAACACTTTGTTTAGTCTCGATATCACCTGACTTAGTCTATTAGGCTCTTGTGAAAAGAATGTGACGGAATCGGATTAAGTTCCAATGAATCAAAAAACTAAATGATGAACTAGTGATTAATTCCTGCAAGAGACAGCCGTTGATGAATACAGATCCATAAGTGTCAAACGGAGAGACACAATGCAAGTTCAACTAAACTTCTGGTATCGAGCTGATGCTATTTTCCAATCGGCTAGACACATTTTTTGCATTAATGGAATCCTGTTAGAGGCAATAATAAAAATATATTACAGTATGGATTACTGTCACACAATGCCTCCGTGGGACCTGTGAGCCCAAATTAGAAATTATTTTATCACACTATAGCTGTGATCTTCCTCCCTATGTAGTGTAAAATATTACAATATGCTGTATATTTTTAGATCTATATATTGCCGTGGTGCAAAGCAATCTCATCCTGCTGCTTGCCAACACGGGTAAACTAATGTCATCAGGGATTATGGAAGCTCATAACTGGACTTTTGTGCCTCATACTGTAGGTTTCAAGCAATATAAAGTCATCTTTTTCTAAATGAAATAAGCATATTCTCTCCCACACATTTTAATGCTGGGAAATGGTTATTGATTTCAGGCTAAAACAAGGTCATTTAAAGTCCAGCATGACAGAGTGGAATATTAAAAAACAAAACTTGACCTGCTTCTTTGTCAACATCAGAAGAGAAATTCTGTCTGTGTAATTTGTGCTGGGAGCATGTCTCTAACACTTTTTAAAATGACACATTTTGTCCCCACCACTTTTAAAAAGTATCATTTGTTAAACTTCTTCTGAATAATAGAACGCACAAATAGATTTATTAACTGAGAACACTTTGAGAGAGGGTTATTTGCACAAGACAACATGTACAATCTCGAGAACAGTTTGTCCAATCACACTTGCTGTCTGTCTTTCTTGGGACCCAAGGGGTGCAATTTGGTCAAATGTAATATTGTTGAACTTTGAATAGAGAGTAGAAAAGCAAATATTTGTCCTGCTTTCCAGCGGCAGGACACAGGCACTGCACTGTCAACAAAAGTTAAATAGAATTCCTCAGTCCTACTCATTCTAAAATGACCCGAAAACATACATGCACTGTTCAGAAACGTTACCAAATTCTTGACACAGTTTGTCCAAGTTTTACATTGGTCCTGTTGAGTCAGGTTTGCGATATTGAAGCGCAAAGGCAGATCTTCAGAGGGTTGTACTACGAAGCAAGGGATTAAAGAGATACATTTATAGTCACCTCTGCGTTAACAACGGAAATTCGCTTTTTAAGCTGCATTCACATGATACATTTCTAAAGTTACCTCCTCTTCTAGCTTGCATAGCTATGTACATATTTGTATCTGATTGGCTAGCGGTAAAAAGCAGGGGTAACTAGGTCACATTTTAAATAATTGTAATTTTGACCACAGCGACCGGTGACAAGTGATGAACGATGCCGAGGGTAACGCTTCCACCTAGTCGGGCGGCAACGCTCTCTTCATAGAAGTTGAGCTGTTTTACCGTGTTTCATCTGAATGCAGCATTCCTGTGGTTAAATCACCACGGTAACACCACGCTGGACACCTAACCACTGGGAAACCCTGGGTAGATTCACCTAATTGATAAATAGCGCCATAGTAAAGTTAGATGGTGTTTGTTTAGGTTAGTTAAGCAGTGGTGTAGCCTAAAAAAGGTAAGACAACATTACTTGTGTAATGTTTTAAAAAACGGTCCCCCCCACTTTTCAAAACAAAGTGGCACCCATGATGTGCGTAAACACCATGCATGAGCTCTCAGGGTGAAATTAAGAGGTGGCAGCCAGGAAAATTAAGTTTGATTGATGATTAATAGATGCAGGCACAACTGATCTCCTGAGGTGCATATCACCACGAAGACTTATCCCAGTTGTTTGACTGACAGCATGGGCCTCCATTAGCACACCACATAAAAACATGCAGCAACACCAACGCTCCCACCTCTTGCTAACGAAGCATGTTCCGTATTTAAGATGAGTATCTTTTAAAGCCTGCTATAGATGCATTGCATTTTAAAGCAAATTAAAATGATCCTCGCTTATCTTCGAAGCTTTGTCACCTGTTCTATTCCCCTTCAGCTGTGGCCTCCCTTTAATGGGATTATCCCACATTGTTCACCATAGGGGCTGTGTAGGTTGTTCGGAATCATCTGTTTGATGATTGGACTCCATCTTCCTACATAATGTTCCTTTACAGATAGTGTTACATGTATTTACATCATCTGCAATAAACCCAAGGCCTGAGGCTCCTTTGTAAAGCATGCCTTTATTTGTTATGTTCCCTGGCATATAAATCGATTTCCTTACTGAGTGATAAATCAATATTCTGATGTGCTACCATTTAAATTAGCTTTTGGTGACAAATTGGGAACTTATTTGTATTTAATGTGTCTCCTTTGAGTCCATTGACTTAATAGACGTGATTAATTAACCATGTGAGCCATTATACTGCGGAAAGTTCAATCCCTACAAAATGTTTTTACCGCTCTTTATTGGGGACCAGACTATATTTGTTGGAGCATATCATGCGTTCTGGCTTTAATTTGAAATGTAGGGTATCTGTGAAAGGTGATTGATAAAGCCTGTTAAATGTTTTAAGTGACATTAAGTCCACTGTGACCTTTACTAATCTATCTCCTGCCAGAAAGACTTCAGACATCCCTGCAAGAAATTCTGCAGAGCATATTTGTTAATAAAATGATCCCTCTGTTTCTTCGGTCCTTGATGAAGTATGTGTAGAAGCCAGGGGTAGTGTGACGAAGGTAACTTCGTCACTGTGGACTGACGGCTTTGGGCCTTGTAACATTGCACATGTGGTTTGGTTTGGGGGTGTTCCCCATACCCGTTTTGTCTGTTGCTCCTGATTGTGTTCACCTGGTGCCCTGTGTTGTCTCCTCCCCCCTCACCTGTGTCCAATTGGTCCCCCCCCCACCTGTGTCTAATTGCTGATTAATGTGTGGGTATTAAGGCCCCGTCTCAGGTCGACTATTTTCATTTCCTCGCTCCTCGGTCTCACCGGAAGTTGATTTGTCTGCGCCATCTTGAGTAGCGATAACCGAGGAACCACCAAATCCTCCGATGAAATCCTCAGATACTCGCCCCGCCCCCTTACTGTGTATCGCTCACTGATTGGACGATGCAGCGCATGCACTGATCTGATGCTTCTTGACATGAGAGCCGTTTCCCAGCGGAGTGAAGAAAATACATGAAACTCACGAGAGTCACTCCTCAGTTTATACTGTGTTTTGTTTCAATTCATGTATCATTTAGTTACAAATATGTGATATATCTGAACAAAAAAGTGGTCAAAAATCATTTTATTCATTTATTGGAAACATTTTCATGATCGCTTTTTTCGTTTTACATTTTCATTTATTGTCATTTCCATTCAGTCAGTCATATTAAAATGTTAATGTGCTACATATCCACACAAACAAACAAAGTGTGCAATCCAATGAATGTTAATCTAACTGGGTTTTGATAGATAATATATCTCTTTTTCTTCTCTCAATTATTTTATTTCTATTGTGCACTTTAATCAATATTAATCAAACTATTGTTCGTTTATACATTTTAAGAATGGTGTTTCTCTTTTTTGAGAATGAGTTCTTTTATTTATTGGGGTCTACAACAGATGATACAAATGTTTGTGTCAGTAAATGTGTGGCGGGGGTGTTTGTGAAAATAACGGGGACAGAGCTGCTGTCAGACGAACAGCTGTGCGGCGTCATCACAAACGGACGTCACTTCACGTGACGCTCCGGAGGAAAGGACGTCCCATTGCTCTTAAAACTCATTTCCCTGCTTCTCGTGGTTTCCTTGCGTCCCTCCATGCTTCCCTGGTGGGAGGGACTAGACCAGGGGTGTCAAACTCAATTTCATCACGGGCCACATTAGCATTATGGTTGCACTCAAAGGGCCGGTTGTAACTATATAAATATACATATATATAAATATATAATATATATATAAAATAATGTATTATATTATTGCCTCTGAATTGGATTATTATAGATAGGGTAATAACTAACTACGTTTGAAAGCAGAAGTCCAGGGCAAATAATTGCAAGTCTCTTCAGTGCGCATGTCACAAAACAAGATGCATTGTGGGACATGTAGTTTATGGGCAACATACTTACATGTAGTAAAGTGGCATGTAACCGTATAATAAACGTATTATATTCCTTGAAAGCTCTTGCGGGCCACATTAAATGAAGTCGCGGGCCGGATTTGGCCCCCGGGCCTTGAGTTTGACACCCCTGGACTAGACGCAGGGAAACGATGCAAGTGAGGGAAGCAAGGATTTAATTTAACCGATCTGACCCCCAGTTTCCACTAGTTTCCTCTAGCGCCATAACCCACCGGACGCGTCCCAGAAGCGTTTCAGAAGCGTAGCGTCGTGCGTGCAGGCTCGCAGTTTTGTTATTGATTCGGTAGGCTACGTAGTTAAATGTTTTATTTTTGTGTCTGTTTAAATTGTGTTTATTGAATGGCTCTGTACTGTACCTACAAGTATTAATTAACTTTACAACATTAATATGTAGTTGTTACCTTCCACTCCACAAACTGCAGCGACTAAAAACCAGGCCTTGTCCGACCTTACGTTACGGCTGCGCCGCGGCAAAAATACACTGTAAAAAAACGGTCAAAGTACTGGCAGCAGCGGCTGCCAAACAAAAACCCTTAAATGAAAGTAAAATACTTTAACTCAAATAAAGTGAATAAGCCATTAATTTACGGGAATTGTCTTTAAAGATTTTACAGGAAAATACTCTAATTTTACAGATTTATCCTCTCTTTTTACAGTCAATAACCTTAAATAAAAGTACAGCACTAAAACTTCTACGGGCAAAAAACCCGTAAAAAAAACGGTCAAATGACTAGGAAGGCCGAAAGGTCGGGCAGGCAGCCCCCCCTCGCAGGAAGTGGAAAGGTCAGGCCCATCCCCCACATATACTAATTTAGCAGACCCTCCTCCTTCATCACAACACCTTCACTACGATACGAACAATGGACGACGAGGTTTTCATCATGGAAGTGGAAAAACACACTTTTATATGATGTAACTAATGCTTACTACAAGGACAACATCAGAAAGGACATGGCCTGGTTTTTAGTTGCTGCAGTTTGTGGAGTGGAAGGTAACAACTACATATTAATGTTTTAAAGTTAATTAATACTTGTAGGTACAGTACAGAGCCATTCAGTAGTTTAGCATCTTGTGAAAGTCGTTACAAAACTGTTCAGTAAACTTGCATTTCACAATAAAGTAAGATCTTATTTCCTATATCAAGATTATAATATTATTATTATTTATATTTTTATAAATATTGTTTTTTTAACTATAATGTATCTTGTGAATTTCGCCCCGGGGATCAATACAGTTGTGTTTAACCCTTTATAATGATATTATATTTTTGTATTATAATTTGTTTTTATTCATGTGTTATAACAACTACCCAAAGTACTGTCAATAATGTTTAAATACAGTATGCTGTGGTGGAAAACCTTGCATTTATAGTCAGATAAATTGTGAGGACAGACAAGAATAATTTGGCAGTCATTTGTCAGACAAAACAATTTATTATAAATTGTATTACATACAAAACATACAGGACAATAACCTTTTTGTTCATCAATTTGGCGGTGTAATAACTGTTGTGTGTTCCAGTAAAAAGCAAAGAAAAATATGTGAAATCATGTTATTAATCTGAATCTATTCTTTGTTTCAGTCGACATTTGCAAGGCACGATGGAAGTCACTCCGGGATGCTTTTGTTAAAAACAGGAAGAAATCTCTCCCAAGTGGATCTGCAGGTGGCACGCAAAAGGGCTGGAAGTATACAGACATAATGTCCTTCCTTTTGCCCTATGTACAGCAAAGGAGGTATGTATGCACATATTTTAATGTATATAATGTGTGATGTTGTATTGCAAAGGGTATGAAAGACTTTATTTTAAATTACATAAATATGTTCCTATTGCATAAATTAATCCCAAGAAAAAAGGTTTTAATTGTTTTCATGTTGTTTCTTTTAATATATTTCAAAAAGCAGCTTGAGCAATCCTTCCCCTGTAGAAGACATGGAGAGAGCATCTACACCCCTGTCATTGGAAACAGAGGAACATGCCAGGACAGCATCTGGATCTCCAGCCCCACCACCTACAGCCCCACCACCTCTGGTACCCACAACCTCTGCAGAGAGGCAAATGCCCTCTAGGTCCCGTAGCCCCAGGGATCCCATTTCCGCACCAGCAGCGGCCCAGCTTTCCACACGGGACACAAGGAGGAGACCGCAGAGCACAGACCTTGGAGAGCAGCTGATGTCTCTACTGCAGGAACCTCCAACGGCACCACACATGCCAGACTCAGAATTAGAGGAGTCATACCACTTTGCTCTCAGTCTTGTGTAGGGTTGGGTATCGTTTGAATTTCCACGATTCTGATTCTATTTTTCGATTCCGGTTCTTAACGGTTCTCAATTCCGATTCTTTGAGGGGCAGGGTAAAAAAAATGATTAAGTTCTTGTTGAGAAAAACAAGCATATCTGCCTTCTCAGGCATACCAGGAAGAAATGTTTGAACATTTTAAAGCAAAATGCTTCAATCTGGTGTACTTTAAGCAGAATTACTAGGGACTAGATTTAGGGGGTACATAAACACCCATATGAAAAAGATCGGTTTACATTTGAATAATTAAATAAGTATGTGAGCATAACCAATAACCTACCATAGCCAATAACAAATACATGTAACGTATTTTATGTTTGTTGTTCATTCATATCTTATTTTACTATTTTATTTATGCATATTTTTTTATCTCCAGTTTAAAACGATATGTCTGGTTTACTGTCCTATAGTATACATTGGAATGATTTCAAACCTGTTTTATCCCAATAATTATAAAGGAGTGCCTTGGAAATATGTGTTTACATACATTGTGATCAAAACGTTTGAGACCCACTGAGATAACTTGGACTAAAGTGAACTATCTAAACACTCAGAGTCCTTTACCTCACTGAGCTGTAGTTATCAGCCTCAGTCTGACTGGAGAGGATTCTCCCTCCACATCAGTGTAGTAACATCTTCTTCTTCCGTTAGAGCAGCTAGCACCAGATGCTAATAACAACAGCGCCGGTTCCAGTGCACCCTCCCTTTCTCCCTCGCACTTTGGCTGTGAGCTGCGGGTGCCAGATAAGCCAACATCCCACATTTTCATCACTTGCAGCGCCCATCGTACAGGGCAAATGAAACGTGTAATGGTAGCTGCTTTTAGCTAAAAAAAAATGCAGAAAAAGCTTAATATTTCAAAGAAAAGGTTTAAAAAAAAAGGTATAAACAACATGTATAGCCTTTATGTCCTGAAATAGCTGAATAATGTAATAGTTGAATGGGTTCTGCAGCTGAAAATAGGCTGAAGGAGTTAAATATCAGATGTAAGTTGTAGTGAATGAATTGGTATTAAGATGAGAAAAGAAAGTAAAAAGGCTTGGGAAAGCAGCAGAATATGTTTGACTGCAAACTTTTCGACTAAAACCATACGTCACCAATAATGTATAAAATATGTGTAACCTGTTGAAGTCAGTATGAAGTCTCCATCAGACAGAAAATAATAGGCTGAGACAGCCTGTTAAAGTCCAGTCTGTCAGTGTTTGTTTCTATTCCTGAGCACCTACTCATAACACCCAATCATAAAACCTGTGTGTGTGTCCAGAGATCAAAGACAACCAACTGCAGCACTGCGTCCCATAAGAATGCATTGTGTTATATATCTGACCATTTTGCCACCTGTTCAAAAACTATGGAGAGAGAGAGAGTGTGTGTGTGTGTGTGTGTGTGTGTGTGTGTGTGTGTGTGTGTGTGTGTGTGTGTGTGTGTGTGTGTGTGTGTGTGTGTGTGTGTGTGTGTGTGTGTGTGTGTGTGTGTGTGTGTGTGTGTGTGTGTGTGTGTGTGTGTGTGTGTGTGAGTGTGTGAGAGAGAGAGAGAGAGTGTGTGTGTCTCTGAGATGTCTTCACAGCTGGACTGTTGAAGTCTGCTGCATGTCAGTTGGAGTGATGACATCATCGTGTTCCATTACACAGGTGTTTATAGTTGAGCTAACGAGGTGCCTAGACTTCAAAGGCTTCATTGTTCTGAATGAGAGATGAACCTCTTACATGTGAACGTTTTGAAGAAGAACCGTAACAGATATCTGTGAAATTTCAAAACGTGAAGCATAAGAAGTGTAATTTTTGTGTAGTTTTGGGTTAATAATGTGGCCTTTTTGGCAGTTTAACTAAAGGTGTGCGGCTGCTACCATGAGGAAATATCTTCCTGAAATTACAATGGGCTTCAATGGAGGAATGTTGAACGTTTTTGTCACTTCATGCCCTCAAGAGGCATTTTGTCTAATATTTTTTCTTATTTTATTTTTCAACCTAGGAGAGGTTTTCCTACGTTTTCCATGAACAAATATGTCTGAGGAGTGTAGGGTTTGGGAAATATGGCAAGTTTAAAACATTTTTGGGGGAGAATTTTAAGCTGTCCTGCACTCTGTTTTGAGATCAAAGCACTCTAGAGTTAACGAGCTGCTCCCATCCACTCTAATGTAAAAATCTGAAAAATGCCTCTCTACCAAGCTCCAAACTAAATTCAATATCTCAGAATGTTTAAAAGATATCAAAAGTCAAGTTTGAATAGCTGAAGGTCTTGTGGTCATTTGAAAGTTGGAATGAAGGGTCTGGCTGAAATTATGTGGAAGGAGATGCATTTGGCGCAAAGTGTAGGAAAACAGGATTTGAAGGCATCTCCCATTGACTTCAATGTTAAAAAAATAGTTTCAAAAGCTGAATATTTCAAAAAGTATGAAATATTTTTGAAAAAGTTGAAGGTTTCTTATCAATTGCTGAATAGTTTAATATTTGAATGGTTTCTGTAGCTGAAAGTAAGCTGAAGTTATGGAGTGCCAAAGTATTGAAATAATAAGTTTAAGCGGAATAAAGATTTGAAGCACTATAGTGGAATGCTGTGAACAGCATTCGCACTAACTAGGGCCAACAGGGTGGGTGGAGGGGGTCTGGAGGACGGGCTTGGGCTAACAGCCCAGGGGCACAGCGGAGGACCCGGAAGGGGTCTCGGGCGGACGGCCCGGGGGCAAGGCAGAGTTTGAAAAGGGGGTTATGGAGGGGCGAAGGCAGTGGCAGGAAGAGTCAGGGGGCCAGGCCCGAGGGCGAGAACCGCGGCACTCAGGGGGCAGGGCTCGAGGGCGCTGACGGGACAGCTCCGGAGGCCGGGCAGGAAGGCGCTGACGGGACAGCGCCGGAGGCCGGGCAGGACCCGGTGTCGGAGCTGGTGGGACAGGCCTCGGCAGGATCCCCCACGGAAGAGGACCAGGACATGGGATTGGCAGGAACCCTGGCAGGAGAGCAGTCGGCGGGACTTCCAACGGGACAGGACATAGGGTTGGCAGGACCCCCGGCAGGAGAGTAGTCGGCGGGGCCTCCAACGCCACAGGACATAGTATTGACAGGACCCCCGGCAGGAGAGTAGACGGCGGGACCTCCAACGAGACAGGACAAAGGGTTGGCAGGACCCCCGACAGGAGAGTAGTCGGCGGGGCCTCCAACGGCACAGGACAAAGGGTTGGCAGGACCCCCGGCAGGAGAGTAGTCGGCGAGACCTCCAACGAGACAGGACAAGGAGCTGACAGGACCCCCGGCAGGAGAGTAGACGGCGGGACCTCCAACGGGACAGGACAAAGGGTTGGCAGGACCCCCGGCAGGAGAGTAGTCGGCGGGGCCTCCAACGGCACAGGACATAGGATTGGCAAGACCCCCGGCAGGAGAGTAGACGGCGGAACCTCCAACGAGACAGGACAAAGGGTTGGTAGGACCCCCGGCAGGAGTGTAGTCGACGGGGCCTCCAACGGCACAGGACAAAGGGTTGGCAGGACCCCCGGCAGGAGAGTAGTCGGAGGGACCTCCAACGAGACAGGACAAGGAGCTGGCAGGACCCCCGGCAGGAGAGTAGATGGCGGGACCTCCAACGGGACAGGACTAAGAGTTGGCAGGACCCCCGGCAGGAGAGTAGTCGGAGGGACCTCCAACGAGACAGGACAAGGAGCTGGCAGGACCCCCGGCAGGAGAGTAGACGGCGGGACCTCCAACGGGACAGGACTAAGAGTTGGCAGGACCCCCGGCAGGAGAGTAGTCGGCGGGGCCTCCAACGGCACAGGACATAGTATTGACAGGACCCCCGGCAGGGGAGTAGACGGCGGGACCTCCAACGAGACAGGACAAAGGGTTGGCAGGACCCCCGACAGGAGAGTAGTCGGCGGGGCCTCCAACGGCACAGGACAAAGGGTTGGCAGGACCCCCGGCAGGAGAGTAGTCGGCGAGACCTCCAACGAGACAGGACAAGGAGCTGGCAGGACCCCCGGCAGGAGAGTAGACGGCGGGACCTCCAACGGAACAGGACAAAGGGTTGGCAGGACCCCCGGCAGGAGAGTAGTCGGCGGGGCCTCCAACGGCACAGGACATAGGATTGGCAAGACCCCCGGCAGGAGAGTAGACGGCGGAACCTCCAACGAGACAGGACAAAGGGTTGGTAGGACCCCCGGCAGGAGTGTAGTCGACGGGGCCTCCAACGGCACAGGACAAGGAGCTGGCAGGACCCCCGGCAGGAGAGTAGATGGCGGGACGTCCAACAGGACAGGACTAAGAGTTGGCAGGACCCCCGGCAGGAGAGTAGTCGGAGGGACCTCCAACGAGACAGCACAAGGAGCTGGCAGGACCCCCGGCAGGAGAGTAGACGGCGGGACCTCCAACGGGACAGGACTAAGAGTTGGCAGGACCCCCGGCAGGAGAGTAGTCGGCGGGACCTCCAACGAGACAGGACAAGGAGCTGGCAGGCCCCCCGGCAGGAGAGTAGTCGGCGGGACCTCCAACGGGACAGACATACGATTGATAGGACCCCTGGCAGAGGAGTAGTCGACGGGGCCTCCAACGGGACAGGACAAGGAGCTGGCAGGACCCCCGGCAGGAGAGTAGATGGCGGGACCTCCAACGGGACAGGACTAAGAGTTGGCAGGACCCCCGGCAGGAGAGTAGTCGGAGGGACCTCCAACGAGACAGGACAAGGAGCTGGCAGGACCCCCGGCAGGAGAGTAGACGGCGGAACCTCCAACGAGACAGGACAAAGGGTTGGTAGGACCCCCGGCAGGAGTGTAGTCGACGGGGCCTCCAACGGCACAGGACAAAGGGTTGGCAGGACCCCCGGCAGGAGAGTAGTCGGAGGGACCTCCAACGAGACAGGACAAGGAGCTGGCAGGACCCCCGGCAGGAGAGTAGATGGCGGGACCTCCAACGGGACAGGACTAAGAGTTGGCAGGACCCCCGGCAGGAGAGTAGTCGGAGGGACCTCCAACGAGACAGGACAAGGAGCTGGCAGGACCCCCGGCAGGAGAGTAGATGGCGGGACCTCCAACGGGACAGGACTAAGAGTTGGCAGGACCCCCGGCAGGAGAGTAGTCGGCGGGGCCTCCAACGGCACAGGACATAGTATTGACAGGACCCCCGGCAGGGGAGTAGACGGCGGGACCTCCAACGAGACAGGACAAAGGGTTGGCAGGACCCCCGACAGGAGAGTAGTCGGCGGGGCCTCCAACGGCACAGGACAAAGGGTTGGCAGGACCCCCGGCAGGAGAGTAGTCGGCGGGACCTCCAACGAGACAGGACAAGGAGCTGGCAGGACCCCCGGCAGGAGAGTAGACGGCGGGACCTCCAACGGAACAGGACAAAGGGTTGGCAGGACCCCCGGCAGGAGAGTAGTCGGCGGGGCCTCCAACGGCACAGGACATAGGATTGGCAAGACCCCCGGCAGGAGAGTAGACGGCGGAACCTCCAACGAGACAGGACAAAGGGTTGGTAGGACCCCCGGCAGGAGTGTAGTCGACGGGGCCTCCAACGGCACAGGACAAGGAGCTGGCAGGACCCCCGGCAGGAGAGTAGATGGCGGGACGTCCAACAGGACAGGACTAAGAGTTGGCAGGACCCCCGGCAGGAGAGTAGTCGGAGGGACCTCCAACGAGACAGCACAAGGAGCTGGCAGGACCCCCGGCAGGAGAGTAGACGGCGGGACCTCCAACGGGACAGGACTAAGAGTTGGCAGGACCCCCGGCAGGAGAGTAGTCGGCGGGACCTCCAACGAGACAGGACAAGGAGCTGGCAGGCCCCCCGGCAGAAGAGTAGTCGGCGGGACCTCCAACGGGACAGACATACGATTGATAGGACCCCTGGCAGAGGAGTAGTCGACGGGGCCTCCAACGGGACAGGACAAGGAGCTGGCAGGACCCCCGGCAGGAGAGTAGATGGCGGGACCTCCAACGGGACAGGACTAAGAGTTGGCAGGACCCCCGGCAGGAAAGTAGTCGGAGGGACCTCCAACGAGACAGGACAAGGAGCTGGCAGGACCCCCGGCAGGAGAGTAGACGGCGGGACCTCCAACGGGATAGGACTAAGAGTTGGCAGGACCCCCGGCAGGAGAGTAGTCGGCGGGACCTCCAACGAGACAGGACAAGGAGCTGGCAGGCCCCCCAGGAGAGTAGACGACGGGACCTCCAACGGGACAGACATACGATTGGTAGGACCCCTGGCAGAGGAGTAGTCGACGGGGCCTCCAACGGGACAGGACATGGAGTTGGCAGGACCCCCAGCGGAACTTCCAACGGACCAGGACATTGGTTAGGGACTTGAGACGTGACTCGAGAGGGAAACTAGAGAGGGAACTCCAGAGGGGACTAGAGGAGAGACTAGAGAAGGAACTAGAGGAGGGACTAGAGAAGGGGACTTGAGAGGGTAACTAGAGAGGGGACTCAAGGAGGGACTAGAGAGGGGACTAGGGAATTGACTAGAGGAGGGACTAGAGATGGAACTCGAGAGGTGACTCGAGAAGGTACTCGAGAGGTGACTCGAGAGGGGACTGGAGAAGTGACCTGAGGAGGGACTAGGGAAGGGACTAGAGAAGGGACTTGAGAATGGACTAGAGGAGGGACTAGAGAAGGGGCTCGGGAAGGGACCAGAGGAGGGGACTAGAGAGGTGACTAAAGGGGGGACTGGAGAAGGGACTAGGAAAGTGACTAGAGGAGGGGCTTGAGAAAGGACTTGAGAAAGGAATTGAGTAGGGACTAGAGAAGGGACTAGAGAAGGGACTTGAGATGGGACTAGAGTTGGTACTTGAGAAGTGACTAGAGGTGGGACTGGAGAAGGGACTAGGAAAGTGACCTGAGGAGGGACTAGGGAAGGGAATAGAGAAGGGACTAGAGGGGGGACCAGAGAAGGGACTATGGCAGCTGGGGCCAGAGCTGGGGCCAGGACCATGGCTGCTGGGACCAGAACTGGGGCTGAAACCATGGCTGCTGGGGCCTGTACTGGGGCTGTAACCATGGCTGATGGGGGCTGAACTGGTTCTGGAACCATGGCCTTTTGGGCTCGTGCTGCTAACCTGGCCTTGCGACTCCTCTTAGGAGCCATTTGGAGGCTCCGTGGACCTCCAAAAGCCAGACGAGTACCAGCGAATGGCTCCTGGACTGGAGCAAACACTGGGTGAGAAGCAGGGGCTGACGCCAGACGGACCACACCGATGCGTGTGGTATCAAAAAGGGAATCTGGAGACCTGGGTCTATCAGGATCGGGAAAACAAACCGTGAGGTAATCCAAAAGCCAGGCCGGTAAGAATGTAACCAAGTCTTGATTCCTCAGCGTAAGGTGGACTGCATCTGCCAGAGCAGTAGTGATGTTATGTATTGCGCCGAGGCTTCGGAGCGTGTGTCGAGTAATCCCCGAAGCTTTTTGTGAAGCATGTACCGAGGCTTGTATCGTTTTGGGCCAGTGACGTCACCGATGACAAACGAAGCCTCGCTGCCTGTCGATACCACGTAACTGCTTCAGGAAGCGATTCAGATCGGTTGAACCGTTGAACCACAACGCTCATAATACCCATGGATGTATACTAAGAACCATATTACCCCTCCTGTACCCGGGCCCAGTGACACGATGGAATCAAGACAGCTCAGACCCTCACTCATATAGAGGTCGGAACATGTCATAAGTAGGCTATAAATAGATACAAGCATAAATAAATGTAGGAATAAAAACATCAATAAATACAGGAATACATATCTTACAGTGTTTTCAAGGAGATTCAGCGTGTGTGCTGTAGCTCAGCCTGAAAGCAGTTTACTCATGACCGCAGGGTCCCTGGTTCAACGACTGAACAATACGTATTTTTTGTTGTTTATAAAAGCTACAGCTAAATGAGATAATGTAGTTAAATGTATTCTTTGATATGGTTTAGGCTTTCTCAGGCTACAACATGGTTAAGTTTACGAATATTATTAAGGAATATAAATCCCTTTTTGCAATGTTTACCAGCCTCCTTAGGATTTTCAATCACAATCATTAAACTGTAATAAATACAATATTGTTAACATGAAAATATGATTGTATGTTCGTTGTTTAGAGTTATTCTAAGGCTTTACTCATTGAGAACTCGGTATGAGATAGAGCACACTGTTGAGATGTCCAATCTGCCTGTTTTACACACTTTGACCAACAGGGGGGTTTGTGTTCAAATGAAGCCCATGATGCAGCCTCATGAGATGAACCCTTTTGCGAACCAATTGGCTGGAAAGCTTCAAAGCTTCATAAGGCTTCATCTCGCCATCACTACAGAGCAGCATCTCGCTGCTGAACCCTGACCGCTCCTATCCATCGATGAGCGCAGTCAGACAAAGAAAAGGTATACTCCACTAGTTCAGCGAGGACAAGCCAAATCACAAGACGAACCGACAAAGACAGACAGAAAAACCAGAACTTAAATACACACAAGACTAATCACACAAACAAGACACAGGTGAAAACACAGGGGCCACAGGTGAACACAATCGGGTAATCAGACACACCAGGGAAACTAACGACAGGGAACCACAGACAGATCTAAACAAGACAAAACACAACGCAGACAGAAAACCACAGACAGATCTAGACAAGACAAAACACCAACACAGACAGATCTTAACAAAATATCCTGCAGGCCTTCATTTGAAGAGTGTTTTTCAATCTCTAAAGGCCCCGGGGTGCTGTTTGTATTCTCATCACACCATGATGAACCTTGTCTCTCTTGCAAGTGGAAAGTGGCACCACTGTCTCCAAACACGGTTATTTGTTATTCCGGTGGTCATGCGTGCAGCTCAAGCTTGTCCACAACTTCTCGTCATGGGCGGCAATGAAGTAGGTTTTAATGCCAGGGGATTGAACAAGCAGTGACATAATCTCCCCGATGACTGTTTATGGAGTCTTCCTGAAAAACAAAGTCAATAAGAGTTGGGACGCTGAGCCACAATATTGATTATGTGTCTCTGACTATGAGGCGGAACAGGGAGGGGGTGATCTAGCAAGAGCGAAGCGTGGTTAGAGAGAGAGTGAGAGATGAGGGAACAGAAAGAGAGGATGTTTTGATGCTTTTGGAATTCACAAACATCAGGTGCTTGAGGGGGGAGCACGCTGCTGTTTTCACTGCCAGTCGTGGGAGAGTTTGAGCTGGAGGAGGAAGCGGGCTGCTACAAACCATGTACAGGAAGTCCAAAACACTGCATTCTAACAAGAATAGCACCACAGATATAACATTAATATGTTGAAATCAAGGGTTTAGCCTCAATGATGAATAAACAGAGTGGCTGTGTAGTACGCATGAGCAGTAATGGCCACCCTACCTCAAGGACAAAGCATCATTGTTATTCCTTATACATATTTAATGAGAACTGTTGGAATAATTTAAAATCTGAACTTTTTTGAAAGTTCCTTTTCATGAAATCAACTTTACACACTGTCTATTTCCGAATTGTGTTGGACACTGATGGAGTGACAGTTAGTCTATCCATGAGAACACAATTACCCATATTAGAATTGTCTGCAGCTTTGTGAATTTTAAGTGTTTTCTCAGAGAGAGTACATTTTATTTTCTGTTTGAATACAGCCACTAAAACCATATTAGATATGGGATTTTTAGTCAGTAAATCCGCATGGTTGTTTTATGTGCTTTGGCTAGGCCTCCAATTTCTTTTTCGTAATATGCCAGGGGACGGGACATTTCTGACTCATCTCTAAGCAGTAGACCAGGGGTGTCTAAACTTTTTTCACCGAGGGCCACATACAGAAAAATATACCAAGGGCTGGGCCACTCACTAATGGTTTATTGTCTCATAAGTTCTGTTATAAATTGGAAAAGTCAATCCAATGTAGGTCAATTATTCTTGATACTTTAAGAAAAAAACAGCCTCTATCACAGCTCTCCATAGGGTTTCATTTATTGTGTTGGCAGCTCATTCCTTAAAACAGAAGCTTCAGATTGCTGATAATAAGAGGAAATATGAAGGGTAGATTTCAAGGTTGTTATGTGAGTTTCTTATTGGGCTTTTTTCCTATCAACTTGTTTTCAACTTTAATTGACTGAATGTATTTGAAAATCAATCAATCAATCAATCAATGTTTATTTATATAGCCCAATATCACAAATGTTACATTTGTCTCAGTGGTCTTCACAGTGTGTACAGAATATCAGTATGACAATACGACACCCTCTGTCCTTAGACCCTCACATCGTACAAGGAAAAACTTCCAAAGAAAACCCAGTTTAAAGGGAAAAATGGGAGAAACCTCAGGGAGAGCAACAGAGGAGGGATCCCTCTCCCAGGACGGACAGACGTGCAATAGATGCCGTGTGTAAATTGAAAAGATAATACATTTGCAACATAGGTAGTCCAAATGTTTGGAAATGCATGTGTGTATAATAGGAAGATGAATCCACGAGGATATCCATCCAGGACCTATGATCCAGGACCACAGCCACGACTCAAGATCCAGCGCTCGCGATCCAGGACCGCAGGATCATCCATGACTCCGGATCCCAGCGTATATAGACACCAAAAAGAAAGACATTTGGGGAAGCTGGGTTAATCGGAACATGAGTGTACACGGGTATAGACAGAGAGAAGGAAGAAGTAAGATGTCCCCCGACAAACTAAGCCTATATCAGCAAAACTAGGGGCTGAATCTAATCAGCCCTAACTATAAGCTTTATCAAAAAGGAAGGTCTTAAGCGCACTCTTAAATGGGACCTACACATGAATACTGTGTAATATATTTGAACATATATATTTAAGAAGTACAATAAGACAAGCAGAAGTTTATTATACTTAAGTCATCATTCATTTGCTGAGTGAGAGCCGATTCAAAATGGTCCGCGGGCCGCATTTGGCCCCCAGGCCGTAGTTTGGACACCCCTGCAGTTGACCAATCACAACAGAGTCCACCAGCTAACCAATCAGAGCAGACTGGGCTCTGGTTTCTGACGGAGGGTGAAAAGAGGTGCTGCAGCACATCAGGCAGAACTCTATTCTTGTTATAAAACTAAGTTGACATCCCTAACCCTAATGTTGACAATCAAATGTATTAACCATTACAACATAACTGTTAATTGACTATTTCATGTTTTACAGAGGGGATTTTTTCTCCTATTACCCTCTTTATTTTTCTTTAACTAAATATTTCTCTAAACTATGGGGATCATAGTGCCTTTTTGTCCTAGTCGCAGGCTTTGGTAACTTCTTATACCAGTGCAACAAAGAAGACCATTTTTATAATTCAGTGCTGCACAGTGCGATTTGCTTGCTGTCAATCAGCTGACAACGGCAGAAAGAAATGGATGTGTCACTGAGAAAATAATCCCTCACAACATGTCACCTTACAGACTTTATGTTCGTGTGTGGCTCCGTTAGCGGGGGCAGCAGGTAATTTAGTTTTGACACGGTCACATTTTTATCCTAAAAGGCGATGAAATTAGTGGATGTCAAGTGCAATGACATTCAACATAAGGTGCAAAATAATTGCAAAGTACACTTAGGAAGAAGAAAATGGTAGATAAATGAGATTCAAATCTGATTTTGAAATGCTGGATTCACTGTCACTGTCTTAGTTACGTTTTTAATTTAAATTCAGATGACCAGATTAACCCGTCTCACAGTTAGATTGGCTGCTTGAGAGGTCAGGCACTGATATCATGACTCAGAGAAAATCATTGCACAGTGTGAGATGTGCAAGAAGCCCCAGCGTGGCTCCAATCCAGCGGGAGTCTTAAGGCTCTATTTAAAAAGCCCATTTCCTCTCATGCCTGGAATCTGAAGGGAGAGAAAAGGAGATTCTACTGCCTGTGGCGTATGAAATAGGAATCAGGTAAGATCAAAAAGGTGAGCTGAGGGGAAAAGAGGTTGGTGTGGGGGCGGGATTAACATTTTCCCCCCGCATGATTAATCTGCAGCTGTTCTCATTCATAACACTCCGTTCGATGTCTCACTATGGGATGCGCCTCAACGCGTATGCAAACAGAAGCATCAATCACATTACGCCCATCCTGATTGGCTGGTGATCTTGACGTCAACGTCAGGCTGGGACCCGGTGGCGGCAAGAGCCGCGAGAGCGGAGCCCGCGCTGTGTCAAGCTGGGCCTCCCAACTGGACCTCACCATGGTTCCACCCGCGGAGGATGTCCTGGAGTTGGACTATATGGAGGACAAAGAGGATACCTCTGAGTTCCTCCTGTCCGACTCGGATGAGGATGACGTCTTCATTTCATCGGCTCAGGCTGCAAAGCCGGGAGCGATGTCCGCTCTCCCGGGCGAAAGCACACCAGCTTCGCCCGTCCTAAGTATGGACTTGCAGGCCGTGTGTCAACGTGCTGCGTCCAGGCTGAACATCCCATGGCCTGAAGTGGCCAAGGAGACCTCCAGATCTCGCTACGAGGGGAAGAACTTGTCCCAAGCAGCGAGGACGAAGAGGCAGCTCCTTCCAGTCTTTCCGGAGATGCTGGACGAGGTGTCGGTCTCGTGGAGAGAACGCCCTTTTAGCAGCAAGGCCCCAATCCAGGGTGCCTCCTCCCTGGACTGTGACGGTATGGAGAGGCTCGGCCTGCTCCGCATGCCGCCCATGGAACCGCTGGTGGTAGCCCACCTCCAACCGAGGCTGGCTTCGACACCAAGCAGGAACCCCATGCTACCGACAAAGGCAGACCGGTTCCAGTCAGCGATGACCGAACAGGCCTATAAAGCCGCAGCTTTGTCCACCAGGGCACTCAACGTCTCCTCGCTGCTGACCGCCTACCAGGCGGAGCTCTGCGAAGACATGTCGAGCAAACCTGAGCCTGCCGTGTGGGACGAGATCGCAGCGATCGCGGACATTTGCCTCCGTGTGCAGCGCTGTGCAGTCCAAGCCACGGGCAAAGCACTGGGAATTATGGTGGTACAGGAGAGAGCCAGATGGCTCAACCTGACGAACCTTCCAGACCGGGAAAAAGAGGATGTTCTGGACATGCCTATTGTTCCCGAGGGCATATTTGACTCCGCTCTAGCTTCGATGCAGCTGAGATGCGAATCAAAAAGGAAGGGAGACGAGGCTCTCCAGCTCTGTCTCCCCCGAAGGGTCCAGCCGCAACCTTCAATGGTCCCGCGGCAGGCCTTCACTCAAGCTGCCTCACGTCCTGCCTGGTTCAAGATACTGAAGCAGCAGAGACCACAGCCCGTCCCGGGTCCCCAGCCCAGGCATGAGGGGAGGGTGGGAGCTGGCCAAGAAAATCTCCGGTTCCGGCAGCTGCCGCTCAGGCGCAGCCGGCCCAGGTTTTCAGCCACCAGGCGAGGAAGAAGTTGCAGGCGGCCTGACAGCCTCCTCTCCTCTCCTCTCCTCGACGAAGGAGCTGGAAGTTCCCTGTTCCCCTGCTCCAGAGCATGTTCCAGTGTTAGATGCTCATGTGTTTTCGGGGTGGCACCATGCCCCCATCTTCCCGCCGCCTCGAGTGATGCCAGAACGTCATCATCAAGTTCGCGTCATCAGGGAAATGGACTTAACATCAAAGACAGCAAGTTCCGCTGCCTGTTTAAGTCACACAAACACATGTCATCATTGTTGTTTCCCGCCGTTTCCAGGCTTGAAGCCAAGGGCGCAGTCAATACAAATGAAAAGAAAAACAATAAAAACAATAAACAGTCTGTCGTCTGCCCCTCTTTTGAGAGCGGCTACGGCCTCTCTCAAAAGGCGGACAATAGACGGGATTGTGAAGGCACCACCGCCACGCGCATGCGCAGTGTCGGCCGGGGTTGTCAACCTGGGGTACCACCGTGTTCAGACACTAGAGGGCCCCATAACACAACAAATAAAGACACTGAGGGCAGACAACAGAGCTGTGACATGACCGCTCGCTTTGAGAAGCGAAAAGTGGAGGATGCTCACAGATTCTGCTTGGGTTTTCAAGACAGTAACACGGGGCTACAACCATGACACAATTCCATCAGATTAATGATAACAACTTAGAGGACATTATACAACTTCTGAAGTCCTCCTCCTGCTGCCTTGATATTTTTCCAACAGGATTTTTCAAAGATGTTTTGCCTTGCATGGCCTCAGATATACTTCATATAGTAAACAAATCTCTTCACTCAGGTATATCATTGAAAAAGTTGTCTTTCAACAGTTGAGTAATTTCTTGCATTTAAATGACTGTTTTGATGTGTTCCAGTCAGGCTTTCGTCCGAACCAGCATATTACTCGACCGACTGGAAAACTGGGTGGGACTTTCGGAAACATTCTATAGGTAAATACACATCTGAGTTGACAAATATGACATGTGGCAATCAAGGCTCCATCTTGGGGCCTCTTCTCTTTAACGGCGCTGAGCTTCAGCCTGCAATGTTCAAAACAACAGATAAAGCCAGAAATCTAGGTGTAGTCATGGACTCTGACCTGAGTTTCAACAGTCACATTAAAACAGTTACTAAATCAGCCTACTATCACCTAAAGAACATATCTAGGATTAAAAGACTAATGTCACAGCAGGATTTGGAAAAACTTGTCCATGCTTTTATCTTCAGTAGACTGGACTACTGCAATGGTGTCTTCACAGGTCTCACTAAAACATATATTAGAAAGCTGCAGCTGATTCAGAACGCCGCTGCTCGAGTCCTCACTAACACTAAGAAAGTGGATCACATCACTCCTGTTCTGAAGTCTTTACACTGGCTTCCTGTCTGTCAAAGAATAGATTTCAAAATACTGCTGCTGGTTTATAAAGCACTGAATGGTTTAGGCCCAAAATACATTTCTGACCTCCTGCTAAATTATGAACCATCCAGATCTCTCAGGTCTTCAGGGACTGGTCAGCTTTCTGTCCCCAGAGTCAGAACTAAACATGGTAAAGCAGCGTTCAGTTATTATGCTCCAAATATCTGGAACAAACTCCCAGAAACCTGCAGGTCCGCTGCAACTCTTACTACTTTTAAATCCAGGCTGAAGACTTTTCTTTTTGTCGCTGCTTTTAATTGAACTATTCATATCTTAGACTGCACTGTAACTTTTATCCATGTATTTTTTCTTTTTATGTTTATTTTATTAGCTTTTATTTTTAATGACTGATTTTAAATGCCATTTTATTAATGTCTTTCATTTTTTGTAAAGCACCTTGAATTGCCTTGTGTTGAAAAGTGCTATATAAATAAACTTGCCTTGCCTTACAGGCTCCAATTCGCTGTCACCCCCCCTCACTTCTCGGGCATTCTGTATTCACAGGCCCGGGGAGAGTTGGCCCATATTCTGGAGCAAGAGATTTTCTCGCTACTAGAAAAGAAGGCTATATTGATAATACCCGCCGAACAGAGTCAGAGCGGCTTTTATTCCAAGTATTTCGTCGTTCCCAAACGGGGAGGGAACGGAATTCGGCCTAAACTAGATTTGACAGCGCTGAACAAATATCTCAAAAGATACAAATTCAGAATGCTCACTCACACATCTCTGTTGCGTCTCGTGCGCCAAAACGACTGGTTCACATCAGTCGACCTGAAAGATGCGTATTTCCACATCCCAGTATATTACCCACACAGGAGATATCTGAGGTTCGCCTTTCAGGGTGTCTGTTACGAGTACAGAGTACTTCCCTTCGGTCTGTCTCAGCCCGCGAGTGTTTGTACGGTGTACGGAAGCCGCGATAGCCCCGTTAAGACAACAGGGTATTCGCCTGGCAACTTATCTGGACGATTGGCTCCTTCTCGCACAGTCGGAGCAAGAGGCTATTACGCAGACGAATGTCCTCGTAAAACACCTGCTCGACCTGGGTTTCGTAATAAACACAGAATAGAGCATGTTGTCCCCAGCCCAGACTGTACTCTTCCCCGCGCGTCATGGCGCACGGAGAGTGATGGTCACTATGAAATGCGTAATGGCACTGCGCCACTGGCTACACCCGACTTTTCTAGTACGGGGCGTGCCTATGGGTGCTGTCCTATCGCGGAAAGTGGTCACCACAGACGCATGTCTGACGGGCTGGGGGAGTATATACGAAGGTCGACCTGTGAGGGGTCTCTGGAGCAGAGACCTCCAACGGTCACACATAAATTATCTGGAGCTTTTAGCGGTGTTCCTCACCCTGAAACGCTTTCTGCCTTTTCTCAGAGGACATCATGTCCTCGTGAGGACAGACAACACAACCACAATATCGTATATAAACCGCCAAGGGGGTTTGCGTTCTCTCCAGTTACACATCTTATGGAGCTGCGGAGGTCTCCTCTCTCTGAGAGCGACGCACGTACCAGGAGTGATGAACCTCGGGGCAGATCTGCTGTCCAGAGGTGCACCACTATATGCAGACTGGACTCTACATCCAATAATTGTGAGTCAGCTGTGGGTGCTTTACGGCCGAGCCGCGGTAGATCTGTTCGCATCAAAAGAAAATGCTCAATGTCAGCTGTTCTTTTCAATGCGCGATTTAAACGCACCGTTAGGCGTGGACGCGCTCGCGCACGTTTGGCCTCCGGTCCTTCTGTACGCGTTCCCACCCCTGACTCTGATACCCCCAACTCTGGCCAGAGTGAGAGAACAACGCCACACACTTATCCTGATAGCTCCGCACTGGCCTGCAATGTACTGGCTGGCTGCTGTGCGGGCAGCCGTGGCAGCTCCCACTACACAGGGACATACTGTCTCAGGCGGGGGGGGCGATCTTTCACCCACACCCAGAGCGCTTGGCACTATGGGCCTGGCTCGTGAGTGGTACAATCTGAATACAATGGGGCTCCCTCAGAAGGTGATAAACTCTATTCAGAGTGCAAGAGCTTCCTCCACCAGGTCTCTCTATGACTGTAAGTGGAGGGTGTTTGAGGAGTGGTGCCTTCAAAAAGGACACATCTCTTTTCAATGTCCTGTCGGGGTGATTTTATCATTTCTACAGGACTTAATTGATAAACACAGAGCTTTCTCTACGATCAAAGTGTACCTGGCTGCTATTGCTGCATGCCATGTGGGCTTTGAGGGAAAGACGGCTAGCCAACATCCTTTGGTCTGCCGTTTTATGAAAGGGGCTCGCAAGCTCCTCCCTGTTTCCAGGTCACTGGTGCCATTATGGGACTTGGCAGTGGTTTTAGATGGGCTCACTCGACCTCCATTTGAACCCCTAGAAGAAGCTGACATGAAGCTCCTGTCACTGAAGACAGTGCTGTTACTGGCTCTGGCATCTGCCAAGCGAGTCAGTGACATTCATGCGCTCTCTGTACATCGTTCATGCACTCAGTTTGCCCCGGGGCAAACGAGAGTGTTGCTGAAGCCCAACCCTGCCTTTATACCTAAGGTGGTTGGCTCATGTACCCCCATTGACATTGTGGCATTTCCTCCGCCGCTGTGTTCCTCTGAGGAACAGCGGCCGAATTTGCTGTGTCCAGTTCGTGCTTTACACATCTATATGGACAGGTCAAAAGAGTTTTGTTGTAATGACCAACTCTTTATATCCTGGGCTAACCCTCAGAGGGGCAAGCCCGTTACCAGGCAACGGCTCTCCCACTGGATTGTGGAAGCGATTGCTCTGACTTATACGAGTCAGGGTTTGCAGGCACCAACGGGCCTGCATGCTCATTCTACTCGTGGACTGGCTACATCCTGGGCTTTGTTCAAGGGTGTTTCCATCCAAGACATTTGTGCAGCAGCGAGCTGGTCCTCGCTGCTCACTTTTGTCCGCTTTTACAGGCTAGATATCTCTGCTCCAAGTGTGGCCCGCGCAGTGCTGGGCCCCGTGTTGAGACAGGGTTCTACCTGTTAAATTCTGGTTGTTTTGGTGATTTTCGAGATAAGCATGTCTAGCAATACGGGAGTTTCAATATTCCATAATGAGACATCGAACGGAGTGTTATGAATGAGAACTATAGGTTACTTACGTAACCCCAGGCCACAGAGTAACATGAAGTGAGATGTCTCACCAGACGGCCCTTCTTGCTAAGGGGAAGCAAGAAGAGGTGCTTATTTTGAATGACGCTGCGTCGTAGCGCAAGCTACTTAAAGGGTGGGTGGATTCCCTGACGTTGACGTCAAGATCACCAGCCAATCAGGATTGGCGTAATGAGATTGATGCTTCTGTTTGCATACGCGTTGAGGCGCATACCATAGTGAGACATCTCACTTCATGTTACTCTGACGACTGGGGTCACGTAAGTAACCTATAGTTACCCACCAAGGACACGTGGCTCAGCGTGACTTATTAAGTGTGAAACGTCACAAGCTGAAAGACAAAAAAAAAATAAGAGAAGAATCGTGGATGATGGCCAAACGCTCACCGGTCCAAAAAACAAACAATATGTACAATTTATGTTGTGGTTCTTTCAGGAAAAGCAGCTCTTTTTTCATTTTTAGTACACCGTCCAAATCTGAGTTTGTATCAGAAGGCTCAGTCATTTGATGCATTTAAAAAGAAAAACTACAAACATGTTTAGTGCTCTATCACTGCATTCCTTGGGGTTAATCAAAGAGTTTAGATTTTGGTATAATGTTTTCAACTTGTAGTCCCTGTATGGGATGGGTGGCGCAGTGGTCTGTTCATCAGATCAAGGGGGGGTGCTGGGGAACTCCAGTTCGAAACCCGCTCCTGCCGCCACTGCGTCAGGCCGTTGTGTCCTTGGGCAAGACACTTCACCCGGATTTGCTCCTGTGGGTATTGTCCACAGTACATGTATAATATCAATGTGTACTTGTAAAAGGACTTTCGAGAGGGTAAAAAGGTTCGCATGAACTACTTTTAGTACCGGCTCTTTTTGGTGTGAACGCGATCATGAACTAAGTTCGCATGAACCTTTGTGGGAAAAGTACCGCAGTGTGAATGCGCCTCATACTGTAGGCCAGGGGTTCTCAAAGTTTTGATGAGTGAGGGCCAATTTAGGTACCCAATATTGGATTGAGGGCCGCCCAAGAAAAAACCGAACACAAAATAATTCCAAAACAAATCCTTTCTTTATTGTACTAACCAATTACCGCAACTCGCGAGATGCCTAGTTACCATGCAACCAGTAGTCTAGCAAACTTTCCAAAAGCTGTCATTCATAATTTAGGAATGACAACCCAGGGGGTTTTACCATTCTTAACCCTCTGGAGTCTAAGGGTATTTTCTCGATTTTTAGATGTTTTCTTAAATCACCTTTTAAATGTATTTCTTCTAACATGGCACCCCATGTGTTACATATCAAAATGTTCAGGACAATCTCTGGTCTTGCTATATATGCATATTGCTCACCTTAGAGCACTGTTTCATGAGATAAGTAGCTCAAAATCTTAAAATGTGACATCCGATTTTTAGAAAATCTTCAAAACTCTTGTGAAAACACACATTTACTCATGTGATCGAATTGTTTTGGTGTTTTAGATTTGGTTACCAAAGTCCTAGGATCATAAAAGCAGTGAAATATTTGAATTACACTGTATATAAATGTGTTATTCATGTCTAAAATGAAAAAAATGTAATTCAAATGTTGAGTAAAACAGGTGTTTATCACTCAACTTTCACAACAGCAGGGACTGAGATACATTAGGACTGAATAATGACTTCATATTACATACCAAGGTTCATGTGATGTGTACAAATACAAATTGAGCATTCAACCTTTTTTTTTCAACCAACAATTTATTATAAATATGTTTTTTTCAACCAACTATTTATATAAATATAAGAAACTGGAAAATATAACTATTTACAAAATTGAACATCAGAACTTTCAACCAACTATTCATTATACAATGTCAAGACAGTGTCAAGGTCTTTGTCTGTCTTCTAAGACAGTGGGTCTGGCTTCTGTGTAGGTGGGGGTGATGGTGCATGGGCTGCTGTGTAGGTGGGGTGTACAAGTGCTATACGAGACCTCCACGAGACCTCCTTGCTGGCTGGGTTGAAGGTGATGGCTGTGGTGGAGCCTTTGTGCTGAGGTGTATCTTGACCTGGTGGCAGCCGCAGATGGAGGTGGAGGCAGCTGTAGTGATGCTGGTCTGCTGGTCCTTGGTGGTGATGGCTCTGGTGAAGGCCCTTGAGCCACAGTAGATCTTAACCTGGGGGCCGGCACAGATGGCTGTTGTGGCTGCTGGATAAACGCCGCCTGTGTAGGACAATAATTACAACTAATTTCATTGAAATAAAGTTCAGGTAAAATGTTGCTCAAGCACAAATAACAATGCACACTTAAAAATAAAGTTTGGGAGGTTACAGAAGGACACACACACACACACACACACACACACACACACACACACACACACACACACACACACACACACACACACACACACACACACACACACACACACACACACACACACACACACACACACACACACACACACACTTCCAGTTGCTTTACTTCAGTATAAAATCACAGACACACATATACATAGGCTACATCTGATTACAAAGTCTCATCTGTACAGGACGGTAAGATAATAACAGGCACACATAAATAAATCTATGACAAAGTCTCATCTGTACAGAACAGTATGATAAAATAATCTATGGCAAAAACATGTCACTGTAAATGTCTCCGTTGTGGGACGAATAAATGATTAATTTAATCATATACACATGTAATCTCACTTTTACACACCAAAATAACGTTAACACAGAGTAAACGTTTGCTAATGGAGAGTCTATTTTGTCCCAATAAAAATAAATATATCAATAAACCTATTGTTAATTTTCGCGGTATTCCCCACACATTGCCAGTACACTATTACTGTAATATTTACACTTACCCATGTCCAAATGGATCCTTGTTGTTGTATTTGTGTTCTTCTTCAGAAGAAGAGTCAAAGACTTCAGGTTCTGAGGCTCTATCTTCACTGCTGCTAGCGAAAAAAATCTCTAGCAAAGTCGGCAACTGTAAAGTTTTTTTAGCCATTTTCTCTGTCTCTCTCTCTCTCTCTCCTCACAGACGTAAACTGATGGGAGGCACGTGGTTTATGTTTTATTTACTTGGTGGGTAGGTCCTTAGTGATTTATCGATGTCCATTGGTCATTTCAGACCGTGATGGCTGCCGGCCGAGATTTCCTTGACGGACACACACATCCACCAATCCCACACAGTGTAAAGTCAAGCTGCTTTGAGCGGCCATATTTGCTGCGGTGCCCTGGTTACAGTCTCACAGGCAGGGGCGGACTGGGACTACAAATCAGCCCGGGACTCTCGACCGGCTCACTTCGGTACCGCCGGCCCACCGCAGTACCGCCAGTAAATACCGCTAGTAAATTGTCGACGGACGGGTAGACAATTTACTAGCGGTAGACATTAAGGGTAAATAATGTATAACTGGCCCGGAGCATTCGTCCAAAAAAAGAAAATCGACTAATAATGAAGAAAATTAACACATTTCTTGCAATAGATTTTTTTTTTTGGACGAATGCACTAACTACATTACTACTTGTACTACAACATTTTAATCATCAGTTCTTCCTCATTTTCCTCAATTGTTCATATTTGGTTTATTAAAATAATGATATTGTGGTCATTGTTAAAAAATGTCTGCTATTATTATTATTTGTATTGCACTTTCTGCCTTCCTGTCATTAGGAGTTAGACATGTAATGGCTATGTAATTGATTTGATTAGAACCTGAACCTTCATTATCCTAAACTGCTGGGACATTTCGCCAATACCTTTATATTGTCGACTCTACTCTTCACTTACTTGTCAGCATAGGTCGGCATTGATGTACAGAGCCGACAGAAGACGTTGTTTATATTGGCATCATATGGAGAGGTGCAGCCAGTGACGCGTCCTAAAACCAGGAAGTACGCTGCTGGTTCCCTCGACAAGGGTTTTGGAAAATAGCTGGAAATAAGGTATGTGGAAAACAAACCTGTTTGATAAATGCACGTTTTGTTCAGCCGGATAATCTCCACATGTCTACCCTACTTTTATTTGATTATAAAAGGGTTTTAGGACGCGTCACTGCAGCCAACTCCATCAAGCAGACTGAAACTTTCTCTCCCTCTTCTTCTCATACTCCCTGTCACTCTCCTTTAACTCCTCCGGTGACTTTCTTTTATTTGAAGATTGTTTTTTTCTAAATTGCTAGTCAAAATACCAATACCACAGGACCATTTTTTTTTTTAAAGCAATATTTTTAGTGTCCCGAGCGGGCAAGTGGAAAGTACGTTATGCTGGCCCGGGGTGTCTAAATAGAGCTTCCGGGCCAGCGGGCCATTTAATGTCAAGCCCTGCCGGTTACCGGCCGGCCCACATCGTCCGACCGGCCCACTTCAGTACCGGCCCATCGGGATTCGTCCCGAACGTCCCGATGGCCAGTCCGCCCCTGCTCACAGGAGATACAGCTGGAAATCTACTCTTCCAGCGATTCCGCGGATATCTAATCTGAAGATATAGATACAACCATGGAGGATTAAAATATAACGCATGCATTTCAGCGTGTCACATTAACTATCGCGGGCCGCCAGAAACATTTATGTGTATATATATGTATATATATATATATGTATATTATATATATATATATATAGTTGTAAGTCACTTCGGATAAAAGCGTCAGCTAAATGAAATGTAATGTAATACCGTAGATGTATATGTCTTGTTTATTTCAACAACAAGAACAAGAAACGTCATCCATCTTCTCTGTTTGTTGTTGAGTGTGTGAAAGAACATTATATCACAAGATGGATGCCGTCGTGTTATTGTCACGTGTGTGAAATTACTATAGATGAATACACTCTTACACCAAATAAATAATAGATACAAAGAGAGATTAGGCTACATACCTTTCCGGTGACGGGGGTTCATAATCAGAGTCATTACTGTCCCCTGTATGCGTGACGAGATCACTATCTTCCGACGGAGAGTGCTGAAATACGATGTCCAATGCCTCCTCGACGGACAAAAAAGTCTTCTTTCTGGCAAAACAAATCCAGCTGTTTTGCTGATCGATCTGCCCTCTTCTCTCCTGTCGCTGCGGGACATGCTATGCTATGCTATGCTATGCTATAGCCTAGTATGCTGCTTCAAACGAGTGGGCTGTGCGTAAACCAGCTTTTCTGCCTTTATTTATAGTTACGCAAGCTCCTATCTCTGGAACCCATTGGTCGATTTGGGTGATTGACACCTTTTTTGAATCGTTAGAGCCAATCAAATCGAGTAGCAGTTTCAAAATACGTAAATACGTTACGCCTGCGGAGGGGGAGCTATGCGTAAACTGCATCTCCCGCAGCTGAAGCCACGGACTGTTAATCGTTGGACCTACTCTTCTGCCGTGAATGAAAGGATTAATTATCAGTAATCATTTTAAAGTGAGACGGGACATTGGATTAACCCTGAGCAGCGTTTTTATTCCTTTGAACACAACTTTTGATCACAAAACAGCCAAGGTAAGACCTAATTATTGTCATTGATTTGAAAAATGATATTGTTTACTTGCTATGTTCTGGCTGCTAGCTCGGTTAATGTTGTGCCTGTAGTGATGCGGTGTATACCCATGGAATCTGTGGAATCTCAGCTTTCAGAAAATGTGTTGTTTATGCAGAAAGTATGAATTATAAATGATCGTTTTTGTGAGTTATGAGCAGAAATAGCAAGTGCCCATTTTTGACATGGGCTCATTTATGGCGCATTTCCACTGCAACGGGGTAGCCCCGTTTAAGCGTCCCTAAGCGTTCTCGCTCAGGCCTCGGGCTGCCTCGCTGGCCGTCCGAGGCCGTGGCGCATTTCCATTACAGTTTAGGACCTGGGGTAGCAACGCAGTGTAGGCGGGGCGTCGGCTTTTTGGCGGGCTTTTTGGGCGGAGCGACGCTGGGTAAAACTGCAGTGGCTTTCAATGCGACACAACTCACAAAACACACACAACAATGGAGGATGTGGAAGCGATCGTTTTCTTGTTTATTGTGAAATCCATGGTGCTGACATGCTGTGCTCTGCATAACGTCTGCGAGAGTCATGGAGAGGACTATGATGATGGGTGGAATGCACCAGCAGCAGGGGTAGCAGTGGCTCAAGGTGCAGAGGAGGAGGGCACTGACATCAGAGAGGGTTTGATGCGCTACCTGAATACCTACATATGCATTGTATTGCATTCATTGTATTGAACATAAATACATCTTTTTTTTTTCATATACATGTGTTTGTCAAATGTTTTAAACAAATGTTATCTAAATTGAATATTTAGTAAATATTTGAATTTCAAGCACCAGTAAGTACTGCCCCATAATAAGAACATTTGAGGAATTATCAGATCATGAAAAGAAAATCTTTCTAATAAATTAAGCGAATATCAAAGCTAACTATAAACATAAATACTAAAGTGTAAAACACATCAAAACTATATTCATAAATGCAAGTGTAAAATAGTGTGGACAATTGTAAACATGGATGGAAACTAAAGTATCCACAACATAAAATAATATATTAAATATAACCTCAATCTTTCTTCTAGACATGTTAAAAGCTTGCTTGAATGGGTTATAGGTTTATGTTGTTCTCTTGTCTTTGAAATATATAAGGAATGTGTTGTTTGAGTCGAGTAGAACGAGGGTATTACAATTGAGCAATTTCTACATGTATTATGTATTTATTATGTATTCTTAATACTATTACAAAATAAACATGTAATAATGTTTTAGAGGAGGACCTCAAGCTAGCAAACTCAATTTCTTGCTTTAAATCTCTTAAAAGTAAGTAAGTAAGTAACTGATGGTGTTTGTTATTGCTTTATAAATTCATGTATGTTTATATCTTCTCTAAATCAAGATTATGTGAATCTGATTTTTTCTGTTGGGTGCCATTCATTCTCAACAAGAGATAAGATAAGTTAAAGAAGTACTTTATTGATGGCAGTATAAAAATACAAAAAAAATGTTGTATCAAATGCATGCCATTAAACAATACAAATACAAATTGTAAAACTGTATTGCAGCCAGCATAAATATACATGGAATTGTAAATATAAAATGAACATTTTAAAGAAAATAAATAAACAAGGAACTACAAATGTTGCATTTAAAAATTAACTAGATACAAAATATATAATATGTCCCGATCCGATCACGTGATCGGGGATCGTAGCCGATCACGTGATTTTCAAAAAATCGGGGATCGGGAGAAAAAAATCGGGGATCGGGATTATTTTTTTTTATAAAATATTTTTTTTTTATTTAATGTTACAAAACAAAAATGACCATGTTCATGTCTTAAAGTCATCCTGAGGACTTAGTTTTGGTTTAAAATTACACAACATGTATGTGTTGCTTTCTTTGGGCTTGTTTTCATAGACCTCGTTGCTTATTTCTCTGAAATCTGGCAACAGAGTGGGCGCAGTGTCTAATAGTAGCAGTAAGCTAACGAGAGGCTACGTTCAGCTGGTGACTCGGAAGTCGGGACAGAGAAAATGTCAGGAGTTTGGAAGTATTATAAAATTGAAAGCGAAGGCAGTGTAACAGCCAGATGCAATGTTTGGAAGGCAGAGGTTCCGCGTGGTGGAAAGAACAGAGCTACGTTCAACACGACCAATCTAATATGCTACCTGAGAAACAAACACCAACAACAACACGGCGAGTACACAGCGGCCACTCAGGTAACGGCACTGAAACAACCGACACTTTCAGAGACTTTTAAAAGGAAAGAGAAACTGCCCCAGAACAGTGAAAAGGCCAACACAATAACAGCCAAGATAGCTGAATTCATCGCGTTGGATGACCTTGGTTACCTTTTTTTTCTCTTAATGCATTGCATAAAGATCGGATCGGGAAAAATCGGTATCGGCAGATTGTCAAAATCAAATGATCGGAATCGGATCGGGAGCAAAAAAAGGTGATCGAGACATCCCTATGTACAATAACTATTAAGGTTTTTTGAAGTATCACGGAGGAGACGGGCCACGTCGGCTGCCCAGTCATGGTGCCGTTCCTGCTGGGCCCGATCCTCTCCTCCTCGTTTCCTCTTGCCTGGGTGACAATAAGATAATAATTAGCAATAAGGAAAAAACACAGGACAGGTACAGGTCACACAAGGATATAAGAATAACATGTATAAACAGAACAACAGTAAGGTGAACTAAAGAAAGTTCTGGCCCTAGATGTTTACAATGATTGTGAAAGTGAATTACATTATGTCCAGCCTGTTGATAATGAATATAAATATATGTATATGATAGGATGTCACACACAACTGTACTAGCTGCTTACTAGCTAAGACTTTACTTGTAACAGAGCATTTCCACACAGTGGTATAGCTTATTTTAATTACTGTTGATGGATGATCCAAGGTTTAAAAAAACAAAACACAATTCCAGTCGTTTTGCCATTTCTATTTCTTACCTAGAACCACATGCTGCGGTGTCATGATGGCACTCGGTGTTGGTGGTTGAGTTGGTGTCGATTCTTCGGCTGGGGTCCTTTCTGGATTTAATGACGATGTGGACGGAACACTGCCATCAACCGTTGTTCGGGAATGTTCCTCCTCACGAGTCCCAATATAATCATCTAGAACAGCAAAATGGGTAACACTTTACAATAAGGTACACAACATGTGCTTAGTTACTGAGGAACTACTAGATAGTTAATGGTTAGTTAATGAGTAGTTCCTCAGTGACTGCGATTGAGGAACTAATGGTTAGTTACTGGTAAACAGACTGGGGGGTACTGTATTAATGAATCATTCGTTAATGGTTAGTTAATGAGTAGTTCCTCAGTGAACTTATGGTTAGTTACTGGTAAACAGACTGGGGCGGTACTGTATTAACGAATCATTCGTTAATGGTTACTTAATGAGTAGTTCCTCAGTGACTGCGATGGATGGTTAGTTAGTTACTGGTAAACAGACTGGGGCGGTACTGTATTAACGAATCATTCGTTAATGGTTACTTAATGAGGAGTTCCTGAGTGAACTAATGCTTAGTTGCTGGTAAACAGACTGGGGTACTGTATTAATGAATTATTCGTTAATGGTTACTTAATGAGGAGTTCCTGGGAGACTTTGATTGAAGCAATGGTCCGCTGCAGCAGGGCACATTTAAACCTGCCATCTTCGGCTGACTTGGGTCCCACCCTGGATCAACTGGTGGAGGTGGATCCGATTGACCTTACCATTACTTAGGCCGTTTGGGTACGGTAAACTCAAGGAACGCAAACAAAAACAGTAGTTACCCATTACCTAATGATTACCTTACCGTTACTAAAACAGTAGTTACCCATTAAGTAATGCTTACCTTACCATTCGTTAAGCATTGTGTGTCCCCTCAAGTAAAGTAATGCATCAAAAACAGTAGTTACCCATTACCTAATGCCTACTTAACCATTCGTTAAGCATTGTGTGTCCCCTCAAGTAAAGTAATGCATCACAAACAGTAGTTACCCATTACCTAATGATAAACAAACAAACAAACAAACCCTGTGCACTCAAGTTTACATTTTTATTTAAACAACAATCCAAAGGACACTAATAATGAAAACGAGGTTGCTTTCAGAACTTGCGAAAGTGGCGTATGTCATGCAGCAATCTGCCTAAGGGACCATCTTTGTGTTCATTTGCCAGCCAATGTGTCCACTCGATCAAAGCAAGATGACTCTTCAGAGTCTTCACTGTGCGGTTTCCTCGCAGTCTCCAGACCTGTGACTTGTACGTTGACCAAGCCCGCTCAATGTTTTGGGTGTGGGCTCCTGTGTCTGGGTTCACAAATGACCGGCTGTGGTTCACAGAGAAATGGACAAAGCCACTTTCTGCGATTGCAGTGGTGTATGCCCTCCACATGTCCGTTATCACCGTGGTCCCTTGGCGAACGTATTTTGTGACCAGAGGAATTAAGTGGCGCCGTGATCTTTGTTTCACCAGCCTCAGGATAGGTCTTCTCCTTTTTCCTCTGATGCCCAGCATTCCAAAGACCCATTTTCTCCTCCTCCACGTAGGACCGAATCTTCCCCTACCATACTGTAATAAAGCAGTGAAAAAGGACAACAGTTATATAAAAATAAACATCAGGCATTTCAATTGATAAACAAAGTGAAATGTGTTTATTTGCTTTCTTTTACAATTTAAAAATATTCACTTCCTTTCTCAAAAAAGAAGAGAAAAAAATTAAAATGTCGTGGTACAAACAGAAAAGGCTGTTTAATTTTATTAAGTTAAAGTTTGCTTATTTTGCTGCAAGAAACATGAAAATGTAAGATATATATTGGAATTAGATGATATATAAATAGATTATGCACTTTTAAAATGTTAGTAATACAAAGTAAGAATAAGGATTTATTTCCTTAATGATCTGATTGGATGAGATCATTCTTAGCTTCTAAATTCTTTTTTTCTGTTATTTGACTGTGTATACACTGTGGAGCTGGCTCTCTCTAATGTATACTTTATCTCGCCAGTCACAAGGGTGTGAAATGACACAATTATAAAATGACATTACTTTGCTCATTCATTTGTTAATCTCTGACCTTAAAAGATATGTTGTTATTTCACCTTGAAAAACAAAGGTTTTAGTGAGGCCAAAGGCTAAGGCTCTGTAGTTTATACACACCTTCCTTTTGTGGTAGAAGTTGCTTTCGTCCAGCATGACAAATTCGTTTGGTCCTCCAAGTCTCTGCTTTCCCCTCCTTTCTCTCCTCTTGATTGCACTCTTGCAGACCTTCCTCAACTTCAGGCTAATTTTTGACAGCGTGCGACTGCTTCCTGCCACGCCATCCTGCAGCATGTCAATTTGCCTTAGCTGCAGTCCCTGGGAAAATCTGTTAAAGATCAATATAGAATTACTAAATATGAACAAAAGCATATGAAGAAGAACGCATTCAGCACCAGTGGCTAATGTATAATTAATTATATAATTCACATTAGACATTTGTTATTACTCAAGATGAAACAGAATATTTTAATGTTGCTAATTAATTATATCTATCAAGTTTCCCTGTATCAGAGCATCTACACATGTATTGTTAAGCTATTAGAATAATCACACATTGTAACATTCTGAACCCATTTTTTTGTTGAGGAACATTTTGAATGCAGGAATTTTACTCTAACAGAGTATTCGTACACTCTGGTACTTTTACTTTTACTCTAATACAAGATCTGAGTACTTAATACTAAGTGCAATATCTGAGTACTTCTGTTTTACTCAAGTACAATATCTGAGTACTTCTACTTTTACTCAAGTACAAGATCTATTCTGTTTATAGCCTATGAGAAAAACTATTAGAAAACGAAAGCTAAAGCTAATGTTAGCAGATAGTGACAATGTATGCTAGTTAGCTAGCTCAACGATTCCTTAAATAATATTGCGACAGAAACATTTTTCTGTTCACATCACGCTCTGCCGCTCCAACAGGGAGCTCTGCTCTGAACACCCGAACGGTAAGGCGATACGTCCGTTCTTATTGTGCATCCATGGGTAAAGGTAAAACCTTTATATATACAGTATATGGTTAAGGGTAAAACGCATACAGAACACGTAACATGAAGGTGCCGGGCGGCGCGGTCCCGTGGGTTGGATGCGCGTTCATAATGCCGAGGGAAATAAATCTCGAGTGTTCTCCTCAGAGTCCGGCGCACTTCCTGGGGGCTTGGTGTGTGAAAGCGGCGCCACACCTCCAAGCAGCCTGCGTTGTGAGTTGCCAAATAACTAGCGCTTAGTCCGCTAGCTCAATGCTAACATTTAATGGATAACGTCATTGACGCGCTAACTGAAATTAGCATTTAGATATCGGTAATGTTAAACAACAGTCAACATGCTTAAAATAAACGTAATACTTACAGGCATTCATTTGCTGTGCTTTGAGGAAATGACTGATATTATTGATGAAATCATATTACCTGTAAATGTATTTCATCCAGCTGAACAAGGACAATTTGCTCCTCTGAAACAGGGACAGTGACCTCACTGACTTCTTCGTCGTTTTCCCTCGGTGTTTTTTACGTCGGCACTTCCTACAAAAGACAAATCGTAAATTCCTAGTCCTTTTTTCCTGATAAAGAACTTATCTTTGTAACATTACATATCAGTAAACAGAGGAAGTCATCGTTAAAACCCGTGCTAAAAATGTACGACTTAGCCTACCACTGCAGTCCGTCGACGTTTGAGTGTTTCTCCAGTTTCATCCTCTTTTTGCAGAGTTTGCATTTCATTTTTCCTTGAGCAATCTTTTCATTAGCCATTCAATTAATTTTTTCTTTTCTTCCGTCAATAAGACTGAGTACTTTGGTGTGCAGTGTCATGATAACCAAAAACCTGACTACTGCGGCGTTACTACTACGTTACTGCGGCCCCGGCCCGTCCACAAACCCTGACACCCAGCGTAGTTCAAGATGAACTCCGCTGAGCGCACTAGCGCCCTAGCACCCTGATCCTCATTTCTTGTTCACACGATTCAAACCAATAGTTTTGATGTTTTGAATCAGGTATTTCATCTTCCTTGTTCAATTGACAAAGCACAGCTTCTTTATATTCACTGATATACAATTAAAATATTAAAACCGTAATAAAGTGTTAATGCGCTGAAAATCGAGATCCGGCTGGAGCACTATGCAAGACACGCCCCTTCATAGCATTCAAGTGCTACGATTCGCCATGAGCCTGTCACGTGCATCTCGGCTAGTGATAAAACCATAGACATATAAAGAGTAGACGCCGCATCGACCGCTGCTGCCTATTGGCGCTGACGAGCCGTGGGGCCGCCATCTTGGACCGGTCACCCGCTCCACTCAGTGTAATCTGTCTGGCAGGCGCAATGAAGTGTCAGCGCATTTTATCAATCATAACTCGCTGAATACAAAACTGATTTTCACGGGGGGGGGTTTTCTGCAAACGTCATATATGTAGGCATGATACCGGACACATGATTTGGCGTATTTTAATATTCATAGTAGGCTTAACAGCAATAGAATATTCTGGTATTTGATAGACTATGTTATGTATGATAGGTATTTTGCAAAAGACACACGATATATAATATATACACACACACACACACACACACACACATAAAAAACACTAATGGTCTATATATGATAGAGAAGCATATTGTGTAGGCCTATACTCAGCTATTTTAATAAGTTGAAAAATGAAGAAACAATAATACATTATACATAGACAGAAGTTATATATCAGTAAAAATGAATATCTATGTCATAAAAAATGAAAATGTACTTCTACATCTATATAAAAAATGTAAATGTTCAAGTTAAACACAAGAACATGACACCACCCCGCCCAAACCATATTTACACAAAGTTGCTCATGACACCCGAATGCCCCGTGCATGCGGCTCCTCCAAAGCATGACTGAGAACCTCTTTCTCATATCTTTGTCTTTGGGAAACCATCAAAATAAAAACGGGAGATTTGAGAGTCAACACAAAAACATTTTAAGAAGGAGGTCAAGCTTATTTTCTTCCTTCTTCTTCCTAGATAGATTAGATTAGATTTTAGATTTAGATTAGGACCCTTTGTGTTTCAGGTGACAAAGACTTCGTCAGGTAATATGCAATGGGAGCCTTCCAATGTCCGTGTAGGCAAACCACCATGAACACAAGAGCCTCAGTAGCAGCATCGGTCTCATTGTTTCCATCACCCATGTCTACAAAAGCAGACATTGACTGGTTATGTGGATTATATTGCACATGTTTTCTGATGGCCATGTCATCCAACATGAGTGAAACACATCCATATTTAGCCTGGTCGTCCTGGCATCTTCTCTCCAGCATATCCAGCATCATCTTGTTCAGGCCAGGCTTTCCATCCACCGAACACAGCCACCTGTAAAAAAATTGAGAAGTAGCTATTTAACGTACTTGCAACCGTAATTTCCAAAAATGAAATTGAACAACATTAAGACTACCTTTTTGTTGTAGTCTCTCTGAGGTATTTGTATGCCTTTGGGCCATGTAGATGGAGTGTGAGGGCAAGCTCTCTGTGGTCCTTGGAGTACTCATGGCCCTGCTTTGCCTTCAAGTCTATTTGAAGATCTGAAATTGTATGAGAAAAAATTAATAAGTCCCCTTCATATAATAACAAAGGAGTTTAATAAAGAGTGTAAGAGTAAGATGTACATGAATTTCAAAGTGCTAATTTAATTTTACCTGAGTAGAAATTAAGCCTCTTTGAGTTCTTCATTAATGAGGTTCTTTTCCCTCAAATCCCCCAAAAGAGTCCTCACTGTGGTCTCTGCCCTCTTTTCTCTAGCCATGGCATTCTTCCTCTCTCGCTCGAGACTCTCCACTCTTGCTAAAGCTTCATTGAGTCTGGCCTTAAGAGCAGTAGGAGAAGCAGGCGAGACATCGCTATGATCCTAGAAAGAGGGATGAACATGGTTTGAGTGATGTTTCACTTCACACACATCACTTTGACACAACTAGAGTATGGCCCACATTATTTCTTATAGTCATCACCTGTCAAAGCCACTGGCAGCATCATGCGTGTGTGTGTGTGTGTGTGTGTGTGTGTGTGTGTGTGTGTGTGTGTGTGTGTGTGTGCGCGTGTGTGAGTGTGCCAGGAATGCATGTTCAACATGTCTTCAATTGTGTGTGTATGTGTTTATTTGTGAGTGTGTTTAATATGAGTGGCAGCAAACAAGAGAGATTTTACTTTGTCTAGGACCATTATGAATGATGTTGAAAATAGAAATACTCACATCATTAGGCTGAGGTTGTGAGTGTGAGGTTGAAGCTTCTGGGTCGTCCTGAGGGGCCACAGACAGGCTCTCTTCAGCTTTTCTGGAAGGAGACGTAGTCCTGCCCTTTTCTGGCTAAAATGAAAAAGCATAATACTTGAAACACACACACACACACACACACACACACACACACACACACACACACACACACACACACACACACACACACACACACACACACACACACACACACACACACACACAACACACACACACACACACACACACACACACACACACACACACACACACACACACACACACACACACACACACACACACACACACACACACACAGCCCTGTTATTGATAATAGAATATTTACATTTATGAATGCTAATAGCCTTATGATGATACACCTACTCTTTGGAGGTGAACCGGGAAGCTGAAGATGGAGGGAATAACACCATCTCTGAGTCGGACAATCTGTCCTGTCAAACTCGTCCTGCTTAAAATGCTCACTGCAAATCACGGATGACTCGCTTGCAGTGAACCCTTCCCTCCTCAAAGCAACTTCCCACTTCTTTCTCATATCTTTGTCTTTGGGAAACCTTCAAAATAAAAACGGGAGATTTGAGAGTCAACACAAAAACATTTTAAGAAGGAGGTCAAGCTTATTTTCTTCCTTCTTCTTCCTAGATAGATTAGATTAGATTTTACTTTATTCATCCCACAACGGGGAAATTCACTTGTTACAGCAGCGATTTATAAAGTCTCAGTTGGCCATGAACATAATGTTTGCTGGCTACGATTTCGCTGGCGGACATCAATACAGTACAATAATATTCTATTTACAAAATACAACCAATTATAATGTTGAATCTTACTTGTGAAAAGTAATCCCCCGACCCCTGTTCGCAATCGTCCGCCGATTTGCACAGCAATATGCTGCACAGTGCTCTGGCATCTTGAAACCTCTGCTGTCTCTGGGTAGAATGTCTGTAGGATGACCGGTCCAAGATGGCGGCCGTATTTCTTGCGCCCCAGCAGCCAATGCGGCCTCTACTCTTTATATGTCTATGGATAAAACCATAGACTGTATGGATAAAACTCAACGTCTCCATTTTATATGTAAAGGCTATCTATGCTCTAGTCTAGTCTACACGCTAGAACTGAAAATGGACTCGAGGAGAAGCAAGCGAAAGAGGATGGGGCCCCCGAAGCGTTTAGTGTCAGAATGTAAGTATGAATTGAAATATATTTTTGTCATTTGAGAAATCAGTAACACTGCATTGCGAAATCATCTCAATTGACACATGTTATTACACTTTGTGTTCTGTGCTATCTGATTTGAGGTTGCTAGCTAAACCACGAGGACCCACGTGTTACATAATAATAATAATAATAATAATAAATTACATTTATAAAGCCCCTTGCTGGAGCTCAAAGCGCTTACATGACATTTAAATGTTTTGTAAAGTTCCTTATACAGCTTTAGACTTGTTTTTATCTCATAAATTCCTTAAGTGACACACCCTGAAAAGTCTGGTGGGTCATGTGCCGGGCTAAGACATGTGACAGAACTAGGTACATTTCAGAGGCTTGTTTTTGGTTGCTAAAGGTACAAATCAAGCCATTTAAGAATTAAAATGCTTACATAACATGTACTTTGTTACATTGAACCTGTTAACATTTCTTGATCAAATTGATATGACACAAATTAGATAAATATCGCTGTGACACTGATGTCACATCGGGACATTAACCTTAAACTTTCACAGTAAATCTGGAGTAACACATATGTCACAATTAGAAATATGAGTATGACCTGCTCAGTTAATTTAGGTGATCCAATTATATTTAGTTAATATATTCTTTATTCTTCAATTCAAAGAATGTTAAAACAAATTTAAATCAAAAAATCCCCCTCATTAATTAAGTTATAAATAAGAGTTACTTTACCATTAAAGTTCAATGTCACATTGTCAGAAATGTGGTCTATTTAGTCTAAATTATGTTCCCCTTAATTTCCCCAAAAGTAGAAATGGGTCTGGGTTGTTATGGGTTAAATTAGTTAAATTGTCAAATAAACTCTGAAATATCTCAATTACGAAGGTTTAGCGTTTTATCTTAACTCTTAAATAAGTAAATGACATTAGGGCGCTAGAAACGAGAGTATTTTTATTTTAACACAGCATTGGGCGATATGTAATGAAAATATAATTAAACAGTACATTCATTCAAGTGGCTTTTCAGATATCCAATTTTGAAATAGTTCCAATGAAGTTATAATATAGCTGAAAAAAACCCAAACATACTTCCATATAGTAATGCTATCTACATCAACAACTCTTTCTGTGCTCCATAATCTTACAGCGGCTAAAGATTTGGCTGATCAGTCTGAGGAAGAGCCATGCAGCTCCCACACTGTGGCAAAGGAAATGGGTAAGTGTTTGCTTTCAAATGTTAAGCATACTTTAAGGATCCACTCAGTCTCAGATGGTGTACTAATAAGTAGTTGCTTAGCAGATAGCAGTAAAAAAAACAATATGTAAACGTATAGTGGATTAAAGATGTCACATGCACAAAGTGAAGCCCCTTGTTATCTCCTGTGTTGAGGAGATTCTTCCACTGTGCTTTGCCATACCTTTGTTGGTAGTAGATGTCAGGGTGGGCAGATAGTGGTTTGGACGACATCCATGTTTTTTTGGTCTAATTTGGCATTTTGGACCTTTACACAATTTCAAATATTCCCTATCGCTATATGTACCATTTATTCAACACTATTTCTAATTTATGAACTTTCTGTCTCCCCTCTTAAAGCTGTAGTGCACTGCAGTGATGGGTCTGACTCGGATGCATTCACAGGACAGCAGTCTACTGTGAAAGCATCAACTAAAGGTTAGGTTGTGTTGTGAAATTGCATTACATTTACATTTTATCTACGGTTACTGTTTTTTGATTGTGTTATTTTTATATATATATATATATATATATATAATATCGCACAATACACTACAACAAGAAAATATTACATAACGAAAATGTAAACGCTTGTGCAAATGTACTTGAGCCCATTTTACTTCTGTGTGGTTGAGTGCATATTAAAGGTTGAAGTTATTTTTTGCAATTACTTGTGAAGCCCTTGTCAGAATCAATGATCTTACAGTTGCCTTGAAGTGAATATAGTAATATTTTGTAATGTATTATCATAGGTTTTGCAGTGTTTAAATGCAGTTGCAAGTCCCAATATAGAATTCAACAGTCTCTATTAAATGTGATCAATGACATGTCTGCAACTTCACGACAATACAGGCAGTCCTAGATCTCTAATTTTGACATTTTATTGTACATTTCTTGAAAACGCTAAGCAAAGGCATGGAACCACAATCTGCCTATACATACTATTTGTGTAATAACTACAGAAAAGATAATGTTTTTTTTGCCGTTTTTGTCATTACAGATGTTTCTGCAGCTCCCACAGCCATAGCAGCTCTGAAGCACAGAAAACTTGAAAACAATGCCTTAAAAATAAGGATAGATGCTTTAAAGGACAAAGTATTATATCTTGAAAGCGAAAGGGACTATCTGAGGATACAGCTGGCTGAGGGTAAGCAAATCAATAATGATTAAATAATTACTTATTGGCATCCGATAGCTTTTGAGAAAGAAAAAAAAAACAGGCACATACACCAAGCCCTACAACATTCCTCATCACAGTCCATGAGGCCATACATGCTTGCAGATGACTAGTTGCATCAGCAATTCAGTCATTTCACTGCAAACATATCATGACAAGCATATAGGACGGACAGCACCAAATGGTGGGGTGGAGCTTGACAGCTCCAGCTCACTTCTCTCACTTATCAACCGACAGTAGAGGGTTGGATTGAGAGGGAAAGAACAGTCACTTGTTAAAATATGTTGAGTCCGTTTGTTCGGGGGAAACTTGGAACAGGCATATCACATTTGCCACAAATTGTTTCACTTACCTAACATTTCAGGTCACGATATGTTTCACTATTTCGAATGTAGTGAAAAACACTATGCATTTTCACCGATCTGCGTGAAACTCTGAACACACAATATAAGGTTTAAAGATTATTGTAAATGTTCTGACCCTTAGTGGTAACAATAGTTATCTTCTAATCCTCTTGTTTGTTTCAGCTTTGGCCCTTCTAAAAATGGCATCAGTTAAGGCGCCAGTTATTTCTGAAGGTGACCAAATAGGGGCAGGCAACTCCTTTTCATCCTCCTCGTCCTCCTCCAATTCCTCCAGTTCCTCCTCCTCCTCCTCCTCATCCTCTTCGTCAGACAGAGGGAAGAAGAGGAAGAGGAAGAGTAAGAAGAAGAAGAACAAGAAAAAAAGAGGAAAAAAAGCGAAGAAGACAAAAGGAAAGACTGCAAAGAGAGGTAAGTTGGCCACCTACACAGTGTCTGACTTGGGAAGTAAGGAGGTAGAACTACAGTGAATTATGTGACAGACTGATCATTGCTCAGTGTAGAAGGAACAGCTAGTGAACAGGGCTAACCTGCATTAGCAGGTGCTGTCAGACTGTTTGTGTTCATACTGAAAACACTAAACTGAAACGGATTTGCTCATGTACTTTACACTTAATTAGTGGAGGAGTGTCGCTACATGCCTTAGCGCAGCGTTTCTCAAAGTGTGGGGCGCGCCCCACTGGTGGGGCGTAGAGATGTGATAGGTGGGTCGCGAAAAAAAAACCACACAAAACAACACCTGTAGATAACCCAATTTGTGTTCTTTGAAATTGAAAAGGATATTGCATTGTGTTTGTTACTTTCGTTGCAGTTGTATGTCTTAAGTGTAATTTGGCATGCTTTTATTTTGAAGGCAAGTTTACGCTGTTGACAGTTGTTGTTGCTATGGAAACAAGAAACGTTTCACAGCGGGCGGAACTTGTCATAAAGTCCGCGATAATAAAGCCCACCCATTTAGAGGGAAGATATGATTGGTCAATTGTACTGTCATTTGACATTACTCTCGTTCAGTTACTATAGCTGGCCCTCTGTGAATTCATAGCTGGACGTCCAATCAGCTCCTGTCTTCACAGACTCGCAGAGAGGAGCTTCTTTCATTTAACCCTTCACATTCAAACAGAAACTGAATAGGCAGATTCAAAGGATTTATTTCTTTGGAAATGTTATTTTAAATACAATTTAATCAAGTTATTTTTGGTAAAACTATTGACAAATATTACTAAAAACATATTTAAAAAAAATATATAAAGAAAAAATATAATTTGTTTTAATGTTTTTAAATATTATTTTGTAGAATATCTTAGGCCCTCAGAGACAGGCTCGCCACTGGTAAAAATCTCTCATACACACGTGTGAAACGCTCTCACAGACACACAACAGAGTTGCAGTCGGGAAGAAAAGCAATGTGGAGCGAGAGAGCAAGAGAGAGAGCACACCTTTATCTATTTAATAAAGTTGTACAAAATAAAGTAAGAAATCATTCCAATGTGTACTATAGGACAGTAAAAAGTTTAAAAGGGGAGTGATTAGTCAAATATGCATAAATAAAAAGAAAGAATGCTAACTAGGTAACATAAGATAAGAATAAACAAGTTTAAATGATTTGTTGTGATCATATTCTAAAGATGTTTGGATTATTGAAAAGTATACAGCTCCCTTTCATCTGAGTGTTGAGAGCTGTATCCATAACTTCATGTTGGGCTCAAAGTAGGGCTGCTCGATTATGGCAAAAATCATAATCTCGATTATTTGGGTCAATAATTGATATCACGATTATTAAAAACGATTAACCATTTACTTTGAAAAACATCAATTTATTGAAGAAAATAATTTGAAAAGTATGTTTTTAACAGTTGATTACCCTGAACTTTAAGTATAAAACCTATTTAAAAAATAAATAAAATCGTTTTATTTCGATTATGTTGTTTTCATAATCGTTGCAAGCCAAAATCGTAATTGCGATTAAAATACGATTTAATTGAGCAGCCCTAGCTCAAAGTGCACCAGATTGATGCATTCAACTTCAACATTTAAAAAAAATCTTCCTGGGGGTGCATGCCCCCGGACCCTCGAGGATGTGACGTCCACCACCAAATAAAGCAGGTTAAAATAATTAAATTGCATACATTTTATTTTAGTAAACACTGAAAACGGGTCCCACAGACCCAAACAGCACTCAAAGGTTAAAGGTAGCATATAATAATGTTAAAATGTGCTAAATATATACACTGCAAAAAAAGGGGAGTAAAAGTAGCTCACGACTTGTTTTATTTTTTGAAAGTAACCCTCATCTTAAAAAAAGTTGGAGACCCCTGTAATATAACGATACATTTGACAATTTTAAGCTTGGCCTACCATTTTATTGGAGCGATGAGGAACAGGTGGGGCTTGAAAAGGCCCACCTGTTCAAAGTGGGGAATGCCAGAAAAAGTTTGAGAACCACTGCCTTAGCGTGTTATCATCAAGGGGATCATTAAGGGAACGAATGCAGTCTGGTGTTGAAGTACAGTCGTACAATGTATTTTACAGCTCAATAAATACTTTTAGTATGCATTAAGTCTTTAATTTCAACAAATGTTCAAGTTACAATTGGGTGATGTGTACCCAACTGGACATAGACGATGTCCTCGGCGGCGGTGCTTGATCAGCTCCGGGACCACGGCTCAAACTAAACTCTGCGCTTCATTTACCAATGCTTTTTTGTTTATTTCTGCTGTAATATGTGTTACAATAATGGAGTTAGCTGTTTAACTATTATACATCAACCTGAGCTTATCCTCCCACTTTATGGCTGTTTAAAGTAATGTGAGTTACCGCAGTTAACTGTTCCGAAACGGAAACTCTACCCGTTCTTGTGGGGCAGGGAGGGGAGGGCACCTTATTAACTCATGATGTGATGATGGTCAGGTATCCAACGACGATGGCTGTCATACATGGCTGATGCACGATGTCATTGTCCATCAGCCCAAACATAACTAGAGTAAAGTTTAGCCAGCCCTGCATCATCTTCTGGTTGTTTTTGTGTTTTTAAGTGGTTGGATTCAATAAAAGAGCTGAACGCCCAAAAAATATGGTGGACACAAGAAAGACATGTTGCTGGATTCTTAAGGTAACCACTTCTCTTGGTTGGTTATGAAGAAGGAGCATATCAATATATAAATATACACAAATATTTGTTTTGAAATTCAGTTCTGTTGTTAACCTGGTTCTTGAAAAAATATGTCCATAGCTACCGCAAGAATTGCTGCAGAGCATTCTTTTGGAGGTAGTTCTTGATGCTGGAGACATGGCATATTTGACGCTTTCTCTGGTTTGTTGGAAAGTAAGAAATACCGTCAGCCAGGACGCTTTCCGGAAAAAGGCACACTTTTTGTGGATATTGAGTAAGAAATATTGTATTTTACAAATTCAATTTCAATAAGCTTGCTAAATTAAACCTTAGGCTTATTGTTTTATACTTTCTTATTACAGGTGTGGACACAAATTGGTTTCACCATTCTGAGTCCTATCGCGAGGAAATGTCCACCATGTTTTGCATTTCGTCTTGTCAGTTTTGCAGAACGCAATTCAAAGATTGTTCAGGTTGGCATACAATGACATAGATAAAGAAGTTCTGTATTTCTGCTTCAGATGCTTTCAGTGCTTACATAGATTGTTAGATAGATTATATTTCCTCAAAAATGTATCAGTGCACGTCACTCACAGTTAGCTTTAGACAATTAAGTGCTGTCACCATTTGTTTTTTTCAAAGTAACCTAAATTACAGATGGCTGCCACCTGTAATTGATTAGATCTAGAGAGAGTGAAAGTCCAGATTTTACTGAAGAAAAAGGAAATAATTTTGTATTCTCAAATTTAGCTGAAAAATAATAATTGCAGCTTCTTGCAATTTGGATATTGCACTTTCAACTTAAAAATACCAGGATGTCCCACTACATCATGTAAGCAGGAATATATGTGTAAAATGTACTTTTGACTCACATTAATATATTAAAGCAGCTTCCAAACAGACAATTATCTAGTGCTCAATGAGAGTATCAGTAGTAGTCTCATACAGTTAAAGACAAACTCTAAATTAATATATTTATAATTGTAATGTAATTGTGTGGTGGTTGCCATCATTTCATGCAACAGTTGCACTCCATAGCCAGCTGCTGTTGTCACAGTAGTCTGCCGTTTATCCATATCTAAATATTTTGTCGTGTTGACACTTTTTTGGTCTGTCTGCTAAGTGTGGCTGAGCTGAAGTCCCAGTTATTGTCACAGTATGCCACTGATAAAGTTAGCAACCACCTTTTTTAAATGAGATGTAAAAGTTATATAATTAAACATTTTGTTATTCACTGACATTTAATCATTATAGAACAATATTTAAAAAGTATCTCTATTTTAAACTAAAACTTTAAGGACTTTAAGAAGAAGGACTAAGATGTGTGAACAAAAATCAACAGATTTAGGGATTTTAGGAGTCATGCCTATTGAGGTTTGTAGGCTAGTGTAATATCTGCAGGGCTGGTGGAATAAAATCCAGGTAACTGTAAAGCTGATAAGGGAAGTGGCTTGCCAGTCTTTTCACAATTCCAAAATATGGTGACAGCCTGTATATAGATTTGTTTAAGTTTAATTTAAATATCACTTAACCATAGTATTGAAGATAGCAGATCATTGATAAGATTATACATACAAATGATCAAAATCAAATGTATTATTACATTTACAGCCTTCTGTAGATCAGATTTTTCACTTTTGTGTTGTGCAGGATACGTAGGAGATGGGAAAAGAGGTGTCATTCGGGCTATGTACTCTGAGCATCCTCACCCTGGGTTCTGCAGCCATTTTTGCTCAACGGATGCTGGGAATTTTGAGTAGGAGGTACCTGGTGTTAAGGCCCCGATATTCAAAACACAGCATTGTTTTTTGCGTTAAAAACAGGCTAACCTTGACGCTGATTTGGGTGACTTGTGTAATTCGTGGAGAAGCGAAGAGTTGTAGTTTTGGTATACAGGTATAACATACTTTGACAGTAACAAAAACGTTTTTTAAAATAACAAGAATACAGTTTAAAAGGGGAGTGATTTGTAAAATATCCATAAAGAAAAAGAGTAATCTGCTTACAGTTCTGTTTCATATGGGTGTTGAGAGATGTATCCATTGATCTCTTCATTTTGCTCTCAAAGTGCACCAGATTGATGCTTTTAACTTCAATATTTAAAAACAAATTTGCACACATCTTGTGTCCATATCTTTCTGTTTTGGCGGTCATGCCACAACCGTGTATGCATGCATGCGCGAGTCATTGTAACATATCTGGATTAAGAGGTTGCTTTTTCTTTGCACAGCATGAAAGAAAGGTGAAATGAATGGGCTGTGATTTTAGAATTTTTAAGCAGAAATTGAGTTCAATAATTTGTACGGCCCTTGGAGAAAGTTGTAAAAATTGAAATGGCCCTTGAGAGAAAAAAGTTCCCCACCCCTGATCTAAATAGTAATAGAAACCCTTTATTTGTAACTTAACATCTCTGTCTCCTATCCGTATATTATAAAGAATAGCCAGTTAATTGACGCATTATAGCGCAGTCCTTTGTCAGATGGTATATTACGCTGTTTTTTCTGTTTCCAATAGTTCTCTCTTATTTCACCATACAGGTGTTTGTATCCCTGAATATAAGTAGGCCTATAATGTTAAACAGAACATGCTGTGATGTCGCTCTGTTCAGAGCGACACCATTGTTTCCAAACAACTGGTCTCTGCACGCTTACATTAACCTGCAGTGTCAGATTTTAATAAAAGAACAGGGAGAGCAGATTCTCCAAACTGTTCCATTTAAAGGCTGCTGAGACATGAGGATGCCAGGCTAAAACTTGGCAATATTGATGCGTTATAAATTAGAAACGGGGCAATGTCGATAGAGCATTAAATCCACATTGTGGATCGTCTTATCAGTTATCATTATTAAACATGATTGGATAAAAGTAGAGCTGATTGCCAAAACCTAACTTCTGTATATAAAGGTACACACCCCAAACACAATAACTAACATGTATACATTACTTTGAGCAAAGCTACAAGACTAGTAATACCTTTACACTACACCAATTCATTACACAATTTTGTATGTAAGGATTACACTACCACTATATAGCACTAGTACAACAATATTATCAATAAATAAACCCATATCCTAACTGATTTCTGCACTACAGACATCATTAGGATAGGCAACAACAAAGTACTGTTGTTAAATAGTTACATATTTGTCTTTTTTTCTGTTTCAGTCCTGACCCCAGAAGACGCCATAAGCCGCTACAAGCGTGTTCTTGAGGCGGTAAACAAGGGGAATAATAAAACAGCGGCTTACAGAGCGGTAGGAGTGGACCGCAAAACCATTGCCGACACTGCAGGAATTGCAGAACTGCATGCCGTGAACCCGGGCATCTACCAAGACGTCCGGGGAACACTGAAGAAGGGGGAAACCCTTCTCCATTTCTCGAAGATGTGTAAAGCTGCCATAAAGGACCAACATTTAGAGGGGAAGGTCCAAGACTTGAAAACCAATGGAGGACTATTATCCATTAATCCAAAGGGGAAGTGAGGAAGGAATGGATGTTTTTTTGGTTTGCACTTGTTTTTAGTTTTCTTTTATAAAAAGTATTTTTTATTTCCATTTTTTGTTGTTGTTATTTTCATCGTTGTTTGAATAAAAATGTAAAACTTCAGTGGCTGTAGATCCGTCATTGTCATCAACAGTGTTTGTTTGTTTGTTAAACTGATTAACTAATGGTGAGGTAATCATTAGTTAATGGGTAACTACTGTTTTGGTAACGGTAAGGTAATCATTAGGTAATGGGTAACTACTGTTTGTGATGCATTACTTTACTTGAGGGGACACACAATGCTTAACGAATGGTTAAGTAGGCATTAGGTAATGGGTAACTACTGTTTGTGATGCATTACTTTACTTGAGGGGACACACAATGCTTAACGAATGGTTAAGTAGGCATTAGGTAATGGGTAACTACTGTTTGTGATGCATTACTTTACTTGAGGGGACACACAATGCTTAACGAATGGTTAAGTAGGCATTATGTAATGGGTAACTACTGTTTTTGATGCATTACTTTACTTGAGGGGACACACAATGCTTAACGAATGGTAAGGTAAGCATTACTTAATGGGTAACTACTGTTTTAGTAACGGTAAGGTAATCATTAGGTAATGGGTAACTACTGTTTTTGTTTGCGTTCCTTGAGTTTACCGTACCCAAACGGCCTAAGTAATGGTAAGGTAAATCGGATCCACCTCCACCAGTTGATCCAGGGTGGGACCCAAGCCAGCCGAAGATGGCAGGTTTAAATGTGCCCTGCTGCAGCGGACCATTGCTTCAATCAAAGTCTCCCAGGAACTCCTCATTAAGTAACCATTAACGAATAATTCATTAATACAGTACCCCAGTCTGTTTACCAGCAACTAAGCATTAGTTCACTCAGGAACTCCTCATTAAGTAACCATTAACGAATGATTCGTTAATACAGTACCGCCCCAGTCTGTTTACCAGTAACTAACTAACCATCCATCGCAGTCACTGAGGAACTACTCATTAAGTAACCATTAACGAATGATTCGTTAATACAGTACCGCCCCAGTCTGTTTACCAGTAACTAACCATAAGTTCACTGAGGAACTACTCATTAACTAACCATTAACGAATGATTCATTAATACAGTACCCCCCAGTCTGTTTACCAGTAACTAACCATTAGTTCACTGAGGAACTACTCATTAACTAACCATTAACGAATGATTCATTAATACAGTACCCCCCAGTCTGTTTACCAGTAACTAACCATTAGTTCCTCAATCGCAGTCACTGAGGAACTACTCATTAACTAACCATTAACTATCTAGTAGTTCCTCAGTAACTAAGCACATTTTGTGTACCTTATTGTAAAGTGTTACCGAACGGCATATGCAACGCTCTGGGGGGTCCAACGGCTCCGTGTGTACGCCCTATACGATCATTTTCTGATAATGATGAGGCAATAGCCCCGCCTCTCCCCACCTCTGCTGCTCACCCCCACGTCAAAGTAAACTGCACACTGAATTCAAATTATTTATCTTTCTCTCGATATGGACCTAAATGCGAGTGAAGTCTAATCTGACAGGACGGAGACACGCAGCTCTGCCCACCTGCAGCTCCTCCCGCTGCAGCAAAACACACACTTCAAGTCAGATCATCACCCTTAGCTATTTTAATTACCTCTCAAACTACCTAAACTAGTTATAAATATGTTTATTTTTACTGTCGGCCGGGTCACTCATTACTGGATCAGCTGCTGCATGAGACAGACACTGACGCTGTCCGAAGAGAGGGAGGAAAAAGAGAGGCTCCGTGTATTTTATTATTATATTATATATAGTCGTTATTCATTTGTTTTAAAGCTCAATAAATAACAAAGAAGACCTTTGACCGGCACTTTTATAATTTTGTCCAGAAGATTTATACTTTAATACACGTTGACTGGTGAAAAACTCTGCCCGGTTCCCTCGGCCCCCACCGCGGAGAATAAACAGAAGGGCAACCATGACAACCATGCTTCTTCGCTGCTTTTGTGGAGGAAGTTACAGCGCCACGTACAGGCTCCTGCATATGTACTGCAGCTTCTCCAGCGGTTGGAGCTAAACGGAGATGTCTCGTGTGGACAGACACTATCCGGATAACTATTGCGTGTGGACGGAAGCTTGTTTGCGATTGCGTTTGCGTTAATCCTATGCGTTTAGCCGTTTTCGTCCTCGTGTGGCCGCAGCCAGAGATGCTGTATGCGAAACAATGTGAGTTTGGAAAATTGCACAGTATTTTTCTATTGTAATATCCCTCAACAATGGTATTATGATCAGTAGAAAGGACCATGACATGTGACCTTTAAAGAGTTATTTGAATATTTTACTTTACTTATAAGTAGGCCCAGTCCTGCTTTGAAAACATTACTAATGATGGTTAGGTCTTATTAACATAATGTACTATAAGTATTGTTAAAGTTAGCATGAGCAGATGTGCATGCAGCTAACGTTGATTTTCTCTTGTTGTGTGCATACTATTTTACATAACTATCTACAATATTTCATGCAAAAGCAATTTGTGACTAAAGCTGTTAATCTATAATTTATTAATTTAATTAAAAACCTCTATGACAAGCCTCTGAGCCACGTATACCTCTCAGCCGTGCATGCAGTAACACACTATTTATAACTGACAGGATAATAGATGGTATGTTTTCTCATTTGAGCATCACATGACACATGAGTATGTATAGACATCATGTGATTACAGTAAATACATGAGATCAAATGCCTTCTACTCTTCATTTCACATTATGTACCACCAGCCACATGAGCTGCAGAATTAGTTGTTTACTAAAATCAACAGTGTTTGTGAGACTGTACTCTGCATTGTTTGTGTTTTCTTTCTCTTAACAATGTTTTAAAAAAAACGTTACCTACTTTGAGTTTAAACTTTACCAGTGCTCTAAAACCATAGTGCTAGCTGTCATAAGAGTCCTGCCTTTTGCATCAGATTCAAATGACTGTTAGTTTTAACAAGCCGTATTAAGCTGACAATTGCTGCTTTGTTCTATTTATTGTATTTTTAATTTATGCTGATTGAATTGAATATTTGTTGTTAACTATAAATCACTAGGGGCATGTGATATAGAATAATAAATAAATAAAATAAAATGTATTGTATTAAAAAATGCATCAATATGTTTGCTCAATGCTTTATTTATTTAATGCATTGATGGTTTTTGTCATTGCAGATTCGGACTGGAGCGCTTAAGGTGAGAAGTTCACTCTTCTTTTGCATCCAGACCTCTCTTCTGGACAGGTCTCCTCATCTGCCCTCTTCCTCTTTTTAGAGGGGACCTCTACTGTTTTGTTCAGTAGTTCTAATAAAAAAAAGAGGTTGGTTTAGATTTTCTTCAAACTTATACTATCACCATGTCAGATAGGCCAACAAAATAACCCAGAAATACATTCATTAATGTCAAACATCTCCAAAAATCCCTGAGCTATTCTCTGAATGGGTTTATGACATTTTCTGTTGTAAGCCATCATTTTATCATACAGAAGAAAATACTTAATACATCCACAGTGTGTTGCCATAGGGATGCTTACTGTTGACGCTGTCCTCCAGGTTCTCATTGAGGTTCACAGTCTTCCTCTTTTTTGCTGAGGAAGAGCACGGCTTTGCTTGATCCCTCTTTCTTTTGAGCAGCGGAGTCTTCTTTGTGGTTTTTCCACCATCCCTTTTCCTCTTCTTCTCAGCTGTGTGTCCAGCAAAAGGGGTATGTTCATCGCTGCTCAGTCCACCACTTTCAGTTTGGCCGGCTGGGATGGCAGTGCTGCTGGAGGCCACCTCAAGGTCGTCATCCTCCTCATCATCAGAACTCTGACTAAAGCATGATTTAACACTGGAAGAAAAAAAGAGTCATGTAACTTCATCTTTATATATCAACAGTGCGAAGATAATACAAAAATATATCCGAGAACTTACTGGGAGCAGCTTTTTGAGTCGCCAGAAAGGTCACTCATGGTGATGAATGCATGCTCTTGGATTTGGCTAGGTGTGATCCTATCAGCCGCATCCACCATCAGCATCTTTGTCAACAAATCGAAAAAACTCTGGTGTTCACAGTCACACACTTTGGGGTTGTCTGAGAGTTTATCAGGCTTCTTTGGCAGGATCAGAATGAAACAAATCGGTAAGAATGGGAGCTCTTTTAACAAATATATATATATTTAGAAAGCTATTGAAGAAATGTTTTTTAAAAGAGATATCCTACCTTGATGAGATCTCTCAGGTTGCAAATCGTCCGCGGGACTAATTCGAAATGTCTCCCTTCAAGTGGGGTCTATAGACAAGAAGTATAGAGAGTAAGCTAATTTGTTCTGACTAAAGTGACACACAGAAACAAACGCTTAAATAATAACACCATTTTACTTTAAATCTCCACACTGGGGGTTCCTCTTCTCTCATTGTTGCACAGAAAAAAATGTTTGTGAACATTCCAGCATTGAGTAGATGTCTTGGTGGCTCACCAATACCAAGTATGATGTGCCTCAGCTATGGGAACAACACAAGGTTGTATTACACTTCAATTATTCTAAAGGCTTGAGAATGTCTCCCAAGGTTCAGGTACATACAAGTTAGCATATTCATCTAATGGCTGTTGGCACCAAATGTACCAAGACATTATGGCTTGTGTTGACACTACTTTTGTGTTTGAGTGTAAAACTTACCATGTCATATTCGTCACTCCCGGGGAACAGCACATTGCCGGTCAACATTTCCGCAGCAATGCAGCCAAGAGACCACACGTCAATGGCTCCATTGAACTCATTTCCCAGCACGATCTCTGGAGATCTTAGAAACACAAGAGAAACACAAACACATGAATAGGAAGTCAACTCCAGCACACTGTCTACACTTCACTGTGGGTTTCTCAAATATGCAAGATTCACTCAAAACTTGAGACATAAGTGTGAAGTATTTAATTCATTTCATATCGTTTGTGATATCCTGTCAGTTACATACCTGTAATATAGGGTCTGCATGGTCTCCCCCGTATGCTGAGCAGAGTTGTTTACGGCCAGGCCAAAGTCAATTAATTTGACCTTGAGTGGCTGCCGAACATGGTCCACCATCATTATGTTTTCTGGCTTTAGATCACCATGTACGATATCAACCACATCCAAGAAATCCAGAGCAATAGCCAACTGAAATCAGGATTATCGGTCAAAATACAATGTAATACATTTGTTAACTTAAACACTTTTTTGAGAAACATATTTTTTTCAAGAGTTTGCTATTTCAAAATCTCCATCACCTCTTACAATTTAAAAAGTTAGGTGAATTCGTAACGGTAATTGCAACTTACATGCATGTAAGCAAAACATTTGACCATCCAGCCACTGTTTTAAACACACACATTTTGGTTTTAAGTTGTAACTGTAACAAAAACAAACCTGTTGCACAATGGGCCGGATCTCCTTTAACTTCAGAGACATAGAGCTTCTCTTCTGAAGGAATTCATGCAGGTTGATGTCTAGCTTCTCAAATTCGATACAGTAACGCTCCTTGTATTGGAAGGAGTAGTTCCATACCACGATGTTAAAGAAGTGGGAGTTTAACAATTTCATTTGTTTAAGGATATCCTCCTGTGTAGGATGTAACAAAACGCTTTGATGAAGTGACAATGTATTTTTTATTATTTTTAAAAGTGATAAGATAAAAACATAATATGTGTCCCACCTCACTCTTTGCATCCTCAATGCTATGCTTGCTTCTGATGACTTTTATAGCCACATTTTCGTTGGTGGCAAACTTCCTGCACTGGGCCACCTCTCCAAAGCTGCCTCTCCCCAGTAAATACTGCACTTCGTAGGCTGAGGATTTGGAGTATAGCATCGCTCCTTCCTCAACCTGAAAGTTGTCAGGCATGGTGCGAGATGTACCCTGATGCTGATTTCTTACAACTGAAAGGATTGAAGGAAATTGGAAAAATGTAGATACACAAAATCCTGTTTCGCCTCTCAATTCAAAAACCTACAAATAATGCTACCTGTCCTTAAAATAAATAACATTAGAAATGCTAACAACTCACAGAACATAAAAATCGTTAACCCTTTACTCCCACAATTACATTTTTCTTGCTTTTTCTAGATTTTTCCCATAATTCAGTACACAAATATTTATATAATCTATATCTTATCTTCCTTGTATCTCTTAATATACAGCTACAGCAACTGTTACAGTAATATAAAAGCTGAAACAATTACATTGTGAGAAACAGGATTCAACTGATTCAAAATATCTGCTTATTGTGCCTTTTTTCATAGTTTCTTGTGTGCCTATGTCAAGTAGAGTTAATGCAATGTGAATATTATGTTTGAATTGCAACTAGATGTTGATTTTTCACTCTGTGTTAACAAGTTATATTTGGAAAATCAAATCAACTTACCAGAAGTCCAAAGTGCACTGGCAGTGTATAATAACTGGTACTGGATGGATTGGATTTTAATCTCAGGGTACGGCAAATAGTAGGTAACAAATTTGTTTACGGTTGTCTTCGAGTGAACAAGCTGAAAAGCATGTGAACAAGCCGAAAACAAGGTTGAAATGACCAGATAGTACGATTAAGGAACTTTGGAATCTCCTCTCTGTTACAGTGTTCCATCATTCTGTTCCAACATTCTGTTCCATTGTAAAGTTCCATAATTTCTCTTGAACAAGTGCCGATAGAATGCAACCTTATTCAGCAACGAACAACTCTAATCAATGAATAAACTAATAGGTTTTTTATTGTATTGTTTTGGATGACAATAACTTGGCTGAGTTGGCTCCAATGGAAGTACTCAGATCTTTAACTTCAGAGAAAGTTGCAACAATTCAGTGTAAAAATACTTATCAACATACAGTATATTGAGTAAAAGTACCAACAGTACACATGCAGAAGGACCCAATTCAGAATAATGTTTATTTTATTATTATAATCACTGATGCACTAATGCGTGCATCACTATTGAACTATGGCGGCTGGTAGAGCTGGAGCAAATGTCATAAACACTAGCATCAAATAAATTATGTAGCTTGATTTTTTTTACATCATATAAATAGGGATTCTGGTTGATGTAATCTATTAGAGTGATATATTTCTGGAGGAACCAGTCATCACTAATGCTTCAGTGTAGGTTATATGAGCTGTAACATACCCACACAGAGTTAGAAATAATAGGCTTCATAAAGCTGCATAGTTTGCTTTCATGGGAGTGTTTGTCTCTGCAGCCAGTCAGGGTGTTATTCCCCCATATGGCCAGGTGTTCTATTGGCCAACCGAGGCATTTAATGTATTAGCACTTCTATGGGACTTTCTTTATTTGCTCCCCTCCCATGCATCATCTCCTTTCTCCTTGTTGGATTGCGATTACAGTAAATTGTATGCTGCATTCTCGTATAGAAGTCTGAAGGACAGTCCTAAGGTAACAGAAAATATACACACACAAAAAAGGGAACTTTTTTTAATTTTAGAACCATCATCAGGAAAATGTAGATACACACAGAACACACACACACACACACACACACACACACACACACACACACACACACACACACACACACACACACACACACACACACACACACACACACACACACACACACACACACACACACACACACACACACACACACACACACACACACACACACACACACACACACACACACACACACACACACACACACACACACACACACACACACACACACACACACACACACACACACACACACACACACAAAGGAAAACAGCTTTAAGGGCATAAAGCACAATAAAATAAATACAATTATCAAGTTCATGAGGAGAAGTGTGCTATTCACTTTAAAAACTTTCCCTCCTGACTTATATAAAGGTCTTGAGCCTCACTGTTTGAGCTTTGGAAATACATTTACGAAAAAAATACAAATCCGCAATTCTTTTTTTGTACATTTTGGCCTAAGCTTATACTACATTAACTATGAGATACGAACCATTAAGAGAACATTGAATCAATAATCTAGTGACAAATACGAGAAGTTTATCACAGTCTTACAGTAGTATAGCTATATTAGCTTTCCCTAACATGATCTTCCATTTTCACAATTCTTTATCCTGCTGTTAAAACCTTAAAGGGCATTCTTAGTTCAGATATTTTCCCTATTCAATAAACTTTTTAATGCATTGTTATGACACATACAGTAAATACATGAAACAATCAAAATGAATTGCTATGCTAGCATGTTGACCAACAAACAAATCCTGTAGATATCTATAAGATAAAAGTATTGCATATGGGTGGAAGGTAGAATTGATGGAGGTGATTGCTGAGCTGCAACAATGGAGGTCATCCTTGTTTAAATTCACCGGTGTGGTGATTTTGGGGTTTGATCTAAAGAGGTCTCCTGGTGGACTCTAATTAAACGTTTAGAATCGCTTTCCTTCCCCCATTCCACGTGTCTTCCTCCCCTCTCCCTTGTTCTTCCACCTCTGCGTCCTCTATCCTGACACTGATTAGAAGCGAAGAGACAAATTAATCGGGGGAGCGCTGGGTTGCCAGATTTCTCTGACGGAGGACATCCACAGAATTTTTAAAGGAAATGCAACGTCAACTTCCATCAGTGCTAGAGGGCCAGTGTCTGTGTGTGTTTGTGTGTGTGAGTCCAAGTATGGGCAGCAGCAGCACAGGGCCCATGCATAATCACCTTATTATATCCCTGTGAATGAAATAGTGAATTGATCTGATTAGGGGTTGGATGAAAAAAGAAGGAGAGGGAGAGGCCTGGCATGTAGATCAGCTCCCTCTGAAAAAGCAGGGAAGAGAAGTGGAGGGAGGGAGGGGAGGACGAAGAGGGGGACAAGGGAGGAGGAAGAAGAATAGGTGGCTAAGGGAAAGGAAGGAAGAACAAGTTGAGCATAAGTAATGGAGGATGAGGAGAATGAAGGCTTAAAGAGGAGACCAACTATTGTATACCAACAATATTAAAGATGACTATGAAAAGTACTGTATGAGAAAAAAGGAGCACAAATGAGGATAGAGAGAATTATAGTTGTACTCAATATCATGCACGTTTTTTAAATATTACATACCTCTGTTTTCTAGATTTTTTCCAAATGTTTCACCCAGACAGCAATACTGTTATGGAACTGTTATTGTCCATTTAATGAGCAATTCCAGGACTTCTTTGGATGCTTAAAAGGTTACATCTAAAATGTAAATGATGTGTGATGCAATGAGATACTCAATTTGTAACCTCTTCTACACCGCACCCCCGATACCGGGGGGAAAACGCGTCATCTGCAGGAAACAGCATCTGAGGGCATCTTAATATTAAATAAACTATGAATGTTTTATATCCATACTGTAACGGGAAGAAACTCAGCTAACTGATCTTTTTTTTTTAAACCCACAAAGCTAGCGCCGAGCCTCTGAATTAGCTACGTGCGTGTGACGAAGATAACTTCGTCACTATGGAATGACGGCTTCGAGCCGGGTAATATTACACTTTATTAGCGTGATTGCACAGTACAGTTGACATTATATATTTGCACATGATTTATACTAATTATTGAGGTAGTATTTTTTAACTGATTAAACCGTATTTATTGGAATGTCGTCTGGCAGGTTATGCTGGTGTAAGGATGACAGCGGTTGAGAGTAATCAGGGTTCAAATAATATGTTGATGTCTGTGGCTGATGATTGTGTGCACCTGGTGTCCTGTGTTGTCTCCTCCCCCCTCACCTGTGTCTTGTTAGTATATGTGTGTATTTAGGTGCTGTTTCCTTGTAACTGGGGGTGCTCATGTGAACAGCAGATTGAGGCTGTGTCATGTTTGTGAGTAATAAATGCCCACACCGGCTTATATTTGAATTCTCTGCCTCTTTCTCCTTGCTTGGTCGGGCCGCTCAACGGTCAGCTTCACAATTGGTGTCAGAAGTGGGATTTGACCAAGTAAGGAGTTGAAAATTACGAGAGGAAAGAAGAGGGACCAAAGAGAGGAACCGCGGCTGGGGGTGGCTATGCCTGGAACGGACCAGGGGGCCACGGCTGTTGAGGCAGCAGGAGACGAGAGGCAAGCAGGAGGAGCAGCGTTTGCAGGCCGAGGAGGCGGATCCGGACCCACGAGGAGTCGACAGAACCTGGGTCGTGCTAGAGGCAGACCAACGCATTACAACAGGACAAAACAGCTTCCGGATAAGTGGCATCACGACATGGTTGACAACGGCTTCACTGGCCCCGCTGGAGGTGGCGGCGTTGAAACCGGGTGGCTGACTGGTTGTCCCGAAGCCGAGACTGTAAAGACACTGTGCTTCCTGGGGAGAGGGGGAAGGAAATGTGACGAAGATAACTTCGTCACTATGGAATGACGGCTTCGAGCCGGGTAATATTACACTTTATTAGCGTGATTGCACAGTACAGTTGACATTATATATTTGCACATGATTTATACTAATTATTGAGGTATTATTTTTTAACTGATTAAACCGTATTTATTGGAATGTCGTCTGGCAGGTTATGCTGGTGTAAGGATGACAGCGGTTGAGAGTAATCAGGATTCAAATAATATGTTGATGTCTGTGGCTGATGATTGTGTGCACCTGGTGTCCTGTGTTGTCTCCTCCCCCCTCACCTGTGTCTTGTTAGTATATGTGTGTATTTAGGTGCTGTTTCCTTGTAACTGGGGGTGCTCATGTGAACAGCAGATTGAGGCTGTGTCATGTTTGTGAGTAATAAATGCCCACACCGGCTTATATTTGAATTCTCTGCCTCTTTCTCCTTGCTTGGTCGGGCCGCTCAACGGTCAGCTTCACAGTGCGAAACAATCTTAAGGCCGTTAGCACATAACTCTAGCTACACTGATCGATATACTTATTGGATCTGCACAAACAAGCTTAGATAACATCCTGAGAGTCCACAGATTATAGAAATATAAGGATCATCACTGAGCGATCAGAACTCGTGACAGGGGAAGCAAATACAGACAACACACGAGTAGCTTTAGGTAGAAAAACACGGAGATATGCTCACCTTAGCTGTTATTCTGATAAAAAGTTGTGTTCAATGGCATTAAAATGAGAAAAAACGCGGCTGAAGGTTAATTCATAATTCATAATAATTCCTTACATTTATTATAGCGCTTTTCCAGATGCTCAAAGCGCTTTACAAATACACATTACACATATGCAATGGTCACCACTGTGGACAATACCCACAGGAGCAAGTTCAGGTGAAGTTCATTTCATTTCAAACCTTTATTTATACAGATAAATCCCATTGAGATCATTGATCTCTTTTTCAAGGGAGACCTGCTCAAGTAGTTCATTTCAATTTCATTTAATTTCAAACCTTTATTTATACAGATAAAATCCCATTGAGATCATTGATCTCTTTTCCAAGGGAGACCTGTTCAAGTAGTTCCACATGAAACATAAAAGCATAAACAGAACAACAAAAGGACATCATACAGCATCATTTACAAAATTATCCACATAAACAGGTACCAATAGCTTCCGATTGAGTAGCATCCAACCGAGCTTTAAAAACATTTAGTGGCACCAGATTGTTCAGTTTCCATTTAATTTGCAGACTATTCCAAGACAGAGGAGCTGCGCATCTAAAAGCTGTCTTCCCTAAGACAGTCCTAGCAGTTGGCACATTTAATAAAATCACAGCATTCGATCTCAGGCAGTAGCCACTTACAATTCTCCGTGAGATCAGGGAGCAGATATAAGATGGAAGTTTCCCTAGCATGGCTTTGTATATAAAAATGTACTAGTGACTGAGCCTCCGTACAGTTAGTGAAAGCAAACCAGCCCTTGCATACAGGGTACAGTGATGGGTTAATGCTTTACAATTTGTCACAAATCTCAGTGCACTGTGATACGCAGCATCTAACTTGACCAGGCAATTGGCAGGTGCATTCATATAGACCAGATCCCCATAGTCCAGCACAGGTAAAAAGGTCACAGTGACTAGCCTTTTCCTGGCCTCAAGCGAGAAACAGGACTTGTTTCTGAAAAAGAACCCTAGCCTAACCCTCAGTTTTTTTAGCAGGTTATTGACATGAAGTTTAAAAGAGAGACAATCATTAAGCCAGATACCAAGGTATTTGTAACAGGCAACAACTTCGAGTTTTGTTCCTTGCGTAGTTACAATATCTAAAACAGGCTCTGGTGTCTTTTTTGCTTTTGAAAAGAGCATTACCTTGGTTTTATCCACATTTAAAAGAAGCTTTAATTCAGAGAACTGAGTCTGAATAATGTTAAAAACAGCCTGTAATTTAACACCAGCCTCCTTAATGGTGGGACCTGCACAATAGATCACAGTATCATCCGCATAAAAATGTAAAGTAGCTTCATCCACATTATCACCTACGCTGTTAATATAAATGGAGAATAAAAGTGGTCCTAAAACAGAACCTTGTGGTACACCATTAGAAATGTTTAACCACTCAGAAGACAGTCTATCAAAATGAACACATTGGGACCTTTCAGAGAGGTAGTTCACAAACCACCCCACTGCAAGGCTGGATATGCCTATACTGAGTAGCCTCTGCTTTAAGATGAGATGATCAATGGTGTCAAACGCTTTGGAAAGGTCAATAAACAGAGCGGCACAACTCTGCTTATTATCTAAAATACTAGTAATGTCATTCACCACTTTCATTGTGGCAGTGATGGTGCTGTGTTTCTTTCTGAAGCCTGACTGATGTTTAGACAGGATGTCATTTGTACATAAAAACTCCTTTACCTGTTCACTCACTAGGCGTTCAAGAACCTTAGCCAGAACTGACAATTTAGAGATTGGCCTATAGTTATTTAAAATAGTTGCCTCCCCTCCTTTCAGTAAAGGCAAGACATAAGCAGACTTCCATACTTTTGGAATTGTATTTGTGCTGAGGGAGAGGTTAAAGAGAGAAGTAAGAGGTGGAGCAATAAAGTCTGCAGCTATCTTTAAAAAGAAAGGTTCTAAGTTGTCCGGGCCAGCCGGTTTCCTAGGATCTAGCTTAGATAAGGCTTCATGAACAACATCAACAGTAAAAGGGGTAAAACTGAAATGGTTTTCCAGACCACGTTGTTCAGAGTCACAGACTGTGGTGTTTACAGAAGCAGAGTTAGTGACAGAATCAAATAGAGAACCACAGGACACAAAATGCTCATTAAAGCAATTTAGCATAGTGGCCCTGTCCGATATAGAGCCAGATGCTGTGGTAAGGCACGGAGGTAGCTCATTACGGATCTCACCGGTTGATATCGATTTTATTGCTTTCCAAAATTTCCTAGGATTATTTAGGTTTTCTGTGGTAACTGACAAATAGTACTTTGACTTTGCACTTTCCACACTTAGTTCCACATGAAACATAAAAAACATAAATAGAACAACAAAAGGACATCATACAGCATCATTTACATAATTATCCACATAAACAGGTACCAATAGCTTCCGATTGAGTAGCATCCAACCGAGCTTTAAAAACATTTAGTGGCACCAGATTGTTCAGTTTCCATTTAATTTGCAGACTATTCCAAGACAGAGGAGCTGCGCATCTAAAAGCTGTCTTCCCTAAGACAGTCCTAGCAGTTGGCACATTTAATAAAACCACAGCATTCAATCTCAGGCAGTAGCCACTTACAATTTTCCGTGAGATCAGGGAGCAGATATAAGATGGAAGTTTCCCTAACATGGCTTTGTATATAAAAATGTACCAGTGACTGAGCCTCCGTACAGTTAGTGAAAGCAAACCAGCCCTTGCATACAGGGTACAGTGATGGGTTAATGCTTTACAGTTTGTCACAAATCTTAGTGCGATCTGATACGCAGCATCTAACTTGACCAGGCAATTGGCAGGTGCATTCATATACATCAGATCACCATAGTCCACAGCACAGGTAAAAAGGTCACAGTGACTAGCCTTTTCCTGGCCTCAAGCGAGAAACAGGACTTGTTCCTGTAGAAGAAACCTAGCCTAACCCTCAGCTTTTTAAGCAGGTTATTGACATGAAGTTTAAAAGTGAGACAATCATCAAGCCAGATACCAAGGTATTTGTAACAGGTAACCACTTCAAGTTTTATTCCTTGCGTAGTTACAATATCTAAAACAGGCTCTGGTGTCTTTTTAGCTTTAGAAAAGAGCATTACCTTGGTTTTCTCAACATTTAAAAGAAGCTTTAGTTCAGAGAGCTGAGTCTGAATAATGTTAAAAACAGCCTGTAATTTAACACCAGCCTCCTTAATGGAGTGACCTGCACAGTACATCACAGTATCATCCGCATAAAAATGTAAAGTAGCTTCATCCACATTTTCACCTCAACTGTTGATGGAGATGGAGAATAAAAGTGGACCTAAAACAGAACCTTGGGGAACACCATTAGCAATGTTCAACCACTCAGAAGACATTCCATGAAAATGAACACATTGGGACCTTTCAGAGAGGTAGTTCACAAACCACCCCACTGCATGGCTGGACATGCCTATACTGGCTAGCCTCTGCTTTAAAATGTGATGATCGACGGTGTCAAACGCTTTTGAAAGGTCAATAAATAGAGCTGCACAACTCTGCTTATTATCTAAAATAATCGCCACATCATTCACCACTTTCATTGTGGCAGTGATGGTGCTATGTTGCTTTCTGAAGCCTGACTGATGTTTAGACAGGATGTCATTTGTACATAAAAACACCTTTACCTGTTCACTCACTAACAGTGTTGGGTGTAACGCGTTACAAAAGTAACGGAGTTACAGTAATATATTACTTTTTGCTGTAACGAAGTAATGTAACGCATTACTAATGAAATGTGGGTAATATATTACCCGTTACAATGCTCAGTAACACAGTTACAACACATTTTAACCCGAAATTAAATGGTGTTTTGTTTTTTAACAATGTACTAACATAGCGAGACATTCCGACACCAGACAAATTGTGCGGGTAGATTAGTAAACCTGGTGTGTTTACCCTTCGGGCTTCGCATCGGGATCTTCGGGGCAGTTGAATGTTATGCACCCTCTATTCAAAAAAGTGAACGGAGCGAAAAATACTAACAACAAATTGTGTCAGGTGCGCGTGACCTGCTCCGATGCGCGTGCATCATTTCCAAAGTGCTTTCACAGCAGTGACACACATCTGTGGATAATCATTTATACGAAAATGCCATATTCTGCCATGCCTGTAGAAATGTTGGGTCAAACATAATGCATACAATAGCACAGATGCCTTCACCACGAATGGCTACAAAAAGATCTCATATCCCAAACTGATCAACGAGCTGATGTTGCAGCTGAAATGTTCTCCAGGTCACAAAGTCAACCTCACATGATGTGATACCAGTTTTCAAGGACAGTAAATGTTCTCTTCCCAGAGTATATGATGGGACCAAAGTGATGATTTAGTACATGGTTTTAATAATACTTTTGCTTTTCAATGTTTGCCATTTCAAACCATGAGCTGGTTCAAATCATATTTGCCTTGATTTACAATATGTTCTAATTTGTTTTATCAGTACAGTTTTGAAGCTGTTGTGCTTTTCTTTGCCACAGTCCACTTTGGACTATATGAAATATTTCAGGATTGCACTTTTAACACACTTTAAATGTTCTCACTTGCTTGGTTTCAAAACATAACAAATGCCATAATCTGTTCATTGGGGACCATCAATGCTATTTTTCATTGCTGTTGCCGGCCACTATTGCTCATGTAAATCTACTACTGCTGCGCCCCCTGTGATCTCAGAGGCACCCTGAGTCATTTTGTTCTGGACTAAAGTAGTGTAACTCATTACATTTCAGAGACAGTAATTTTGTAATGTAACTTATTACTTTCAAAAGAGAGTAATAAATAATATGTAATATATTACATTTTGGAAGTAACTTGCCCAACACTGCTCACTAAGCGTTCAAGAACCTTAGCCAGAACTGACAATTTAGAGATTGGCCTATAGTTATTTAATAAGGTGGCCTCCCCTCCTTTTAGCAAAGGCAGGACATATGCTGACTTCCACAATTTTGAAATTGTGTTAGTGCTGAGGGAGAGGTTAAAAAGAGTAGTGAGAGGTGGAGCAATAACGTCTGCAGCTATCTTTAAAAAGAAAGGTTCTACGTTGTCCGGGCCAGCCGGTTTCTTAGGATCTAACTTGGTTAAAGCTTCACGAACAACATCAACAGTAAAAGGGGTAAAACTAAAAGGGTTTTCCAACACACGTTTTTCAGAGTCACATACTGTAGTGTTCACAGAAGCAGAGTTAGTGACAGAATCAAATAGAGAACCACAGGACACAAAATGCTCATTAAATCAATTTAGCATAGTGGCCCTGTCCGATATAGTGCCAGATGCTGTGGTAATGCACGGAGGTAGCTCATTACGGATATCACCGGTGGATAACGATTTAATGGCTTTCCAACATTTTCCAGGATTATTCAGATTCTTTGTGGTTACTGACAGATAGTACTTTGATTTAGCACTTTTGATTTGCGATGTGAAGCTATTCCTTAGCTGCCTAAAACGCAGCCATTCTACCTCTGAGCCTGATTTCCTAGCCTTTGCCCAGGCCTTGTTTCTCTCATGAAGGAGACTGGACAGATTAGCAGAAAACCAAGGATTGTCTCGTCCCTTTACTCTAAATTTACGCTGGGGTGCATGCCTATCAATGATCTCCATAAAACCAAGATAAAAATAAGACCATGCGGTTTCTACATCAGCACACAGATCTATTTTACCCCAATCAAAATCAAACAGATCATGCACAAAACCCTGCTCGACAAAATGTTTTTTGTCTCTCTTAATGATAATGCGAGGTTTAACCTTTTGGACCTTAGTGTCCCTAATTGTGGCTACAACACAGTGATCACTCAGATCATTTGCAAATACTCCCACAGATGAATATGTATGGGGAACATTAGTTAAAATGAGATCAATTAGGGAGGATTTATTAGGGGACTTAATGTTAGGGCGAGTAGGACTGTCCACAATCTGAGTAACATTTAAAGAGATAAAGATTTTAAAGGTTTTTAAAATCCTCTGACACTGCAGTTAACCAGTCCCAGTTAAAATCTCCAAGTAGCACTATTTCCTTGTAGTCTAGTTGTGATAAAAGATTTGCTAGTGAAGACAAGGAGTCTTTGACAGCTGAGGGGGGTCTGTAACAACTCACTACCATGACCTGTTGACCCTTTGCCACTTCTATATTTATGGCTAAAAATTGAAATTGCTTACTGATCGATTTGGAAACTAATGTGGTTACACTGAACTTATTCTTAACATAAATGGCAACGCCACCACCTTTATTAGGCCGGTCGGTACGATACACATTAAAACCATTTACGGCAATGTCAGAGGCCAAAATAGATTTGTTTAGCCATGTTTCTGATAAAACAATGACGTCAGCGTCAGTCGAGCTCGCCCAGATACGGACAAAATCTAGTTTACCTAACAGACTGCGCACATTCAAGTGGATGAAAACCAACCCAGACCTAGCTTTAAAATCAGCAGGAGTAGCGATCTGACTACTACTACTGGGCGGACCAGGGTTAGGTTGTACATTTCCTGACAGTAATAACAACAACAAAAACAGGCATCTTTTCCTCTTAAACGATACACATACATTGTCATCTAATTTAGAAACACCGGAAAAGTCTGCAAGAGTGTGATTTGAGCTTAAGAAGCAGTCCTGAAGAACCATCATCGCAGGAAAACAAAAAAGACAAACATATTTTGTCGAGCAGATTGTCTGTGTCAAGGCAACCGGTAATTGTTTGAGCAACACATCCGAACCTTTGCAAGGGATGCCCACTGCGGGTGGCAGAACAGACCTGAATCCAGTAGACTTCTCAGAATGACTAGAGATCTTCTCATAGTCCAAAACAGTTAACAGGCACAACAGAATCCCGATATGGGCCATTTTCCTAGACCAGCACACAGTATCCGCGATGTTCCTGGAGCAAAATCAGCGCAGCAGCAAAGGACAGGCGAAAACAGCAGCGTGGAAGCGCTCCGGTCCCTCCGTGGTATCCCCGGGGTGAAAGCAGGCCTCTGCAACAGCCAGGCGCGCCGGATTCATTTTAGAAGTGGGGGGGGGCAAAAAAAGTGCGTGTGTATGGCCCAATCCCAAACCACGCCCTACACCTACACACTCCCCCTCCGTGAACTCCGTGGAGTGACACATGAGGCTCCCTCCTGTCAGATGGAGGGAGTAAATACAGCAGCAAGCTTTGGGACAAACTCCCCTCTCTCCGGCAGAAACAGGAAATGCCGTAACTGTATGTAACAAATCAGCATCTCTTTGACAATAAATTTAAATGAATAACTCAATTAAAACTCCAAACATCTTTAATTGTGTTACTTTTTTGTAAGGCAAGGCAAGGCAAGGCAAGGCAAGTTTATTTATATAGCACTTTTCAACACAAGGCAATTCAAAGTGCTTTACAAAAAATGAAAGACATTAAGCATTACAAAAGAAAAGCTAATAAAATAAACATTAAAAGAAAAAATACATGGATAAAAGTTACAGTGCAGTTTAAGATATGAATAGTTCAATTAAAAGCAGCGACAAAAAGAAAAGTCTTCAGCTTGGATTTAAAAGTAGTAAGAGTTGCAGCGGACCTGCAGGTTTCTGGGTCTTTGTTCCAGATATTTGGAGCATAATAACTGAACGCTGCTTTACCATGTTTAGTTCTGACTCTGGGGACAGAAAGCTGACCAGTCCCTGAAGACCTGAGAGATCTGGATGGTTCATAATTTAGCAGGAGGTCAGTAATGTATTTTGGGCCTAAACCATTCAGTGCTTTATAAACCAGAAGCAATATTTTGAAATCTATTCTTTGACACACAGGAAGCCAGTGTAAAGACTTCAGAACTGGAGTGATGTGATCCACTTTCTTAGTATTAGTGAGGACTTGAGCAGCGGCGTTCTGAATCAGCTGCAGCTTCCTAATAGATTTTTTAGTGAGACCTGTGACACCATTGCAGTAGTCAAGTCTACTGAAGATAAAGGCATGGACAAGTTTTTCCAAATCCTGCTGTGACATTAGTCTTTTAATCCTAGATATATTCTTTAGGTGATAGTAGGCTGATTTAGTAACTGTTTTAATGTGACTGTTGAAACTTAGGTCAGAGTCCATGACTACACCTAGATGTCTGGCTTTATCTGTTGTTTTGAACATTGCACACTGAAGCTCAGCGCTAACTTTTATATACGTTCAGACTTGGCTCCAAAAACCATTACCTCAGTTTTATCTTTGTTTAATTGGAGAAAGTTCTGACACATCCAGTCATTGATTTGTTCAATGCACTTACTCAGTGTTTGAATTGGAGCATAGTCTCCTGGTGAAATTGTTACGTAAATGTGTGTGTCATCTGCATAGCTATGGTAACTTATTTTGTTGTTCTTCATTATCTGAGCCAGTGGTAGCATGTAGATGTTAAAGAGAAGAGGCCCCAAGATGGAGCCTTGAGGAACCCCACATGTCATATTTGTCAACTCAGATGTGTATTTACCTATAGAAACAAAGTTGTTTCTGTCCTTTAAGTATGATTCAAACCAATTTAGAACTGTTTCCGAAAGTCCCACCCAGTTTTCCAGTCGGTATAGTAATATGCTGTGGTCAACAGTGTCAAACGCAGCACTGAGATCTAATAATACTAACACTGAAGTTCTGCCACTGTCTGTGTTTAAGTGGATGTCATTAAAGACCTTTACAAGAGCAGTCTCAGTGCTGTGGTTTGGACGAAAGCCTGACTGGAACACATCGAAACAGTTATTTAAATGCAAGAAATTACTCAACTGTTGAAAAACAACTTTTTCAATGATTTTACCTAGAAATGGGAGGTTTGATATGGGCCTGTAATTGTTCATTACTGAAGCATCTAGATTATTCTTTTTTAAGAGCGGTTTAATGACTGCAGTTTTCAGGGCCTGTGGAAAAATACCGGAGTGAAGAGATTTGTTTACTATATGAAGTAGTTCTGAGGCCATGCAAGGCAAAACATCTTTGAAAAATCCTGTTGGAATAATATCAAGGCAGCAGGAGGAGGATTTCAGAAGTTGTATAATGTCCTCTAGGTTTTTATCATTAATCTGATGGAATTGTGTCATGATGTCTGAATTGATGTTAAGTGGACACAGAGACAACACATTTGTTGTTCCTGATGCAGAGGCACTGACTGCTTGTCTGATTTTCTGAATTTTGTCAGTGAAAAAGGAGGCAAAATCATTGCACGCCCTGGTGGATAGAAATTCAGAGGCTACTGACACTGGGGGGTTAGTTAGTCTGTCGACGGTAGCAAACAAGGCACGTGCGTTGTTTTTGTTTTTGGTAATGGTGTCAGAGAAGAACGATTGTCGTGCGTTTTTCAATTCCAAATTATAAAGGCCAAGTCTCTCTTTATAAATGTCAAAGTGAACCTGGAGATTTGTTTTTCGCCACCTGCGTTCAGCTTTTCGACATTCTCTTCTTTCTGTTTTCACGGTCATGGCCTTTCTCCATGGAGATATTTTCTTCCCAGTCACTTCCTTTACCTTAATTGGAGCAATGGCATCTATAACATTTTTAATTTTTGAATTAAAGTGATCTACTAGCTCATTTACTGAGGTGTTAGCAGGGGCAAGTGTGGTAGAAAAATTCCGAGTAAACATTTCCCTAGTATTTTCAGTTAAATATCACTTTGTGGTTACCTCTTTTTGAACATTTGTGTGAACAGAAATAGAGCTCTCAAAGAAAACACAGGAATGGTCAGACAGTGCAACATCAGTCACCACAACCTTAGAGATATTCAGACCCTTTGAGATAATTAAGTCCAGAGTGTGCCCCTTATTGTGCGTGGGCTCCGTCACATGCTGAGTCAGTCCATAGCTATCAAGAACACAAAACAGTTCTTTAGCCCCTCTGTCCTGGGGGTTGTCAACATGGATGTTAAAATCACCAAAAATGACTAGACGGTCAAAGTCAATACACACTATAGACAGCAGTTCAGTAAAGTCATCAAAAAAGCTTGCACAGTATTTGGGTGGTCTATAGATATTTAGGAACAGAGCTTGAGAGGAGCATTTCAGCTGAAGGGCCAAATATTCAAAAGAATCAAAGTTTCCATACAATGTCTTCCTGCATTGAAGGGAATCATTGAACAGAATAGCAACTCCACCCCCTTTCTTATGCATTCTTTCCTGACTCATAAAACTAAAGTTGGGAGGGGTTGATTCGATAAGAACAGCTGCACTGTTATTTTGTTCAATCCAAGTTTCTGTTAAAAACATAAAATCGAGATTGTGCTCAGTGATAAAATCATTGATTAAAAATGTTTTTCCTGCCAAAGACCTGACATTTAATAAAGCTAGTTTAAGTTTGTTAAACACACTATCAGTCATGTTTTTTGTAACAAGCTGTGGCTGACATGGAATCACTGCTAAATTAGATAAACTCACACAAACGTTTGGGCGCTTCCTGTTTCTAAGATGATTCACCGCTCTTAATCTATTACCTATCAACACAGATATCGGCAAAGCTACTGGCAGGCAGGGCCCCAACATGTCCTGGAAAGAGTTGAGAGTGCCATACGCCCTTGAGCCTGGACCCCACACATATCAGTAAGAGTTTGTTGTGTTTTGTACACACACATTCTTATCAGGCTTCGGAGACTGCAGATGCTTTCTTGAAGGGAGGGGAGGTGGTTGACGTAGGCACGGTGATGGAGACGGGGGAGATGGTGCGGGGGTAGAGGACATGCTGCCAGGGCAACACATCCTCACTCCCAGGTCGGCCTATGTTGACATTATGTCAAGTCCCCTGTGTCGGCTTTTTCCAACGCAAGGGGGGGGGGCCTTAGCGTCCATTTTCAACGCAAGGGTGGGGCCCTTAGCGTCCATTTTCAGCTTTCCGGGATGTCCATATGCTTCTATCGACGCTCATGGAAGCACGGCATTCGTTTGTGTCAGCTGCCCTTAAAGGCAATGTGAGTGTCCATTCTCATTGGATAACGGAGAATTGTACACCCGGAAGTAAGTATTCCCCTTACTGTCGATTGATTTTACAGTGATATCTGCACTACTCATCGACTAAAAAACACCAGATTATCCTTGTTAATTACACAACATTGATTGGTTTAAATTGTGTGCAATGCTTTTGTATTTTCCCCCTTCGATTCGGAGAAACAAATATTTTTTCGGAGTAAAGGATGGCAGAAGACACTACACTACCCAAAATCCCCAGCTATCGTTTGGACTACACCATGTGCTCTGTTTGACAAACCCCGTGATAGTCCTCAAGCTCTGTGATTGGAGAGTGTGCTCCGAGTTACGCCGAGCTTCGAACAGCACTTGAAATGGGATGGAACCACGGCAGACTGTCCAAAACTGGATTTGAACGGGTCCACCGCGTCCCCCCCTCCCCCACCCGTCACCAGAACTACACATGCTGGCTATTCTGTTTCGCAACATGTTCTCTATCTATGGCACGTCTCTACTGGGAGTTGTAGTTTTAAAAGACGTTTTCGTATTTCCCATAATAAGAAGTTGCCAGTATTAAACTGTGTACATCCCTGGAGGTTTAGGGGATAGGAAACACTCACATTTAAAACATATAATTAATAAATGGGTGAAAATGGCTTGTGCCCATAATGGGCAGCATTAATATATATACACACATGCCAGCTAAGGTCAGAAGAGCTTTATTTAACATCTGGTCTTATGTCTGTGACCCCTGTTGTTAATTGATAACATTACATTACATTACATTAATTGATAAGCCAGAAACATGCACTTGTCAAGGTTCAGAGGCACATTTTGCAAATATGGCAGTAGCCATCGATCAGCTTAAGATAAGATATACTTTATTGATCCCAAGTTGGAACATTTGCGTTACATCAGCATGTGTAACAGTTAAATATGCAGTGGTGTTTATTTGTAAATCATTTAGTATAATCACACAAATTCTGTGTTTTATATCCAACAATTCTGTGTTCTTTATTTATTGATTGTTCAATACCTGACAAGGCCGGAGATGAAATATCTACATACATCTTATAAGAGTATAATACATTACATATAATATCAGTTAAAATAAGTGCTTCAACATAGTTAACATTGCTGGAGGTATGCACAAATATTGATGTCTTGTAATGCACTATTGAGGAATCTGCGACCCAAGTTTTTCATTCAATGCATAACTACACCGTAGTTGTGTATATGATATGTCAATAAACCTTAGAAAATCTTGAAATATTGAAAGGGATGTGCAAAATACTCATTATATACAGTCTTTAATTAACTATTAGTAGAGAATAACGAGTAATGAATATACTTTATATGGATCCATATCTAATAATAAAAATAATGAAATTCAATAACATGCTTTAACCACTAGGTGTCCCTTTATATCAGCTGTGCGCCTTTATGGTGTAAATACAGCCTATCTACCAATTGGATCAAATATAAAAGTCAGCCGAATTAGTGTTCATACTGCAAGGAGACGTATTGTGTGAAAAGAAATGTAAGATGTTGTTTAATGGCTGATATATTTATGATCCACGTCACGTTTTCAGTTCCTCATGTTTGTCTAGAACAGGCATCCTCAAAGTACGGACTCTGGTCCGGATCCGGACCGAAACACAACTGTCTCTGGACTCTGAGCAAATTATACTTTTCATATGTATTATCTATATTATCTGTGTTATCTGCGAGACATCGCCACAACGCAACGAGTCAAAATGATCCGCTATGTCCATAGACTGCAAACAGCGCTCATCGGACATTTATGAGAGAAAGTCTCTAATGTCCGAGTGCAAGTGAATGCAGCACAAGATGCATGTCATGTAACCCCTCCCCCGGTCCTGGCGCGAGCGTGGACATATGATTGGCGGCGATTTCATTTGAACGGGACGGCGCAAAACGAGAAGCATTCGGACCCAAGCACTGAAGGAATGAGGTATTTGCGGTCTACACTGACAGAGAAGAGACTGTCAGTTTGGCTGTACTCAGCATTGAATCAAAACGCACTAAAGCTGTTGATCTTAATACGTTTGTGAGGCGTTTTGCTGAACAAAATGGTAATCGCCGCATTCAGCTGTAATACACGTCAACTTGATGCTCTGCTCACGGATGAGCATACAAAACTATTAAGATGATGACCTTACGTGTGTAAATATATTTTTTTCTTTGAGGGGGTCTGCCCCCAAAAAACTGTTTTAAGTCCTGAGAAAGTCAAATAAGACGGTGTGTAAAACTACACTGCCCAGCCAAAAAAAAGTAACCACTTTGATTTAACTAGGTTAGTAGGTAAGGACATTCCACTGGATAATAACTGAAGTATAAAAGAATGCATGACTGAAGTGATGGAGACCATGTTGAAGGCAAACAAAAAGAGGAAATAACAGGTCAAATCAAGCAAATCCCCCTCTCAGATTCCACAGCAACCAGAAGAACATAAATACTGGCTGGTGATTTGATTAATCAGCTTTGTGATGGAATAAAAAATGAACAGTGCATTTCCTTAGCTGTGGATGAGTCCACTGACACCGCTGACATTGCTCAGTTGCTGGTGTTTGTGAGTTTTTATGATGAGGCAAAGGGGGAGTTTGTTGAAGATCTGTTGGGCCTGACGAACCTCAATGGACACAAGGGGGCAAGACATTTATAAAGCAATAATGGGAATGCTGAATGAAAAAGAGTGCAGCTGCCTTTATTCATAACTGTGCAGCTCTTACACTGCGACTCTGAGGGGTCAAGCACAGACACAATAACAATGAAAACTGCTGCAAACAGATTATTTTTGTTTTTGCAACCTCGTGTTAAGAATCTTGTTGCAATTGTTTAAAAGTTTGAATGACCGTAATAAATGGACCTTTGTCTTATTGAAACATTTATTTTGGACCTTTAAGATTTGTATTTGAGTACCCCTGGTCTAGAAGTCTTCTCATCAGGGCTCTATAAATACAGAACTACGGCAGATATGTAATATTTAATGCAGCCGAACCGTGTATTACAATGCCGGTATGTGATGACTTTCAAAGAGAAAAGCAAGCACACTCGGAATAAAGTATTATTATTTTTTTTTTTAAATGTTTTAGGTCTGTTTCCGGTATTTGTTAATGACGATGTGCTCTGAGATTGGAATTGCACAGGGGAAAATAACGTAGGCTATCTTTAGATGCGGATTTTGTTAAACTAATATGTTTGCGCTGTGGACCAACACTATACATTGACAGGGAAGGGGGTAGCAATAATGATAAACCATTAAACAGTTACACAACATAACAGAAATAATATCGATAGCAGCGTCCCTAGTAGCAACCACCTTGGTAACAATGAAAACGTTATGGACGCAATTTCCTGAAGTAATCTTCGTAATAACTAGCAAACTAAAGATCATGTACATCCACTGCACACATAATCTGAAATAACAACTCATATTTATTGCATCAAATGACATCAAAACGCATTTTAATGGCCAAACTAACTTTAAAATAGGCATTTTCCACCGAGAATAAAACGAAGTTCGGCCATGTTTTTTTTTTCTGCAGGGAGAAATTTGAAGATCACGTGACGTCAAACAGAGCACATGGTGTAGTCCAAACGATAGCTGGGGATTCTGGGTAGTGTAGGGTCTTCTGCCATCCTTTACTCAAAAAAAATACAAAAGCATTGCACACAATTTAAACCAATCAATGTTGTGTAATTAACAAGGATAATCTGGTGTTTTTTAGTCGATGAGTAGTGCAGATATCACTGTAAAATCAATCGACAGTAAGGGGAATACTTACTTCCGGGTGTACAATTCTCCGTTATCCAATGAGAATGGATGTACAATCACATTGCCTTTAAGGGCAGCCGACACAAACGAATGCCGTGCTTCCATGAGCGTCCATAGAAGCATATGGACATCCCGGAAAGCTGAAAATGGACGCTAAGGCCCCCCCCCTTGCGTTGAAAATGCACGCTAAGGCCCCCCCCTTGCGTTGGAAAAAGCCGACACAGGGGACTTGACATAACGTCAACATAGGCCAACCTGGGAGTGAGGATGTGTTGGCCAGGGTGGGGAGGTGGTTGACGTAGGCGCGGTGATGAAGACGGAGGAGATGGTGCGCGTCTCCGCGGTGATTTTGGTGGGCGTCGTTGAGGAGCGGGGGTAAAGGACATGGTGCCAGCCCTGTAAAGCTCTTTTAGTTTTAAACCTGATGTTTATAAGCTTCTTAGTTTTTGCAATAGTCTGTAAATATACACAACTTTATAATAAAATGCACACATTTACCTTTTTCTAGACTAAACACAGGTGATCCTAAATTACAAAAATATGAGATTATCATGAGGTTGTTAACATCGCAATTTATCACTATCGTTTAGTGGTTTTGCAAAGAATTAACCACTCTCTGTTTTTGTACCATTCTGCGTTGAAGTACCTTCTCTTTGCTCAAATAATCTACTAGCGGTCTCCTTTTTTCCGATAGTTAGCTATACAGCTTTACCCGCCTCAATGTCCCGACAACAAACCTCCATGCAGTCGGAACCAGCCTGTTTCGGTTCAACGACGACGGTTTTCTTCTGCACTAGTTCTTCTGACATGTTTGCAAGTGTATATATTATTTCTAGGTTAACGGCTGACACACACAGAACAACGTAACAAATAAAGTAAACAACGTAACAAATAAACAAATCTAAGCTTTTTTATTGGTTGTAATTTACATGGATACATTTGAATGGTGTGACAATGTCCTATTTGATTGGGTTAAAATGTACATATTCTTCCTGTTATGTCTGACTGCTTTATGTTACCTAATGCAAAGTGACCTGTTCCATTCATAATTTCAGCGGGAGGGAGGGGGGCGGCGCTAAGGAACAGCAGAGTGGCGAGAGCTGTCATCTTCCCTTTACAAACTTCAAACATGCCTGTAGCTAGTGAGATTAAATATAACAATCAAAAATAACAAAATATACACAGCTAGATCAGATCACGTTTTAGATGCGACTTTAGAGTAGAGGGGAATTATTGAAACGGGATTTGTATAGTTTTCCGCGGCACAGTTTCATGGAAACACATCAGCTTTTGGACGACAGTCAATATGGATTCAGGAAAGATAGATCAACATCTATGGCACTAATGGGATTAAGTGAGGAAATAGCAAACTGCATGGACAATAAAAAACAAGCAGTGGGAATATTTATAGACTTACAAAAAACATTTGACACCATAGATCACAATATTTTAATGATAAAACTGGAACAGTATGATATCAGAGGGGTGGGATTAAACTGGGTGAGAGATTATTTAAGCAACAGACAACAATTTGTTGAAATTGGTGAACATAAATCAGAATACATGAACATAACTTGTGGAGTACCTCAGGGTTCCGTGTTGGGTCCAAAGCTGTTCATAATATACATCAACTGTCAGAGAATATTCTGCTTAACTGTCTGTGCAAGGGAGTATTTTAGTGTTTCACATCTGCTGCAATTTAGAGCAGGGCATAGGTTAAAGGTCCCGCCTTCCTGTTGGGGGAAGTGTGGCAGACTGCGCAGATGACGTTAATAGACTAGAGAGGCTTCTCAATACTCAAATTTCCCCTCCTCAACTCCTCGACTCCTCGGTCCTCCGGTAGTGACCCGGAAATGAATTTCAGCGTGCCATTTTGAAGGACGTCTCATTTCTCTAAATGCACACCGAGGACCGAGGATCGAGCGTCGAGGAGGCTCTCTGGAGGAGCTATAACCGAGGATACACTGATGGTTCCTCCACGGGTCCTCCGCGGATGCATTTCCGGGAACGGTGGCGGCGTGACGCACGGCCGGACTTATCTCAGCCAATGACAGCTCTGCATGCATCCCCTGGATATTATTTTAGAAACTGCTCTCATCGCAACGCGATGTTTACAGTGAGAACAGCTGTGAGGCCCGTGCAGAAAGCAGAGCAGTGTGTAAAATATATATCACTCAGTATAACAGGCCTACTCTCTTTGCTTTAGTTTAGTAGATATCTACAAAGAGTCCATATTTTTCTAAGAACATTTAGTGCTTCACAATAAAATACACAACGGCTGTAGCCTGATTATGCTTTAGGAGCTGTAGGTGTTTTCATTTCATTTCAAACCTTTATTTAACCAGATTGGTCCCATTGAGATCATAGATCTCTTTTTCAAGGGAGACCTGCAGCATATAGGTCCCACATGAAACATGAAACAATAAGGACATTATACATTATATTTACAGAATACATAGTTATAGACATTTACAAGTGCCCATTGTATCAGCAAGCATTTCATTTAGCCTAGCTTTAAAGACATGCAGAGGAATGAGATTGCTCAGTTTCAATTCTTGCTGAAGATTGTTCCAAGCATGTGTGTGGTAGGCCTATAGTGTCGGTGCGTGTGGTACAGTGTGTAGGTGCGTGTGGTACAGTGTGTAGGTGTGTGTTGTACAGTGCGCAGATGCGGCGGACAGACGGGTCTCAGTTGGTTTGATGTCCTTACTTTTAATACTTGCAAATACAACTTTTGGCCCGTAATTTCAATTCCCCATTTCAGCGACCAGAGAGAGGGGGGGGGGGGGGTATATCCAGTCTCTGATTGTGTTACGTTATTATGAGAGTGCTCTCATACTTTAAATTGCTTATATTTATATAAATATATGTGTGTCTGTGTGTGCATCTGTAGCCTGGTATTGCCTCATTATACCGCACTCTCAATGAATTCAAGGTAAATATGTGGGGGAACAATGTGCAGCTGATCTAACAGAGATTATAAAATATGACGAAACACTCGACAGCTGATGCAGCTGTTGTCACGTAATAATGAACGGACGTCGCTTTAATATGACCGCTCAGAGGAGAGGAGTTCTCATTTCTTTAAACGTCTGCTGCTTCCCCTCCTCTCTCCTCGGTTCCCCTCCTCGGTCCTCCGCTCGCATCTCCTGTGGGCGGGTCTAAGTATCGAGGAGGGGAGTCGAGGAGGGGAGTCGAGGAGGGGAAATTTGAGTATTGAGAAGCCTCTCAGGCTTGTTTGAGACACAATAGAGGCTTCTCAATACTCAAATGTCCCCTCCTCGACTCCCCTCCTCGACTCCCCTCCTCGAGACTTAGTCCCGCCCACAGGAGATGCGAGCGGAGGACCGAGGAGGGGAACCGAGGAGAGAGGAGGGGAAGCAGCAGACGTTTAAAGAAATGAGAACTCCTCTCCTCTGAGCGGTCATATTAAAGCGACGTCCGTTCATTATTACGTGGCAACAGCTGCATCAGCTGTCGAGTGTTTTGTCATATTTTATAATCTCTGTTAGATCAGCTGAACATTGTTCCCCCACATATTTACCTTGAATTCATTGAGAGTGCGGTATAATGAGACAATAACAGGCTACAGATGCGGACACACACACACAAATATATTTATATAAATATATGCAATTTAAAGTATGAGAGCACTCTCATAATAACGTAACACAATCAGAGACTGGATATATCCCCCCCCTCTCTCTGGTCGCTGAAATGGGGAATTGAAATTACGGGCCAAAAGTTGTATTTGCAAGTATTACAAGTAAGCAGAGGACACCAAACCAACTAAGACCTGTCTGTCCGCCGCATCTGCGCACACACTGTACCACACACACACCTACACACTGTACAGGACACACCTACACACTGTACCACACACACACACACACACACACACACACACACACACACACACACACACACACACACACACACACACACACACACACACACCACACACACACACACACACACACACACACACACACACACACACACACACACACACACACACACACACACACACACACACACTGTACCACACACACCTACAGCTCCTAAAGCATAATCAGGCTACAGCCGTTGTGTATTTTATTATGTGAAGCACTAAATGGTTTTAGAAAAATATCGACTCTTTGTTTGTATATATCTACTAAACTAAAGCAAATAAAGAGAGTAGGTCTGTTATACTGAGTGATATTTATTTTACACACTGCTCTGCTTTCTGCAGGACCTCACAGCTGTTCTCACTGTAAACATCGCGTTGCGATGAGAGCAGTTTCTAAAATAATATCCAGGGGATGCATGCAGAGCTGTCATTGGCTGAGATAAGTCCGGCCGTGCGTCACGCCTCCACCGTTCCCGGAAATGCATCCGCGGAGGAGCCGTGGAGGAACCATCAGTGTATCCTCGGTTATAGCTCCTCCAGAGAGCCTCCTCGACGCTCGATCCTCGGTCCTCGGTGTGCATTTAGAGAAATGAGACGTCCTTCAAAATGGCGCGCTGAAATTCATTTCCGGGTCACTACCGGAGGACCGAGGAGTCGAGGAGTCGAGGAGGGGAAATTTGAGTATTGAGAAGCCTCTATTGCGGCTCGCCTCGAAAGTAGATGAGAGTAGCCGATCGCAGCCGGGGGAGGTGTCAAAATGCTCGTCTTAAGTCGGACAGCTCGGACTCGGAGTCGGCTTGACTGGCTGGGTTTGCAATGGCGGAAATTGCGTTGGCGTTTTTCGTTGCAGATGAAGTGGATGCAATAGAAATCCCACATGTATTGTAGGGAGAATGACATGATCTAAAGGGACTGTGATTGAGAGAAAATTAAATATTTGTTTACAATAAACATGAATATGTCATTTGTTTGATTTGCATTAAAAGACAATACCATTTTTGATTTAAATGATAGATTACCTTGTGCATTTGTTGCAGCCCTTGCTTGCTGCATAAGTGCAGCTGCTAAACTGTTATCTGAAAAATAATTTACATCATTTAAAATCATATCCAGATTGTTGGAATGCAATTTAGTTATTTACTCACCATTTTGTAGTCTTTGGGAAATGTCTTGTGAGACTTTTACAGTGATGTCTCCCTGTCCATCACGCAGTGTAAGCACCACAAATTCCATTTTACCCACTGTAGACAAAGGTGATCTCCATTGCTTTATATGTTTGTTAATTCAGTCATGATGAGGAAGCACACCAGTGACTGGGTTCCATAATTAGAAATGCTCCTCCCTCTTAATGTTTGCAAAACTGATAGGTGGACATGCTACAAATGACCAGTCCCTTCAGATCCGCACACATGAAGCTTCATGAGCATGCATTGAACAGACCTGCTGCTGTGTTAATTCTTTAGCTGCCACTTTAAGCTTTATGATGTGTACAACATGGATGTAATTTGATTTAATCTTGCCATTTTAAATGATGTATTCAATAAATAAGGTTAAACCAAATCATTACATTACAATAGATTTTATTTTAATGATTTGGTTTAACTTATAGAGAAACTTTATTGTTATTGCAAATATTACAGGTACTGAGACAACGAAATGCAGTTGAGCTTCTAACCAGGTGCAACACGCAGTGAAGTGGAAAGTAATGTACACAATCTACAGAATAACATATAGAATGAATTGAATGATGAATAAACAGTGGGGTATGAATACACTAGATATCAGCCTGTGAGCAGTATGAACAGTGTGTATGAATATGCTAAGATATATAAAGTATGAAAACGGTAAGCAGTATAGTATAAAATATATAGATATTAATTTCATGATGATAAACATTGTGGAACAATGATGAAAAATGGGAATGGATGTGGCGACGTAAAACTGACACAAAACAACAACAAACTTTTGCCAGCCAATTGGAGAGTTTCATCAGCAGCACGTGGTAAAAACCACCAATGAGCGCTCAGCTCGAGATACCAGCGAGCCGTTTCCCATCAAGCATTTCGCTTCCGCAGCTCGTGGAGAGCAACTGTGCCAACTCGCCTCGCCTCGCTCTTAAGGCTGCGGGCATCTTTGTCCCGCGAGATTTCAAAGTCTCATGTGGGCGAGCCTCCAGAGCAAGTCGGACAAAATGACTAACCATCATGCAACGCACTAGCAAGACGTTGATCGCAACTGCGCAGGTCTGCGCAGGTCTTGCTTGTCTCAAGCAAGCCTAATGTCTTTGTCTCTGAAACCAGGTGTTGTTAATTATGATTAGAAAGAGGCGCAAACAGAGGCTCCTCCTGGACCCGCTGGGTAGATTTGCGCTGGGTTTTCTGTGTATCGTCAGTGTTGTCGGGGGATTTCTCAAGGAACGTTGTGGAAATGCCTTGGACTCACCCACGGCCGTGATTCTCAATTAAACTCAGTGTTTTGATATAAAGCGGACTCCAGCCTCCATTTCTTCCATCAACATTGCTGAAAAATAAGCCTCTCTCACAGATTGGCGTCACGAAAACAGGACACCATCAGATCTTCAGAGGCTGGTAAGTTCAATTCTATTTTAAGATTGTCTTACCAGCGTTTGAGATCAACGGTGTATCAAAATTACCTGAGAGAACTGAGCTGCTGCATTTTTTTTTGGGTTTCTCTACTCATTTACATCTGGAGGCTAATTATAACCTCGGGAATTCGGTGTCAAGGGGGACGTTGTCCTGGCCAATTTCCCCGTGGTTGTTGCTGGGACATGTGTTTACGAGCAATCACGGCCTATGTGAAAACTATGAGAATATTTGGGGCTAATAAATAACCTAGGAATATCGAATTTCATCGATTTCCTGTGTGATTTTTGGAATTAAATCACCAGGCAATTACACACAACAAATATTCGGAGAAAACTTTTAAAGGATGCACCAGTAAAGTGGATTTTCTGAATTAGAAGCAATGTCGCAAGATTTGTATTTAAACGAATCGCCGAATTTAGAAGTTTTCAGAGGATAAATTGCCTAAATCAACAGCATTTCTGCGGAGGTGCTGATTCTCCGCCCCTGTGGAGAACAGCACGCAGAGGAGCATACAGCATTATTTCCGCGACTATTACCATTTTTTAACTAAAGAAAGTGGTCAATGTGTGGTATGAGAATGTTGTATGAATTGCTGAATTTGGCTGTGTTTGCTGATACACAAGATTATGAGTAATGAAGGCTCTCATAATTAAAACCCCCTCTGAAAGTCTCCCTAATTCGGATTAAAATAGGCTGGAAGAGTTTTTGTCAGGCTGAGTTGTTGAGAGTTTTTATGTTTGTTTGTCTAATTGCAGTGTTGTATAATTGTTTCGTGTTTGTTTGTCTACCCGCCGTCTTGTGCATGCGTTGTAACAACTCATAATGAATCAGTCCACAGCCAGGGTAAAATGAACTAAACTTTAGTTATCTCACCAAAATTAAATGACTTCAGAAAAAAATAAAACAATAATGTAAAGATGAAAAGCTCAAACAGCTCAATGTTGTATTATTTGTTTCATTTATCTATGTATTATATGGTAATAATGAATAACAAAACTTAATGTATTGAACACATTCAGAAACAAAGAGGATAAGACAGAACCAGACTCATGCATGAAATACTTGGCTCTATGAAACCTGATGTACTTATATGGTTCTGTTTTCTTCAAGGTTGTGTCTTCCTGGTCGAATGTACTTATTGTAAGTCGCTTTGGATAAAAGCGTCAGCTAAATACAATATAATGCAATATAGTCAGACAGTAATTGAAACTTTTGCGCTGTTGCTGCAAAATGAAAACCTTGTTGATTGTCTGTTTCCAACTGGCCACTGGAATCAGATAATTGATATATGTTGAAGTTCAATTACAGTTTAAATATAGTTTAACATTCTTTATTAAACTGTTTCAAATTATTTATAGTACAATTGGTCTATACAGACATTACTACAATCCTAATAGTTGTCAAATACTGAGCTTATGAACAATAGAGTAAAGGTCGCTAGTTAAGCCAGGATAAATATACTTGTTGAGGTTTTATTGTGCACATAATAAATGTGTTTAAATGAATTGAGCAATTTTTAAAGGAGTATAATGTTGCAATTTTTAAGATAAGTAATTGCAGCTCAAAGGTAGATGTTGTTTTCTCCTTCTCTCGTTCACGAGCACACAAAATAAATCATAAACATTTCCAAATCCGAACAGACAGAGAAGTAAACTAAACTATTTTGCTCTTCATTTTTAAATGGGATTTTCCGCTACATAACAGAAGACTTAATACAGGACTTAAAGAACGTTTTAAAGACAAGTCATGGAGAGGTTTGCATTTTGGACGGAATCTCCCCCTTCCTCTGCTCCTAAAATCCTGCACCCGAGGTCAGACACAGGCGTGACCTTTGGAGGGGCAGAGAATCTGAGCAAGACCACAGAGCGACCATTGGGGGTTTTTATGGCCTAAAGGCACAAAGAGGAACATTTGCCTACCCCCAACCAAACACACACACACACACACACACACACACACACACACACACACACACACACACACACACACACACACACACACACACACACACACACACACACACACACACACACACACACACACACACACACACACACACACACACACACACACACACACACACACACACACACACACACACACACACACACACACACACGTGTAAGTGATTTACAGTTACTAAATCAGCCTACTATCACCTAAAGAATATATCTAGGATTAAAAGACTAATGTCACAGCAGGATTTGAAAAAAAAAAACGTGTCCATGCTTTTATCTTCAGTAGACTGGACACTGCAATGGTGTCTTCACAGGTCTCACTAAGAAAATATATATTAGAAAGCTGCAGCAGATTCAGAACGCCGCTGCTCGAGTCCTCACTAACACTAAGAAAGTAGATCACATCACTCCTGCTCTGAAGTCTTTACACTGGCTTCCTGTGTGTCAAAGAATAGATTTCTAAATACTGCTGCTGGTTTATAAAGCACTGAATGGTTTAGGCCCAAAATACATTTCTGACCTCCTGCTAAATTATGAACCATCCAGATCTCTCAGGTCTTCAGGGACTGGTCAGCTTTCTGTCCCCAGAGTCAGAACTAAACATGGAGAAGCAGCATTCAGTTATTATGCTCCAAACATCTGGAACTAACTCCCAGAAACCTGCAGGTCCGCTGCAACTCTGACAACTTTTAAATCCAGCAAGAAGACTTTTCTTTTTGTCGCTGCTTTTAATTGAACTAGTCATATTTTAGACTGCACTGTAACTTTTATCCATGTATTTTTCCTTTTAATGCTTATTTTATTAGCTTTTCTTTTAATGCTTGATGTCTTTCATTTTTTTTTGTAAAGCACTTTGAATTGCCTTGCGTTGTAAGGTGCTATATACATCTGATGGAGATGGATAGAGGCATTTATTTTAATTGTAGCAGTCAGTTTGTGGTTCTGGCAGCACTGTTGAGCATTTTTCATAGATGTGTTTTCATGCCTCTGTGCAAGGCTTAGTCTTTCTATCTGTATAGCCACTGGTGTAACTAAGTTCATAAAGTCAACAGGTACTATATTTTGGCACTATTTTGAAATACTTGTACTTTATTTGAGTATTTAAATGTGTTGCTACTTTATTCTTCTACTTCTACAGTTCAGAGGTACATGGTGTATTTCTACTCCACTACATGTATTTCATACCTTTAGTGACTTCACAGATGTGGATGAATTATGTGAAATATAATCAAGTGTTAAATCAGACTTTAGTTCCACCTGGAGTAAATCCACCAGCTACCCTGCAGTCTACAAAGTACTTCAGACTAGCTGCACCTTCACCAGCTTTGAGAACACTTTGATGATAAATCATTATAAAACACATCATATATATTATTCTGAAATGGACCAATCTGCACAACGACTACCTTTACTGTCGCTATTTCCACTATATTTTGATGAGAATACCTTTATACTTTTACTTGAGTAACATTTTTAATGCAGTACTCTTGCTGTAACATAGTATTCCTACACTCTGGTACTTCTACTCAAGAACAAGCGGCTGCAGATTGTCACGTAGTGATCGTCTTCTCAAATAGGACTTCTTTGATAAATAGATTCTGGCCTATCAGAATCGAGGTAGCGGCGTGGTGTTGTTGCAGGAAGTCCCGACGGAGAATAATTTTGCGGTAACACATCTCTATATACATCGATACAACATTACGTGTTGATAGAACTCATCACATAATGAAATAGGACCCCACGGTTTGATGATTGATAGGTGTGTGGGCTGTCTTCCGTTTTCACACACAGGACAGTGGGGGATCCACGAATGTAAAGTAATTCACACAGTCTTTTTTCCTCTGTGAGGAGCAGCAGGTTCAGCTTCATTTAAATATGTCGTGTAGTAATAGATGGATTTATTTTTTCATCTCAAGAGAGAATGTGTATTTTATGTTAGTATTTCAAAAACAATCCCCCCCAGACAGCGCCGCTGTTTTTTTTTTTTTTTTTTCAACAAAGGTGTGCATTTCCTGCATAATATATGGTTCTCACAATTGTTTTTGTTAGTTGCGCACAGCTGATACTGAGTTTTCTCGAGTGATGGGTTATGACCTCTACCATGCTTACATGGACTCGTATGTTTTATTTCATATCTAACTGAAGTAAGAGAGAATAGAGAGAGCTGTGAGAGAGATGTGAGATGAGGATGTGAGAGGGATGTGGAAGAGAGAATAGAGAGAGGAGGATAAGAGAGGGATAGGAAAGAGAGAAGAGTTATTTGCAAGTTGCGTGCTGATACTGAGTTTTCTCGCTTAATAGCTTATAGACGATACCATGTTTAAATAGACTCCTACGTTGTTATTACATTATGTGACATATGTAAGAAAAGGGAGGGGAGAGTCAATTATATTTGAGTAATTGATCTCATATTGAAACATTCATTTCTCAAACCTATGTTTTATGGAAGAGGAAATGTACTTCTGATAAACTAATCTTTTATCAAACGGTAAATGGTGAATTAATTTAACATTTAGAATAATTGAGAAAGGGTTATATCCACAGGGACTAGCTCACATTTAACTTAAAATAACATTTCTCTGCTTTGGACTGATGAGTATATGATTCTTGCATGTTAAATGACTAACACAAACCTTACATGTATGCATGTGCATGTGTCAGGAAGGCTCCCAAATAATTCGGAGGGGCCTATCCTAATTTTGTAATTGAATGATAATGTGCTAATCCATTACTTTGAGTTGTCTGCACTCAGGAAAACATCTCTATCAAGTGTTAACCCAATAACTAGGACGGCTCGGAAGGCCAAGGGTCAGAGAGAGAGGGTCACACCCTCTGGCTGCAGAGAGCAACCCCAACCACGGGCAAGGAGGCACGAGGTCGTTCGAGATGAGAAGATTCTAATCTTCAACTTTCTGATGGGATGGGATGCTTCTTCACCTTTCTGCTCGGGGGGGGGGGGCAAACAGACAACTCTGCAGGACGAGCGATGGCTCCATGGTTCTTGGAAGGGCAGATTTCTTCCTAAACATCTCCCATCACGGGGGGTGGCATCTGGAATGTGCCATTTGGAATAGGCTCTGCTCTCAAGCAGATAGCAGAAGGAATGTAGGCAGATGAGCCGCTGTTTCACTGGGAGATCATAAAGTGCTCACTGAATGAGCCACAAAAGCAGAGCAATTGGGGGGTTTGAAATATGGTGCTCTGGTGAAGAAGAGTTTTGAGCCAATCAGCACCTCAGTGCTAATCTACAGTATCGGGGTGCCTTCACACACCAGACATTCTGTGTCATAAAGAAAGGAGGAGAACGAGTCAGGAGGACATGTTCTTCAAGCTCTTGTACAAAGATAACATTTGAATTGAATGACCAGATGATTACAGATGTACAATTAATGATTGTTTTTATATTTCCGATGAACAGATATGTGTTAAATAGTGGTGACAAATATATTTTGTCAGATCAGATTACACTTTCACACTAAACAAAAATAAATTAATTGATATTTTCAGATTGATAAGGTATTGAACAATAAGATATTTCTAATATTATAACAGACAATGTTACTATCCTTAATCATTACCAGGTAAAATGTACAACGAGGAAACCAGATTACCAGGTTCCCAATCCAGGTGCTACTGCATGCTACATTTAGATAGAAAAACAAATGTTCTATCCACTCCACTTAAATACTCAGCAGGTGATGTAGATTTTTTAAAAAAGGCCTTAATCACTCCTTTTAAACGAACTAAAACTAATTCTGCAGCAAATTTAATGTTAAACTACGCACATGAACGCAATATTAGCAACTGTTTGCTGTGCCAAAATATGCCAGAATCTATGCATTCTCCTATGTTTAGCCCAATTCCTTTCACGAAAGCTGGTTTAGCGAGCTGGACATAGCATCCAGAATTAGTGACGAGGCTGAGGATTGGTACAACTTTTCCCCACAGACTCTGAGCAATCTTAACAGTACGAGAGTCTCTCTCATTGTTGATACAGTAAATAAAATTACCTGCCTGACGGTTTCAAACGAATAGATGTTTTGATTTTTCCTTGAATAAAGAACAGATGTTTTGACTTTTCCTTCCTCAGGTTGTTTACAATAAAATGTCTGACTTCTCCTTTTCAGATTTTTGAACAAATGTATTCGAATAAAATGTATGTAGTAAAGTGCCTTACTCTTGAATAAGTGTATTGAAGTAAACGTAAAGTAATGCTAAAGATTGAAGACACTGTACCATTACAGATTACAGATTGATCGATTCATCACTGTGAATTTATACCTTAACTGTGAATTTTAACTGAATCCCTAATGATTCTGATTTATACCTCAATTGGATTTCTTATAATCCTACATTCTAATTGTGTTTTAATAAGTAATTGCCTTGAAGTAAATCTTTAAAGATGTAAACTGAATTTGAATTTGTGTTTGATGAATGAGATTAACTGAGTGATAAATGATAAAATATCTTGTTTTTGAAACATATATTTTACTATTATATTGTTGTATTGCATGTGTTATTATTGTGCTTTTTGACAAAAGAAATCAAACACTGAAGAAAGATGATTTTTCTATTATGGTTGTCTGTATCAACCATTGTGATTGGCTGTTTCAATCTTATTCTGTTTTTGATGTAATTAATGTAATGAGAAATCCACACAACTCTGAGGACGTTTTATTTGATTTAAGTAGTGACTGAAATATTCTTAGACTAATGTTAATTGGTTATCAATAAATTGATAAAGCGTGGATCTGTCAGAGAATATTCTGCTTAACTGTCTGTGCAAGGGAGCATTTTAGTGTTTCACATAGGTCTGCTGCAACTTAGAGCAGGGCATAGGTTAAAGGTCCCGCCTTCCTGTTGGGGGAAGTGTGGCCAACTGCGCAGATGACGTTAATAGACTGTCTTTGTCTCTGAAACCAGGTGTTGTTAATTATGATTAGAAAGAGGCGCAAACAGAGGCTCCTCCTGGACCCGCTGGGTAGATTTGCGCTGGGTTTTCTGTGTATCGTCAGTGTTGTCGGGGGATTTCTCAAGGAACGTTGTGGAAATGCCTTGGACTCACCCACGGCCGTGATTCTCATTTAAACTCAGTGTTTTGATATAAAGCGGACTCCAGCCTCCATTTCTTCCATCAACATTGCTGAAAAAGAAGTCTCTCTTACATCAACGACATTTGCAGAGTATCAAATATATTGAAATTTATTTTTATTTGCAGATGACACTAATATTTTTTGTTCCAGTGACAATTTGAAAGAGCTAATGGAAGTGATAACAGCAGAAATGATTAAAGTAAAACATTGGTTTGACACAAACAAATTATTATTAAATATAAGCAAAACAAAGATTATGTTATTTGGAAAACATAAAACAAATCCACAGATACAATTAATACTAGATAACATACAAATAGAAAGAGTATATGAAATTAAGTTCCTTGGTGTGGTTTTATAATTTGAGAGGAAATCTACATTTTAAACAACTCAAGGTCAGAACAACTCTGAGAAGTATGAGTATAACAATCTGTGGGGTGATTTTATGGAATGGTTTGGAGCAGGAGTTAAAACAAAGCACAAGCATAATTCAGTTTAAAAGGATGTACAGAAACACTTTTTTGGAAAAATATGAGAATGAAGAAAGGTGATTGAAGATGAGAAATTATTGTATATGTATGTATACATGTAAATATAAGTAGGAATAACTTGCATAATGATTTAAAGGACAATCATTGATCAAGTAAGGGGTGGGAATTAATAAGCATTTGCTTCCTCCTACTCCCTTTCAGACACATAGGCCTATGATTTATTATTATTATTATTAATATGAAGACTTTTTTGTTTTTTTTGTTGAATATACAAATATTACCATAAATGTGGATAAATACTGTATTATAACAATACGGTATTCTGTTTTTCACATTTGTTATTTGTTATTTTTTAATCTGTTCAAAATAAAGACGGCAACAGCAGAACCAGGACAGGTGGAACGCAGGCCCCAGCGGTGGTAAAATCCTCCTCCGTACAGCAGCACACGCCCGGTGGAAGCAGGCCAAGCCCGAAGCGTAGATCCACTCCGTCTCTCCGCGACGTCTCCGGAGGAAAAACACCTCCAGTACAGCCGTATTCTACAGGTGGGAGCAGGCCTCGGCAGATCGCAGACAACTAAAACTACTATTTGTATAAGCAGGGATGGCTAAAAGTTTGTAAGCAGGAGAGCTAGATGCTAACAGATGCCAGATGCTAACAGGTAGTGCGAGCCTGTAGAAATTGTGACCAATGACAGCGTAGGATCAGTGTCACACAGTGTCTTGCCCAAGGACACAACGGCAGCAGCGGCGGGTTTCACCCCTTGATCTGATGATCATTGCACAGCGCACTGCGCCCACCTTCACGCCTCGAAGTCATCGAGGCGCTTTTACAAGTAAACATTAGTATTATACATGTACTGTGGACATTACCCACAGGAGCAAATCCGGGTGAAGTGTCTTTAAAAAATGAAAGACATTCAGATAAAGGCATTTAAAAACAGTAAAAGATAATAAAAGAAACATTAAAAGAAAAACAAAAAATGAAAGACATTAAGAAAATGGCATTTAAAATCAGTCATTAAAAAGAAAAGCTAATAAAATAAACATTAAAAGATAAAAGTTACAGTGCAGTCTAAGATATGAATAGTTCAATTATTTCGGTTCTTGATTTTTTATTTATTCACAGAACCTCCCTTTGGAAATCCGAACATTTCCGGCCCGATTGTTAATTTAGACTGATTGTTTTCACCATGTTATGCTCACATGACATCCACAATCGGACCCTCAGGAGGGTGTACTAGCCCCCTACTCTGCTTTGCGTTCCATAACAAAGTCTTTAAGTGTTACCTGAACACCCCGTGTTACCAAAACACTATTTTTCACCCGTCGGTGCTGTGATACTTGTTCCTCAGTACAACTCACCTAAAAACTGATCGTAAACCCTGGCTACGATGTATATCCCACATATCCTACTTTCGGTAGCCACCAGAGGTTAGCGCAGCTTCCGGTTTTTCTACGCGTCTCTCTCACTCCTTATTTTGTAAGATGTGTGTGTATGGGGAACTTTCCCTCGATTCCATTGGCTCTGACGGTTAGAAAGAGATGTCAATCAGCAAAATCGATGAAGGGGGGCCAGAAATATGGAAAATCCACCTAAATGACCCCATAAGTGTAAGTTTTTGCTAAACCTCTCTAAAAAGTCAAATGTCACTTGTTTTGCATCAATCTTGATACAGGGTACTTATTATATGTTGTACTTTGGATTCCTAAAGCTTTTAGTCTACCTTACCATCATCCAAGGGTAGTTTTCACTATAAGTAAAAAATTATTTTTGGACGGACACTATAAATTACAGTTTTTTACTATGTTCAATCTGAATTTTCTTTAAAATAAAAAACATCTATATTGATTCTGACTTTTCTACATCCAACTCACAGGTTTATCATTACTTTGAGAAAAAAGATTATTATTTTAACCCTTTTAGAAGGGAAGATATGGTCATTTGTTCTGAGAATGTCCTTTTCGAGCCTGAGACCTGAAAAACAGGCTCAGTGCTGGCAAACATGGTTAAGAAATGTCAAATAATAAGGACATTTGAGCAAATAAAATGTATTGAGAACAAAAATCATGTGATTTGTCTGTTCTGAACGACCTTGTTGTAGGTGCTATAGACCTATGATAATAGCAATGTCTTGATACAATGAAAACTGAATGGCAGAACTGGGAATATTATCTCCTGTCTTAATTTGTGTCCCTGTAATTGTTCAGCTCTAGACAATTCTGCGCCAGCAAGCCGTAGCTTTTCTGTAACCTGGAAATTACCTGTTATTTTTCACCTGCTTAACATCTTAGCCTGCCCTGTTTTCCCTCTGAAAACTCTGGATTCTCCACAGACGAGTGTGTGCGCACACCTACGACACACATCACCCAGTCAGCAATTCCCTGGGAGGCACGGCAGTAGATCATCATTAGAGCCAATCAAAAAGAAGCATACAGCCTGTTACTTCCTACCAGCCAGACAGTTAGTCCATCTGGCCATATAAAGGTGCTCGGCTAACTCTCTCACAACAGCTAATAGATTTCTTTCATTTTATGGGGAATAACTTGAATGCATGTTCTGGCAGCATATCGTACGCACACATGCATTTTTTACACTCCCAGGGTGTGTGTGTGACTTAAGGAAGCAACCAATAACATTGTCCTCTCATATCTCCCTTTTTTCTCTAATTCTTTTCATCCATCTACCTTTTTTAAGTCCATTCAATATATATTTGCCTCTCTCTTTCTTTCGTCCGCTACCTGCCCTTCTCCATCCCACCTCGCCTCCCTTCAGTGTGCCCCCCCTCCCAAATAATTGCCTTCCCTACTGACTCATTGCACTCATTGACCTCCCGTCTCCTTGTTTCTGATTAACACTCTGCAAATCAGTTTTTTCCACCCTTTTGTGCCATCGTACAACTTCTTGCTCCCCATTTTTGCTGTTGTTTAAAAAATGATGTAGACAATACTTCAATATTTGTATTGTTAAGGAGGAGGGCCCAGTCCTGATCTGAAGGGCCACAGGGATTTCAAAGCTCTTGAAAGCTCAAGTGTATTGGAACATTAATCTACAATCATATTTGTAATATTATGCTCCATATAAATGGCAGGCAGCAGTGCCAGCTGTGATGCTAATAAAGATCTGTTACCATGGACACCATCAGTGATGCCTACATCAATGCACACCCAACATGGTGTTGCATTAGACAAATGACCCTTAATAATGAGGAAAAATGTATCCCTATTTTGTTCTGATAACATTTAGTGAATAGAATAATGGTACAAATATGTCATCTTCTGCCTACAAGTCTTGAGTGAGCGCTTTTCGAGAGCTACTAGTCTTATTTTGTCCTTTTGTCATACTTCAAGGTATTGTGCTGACATGAGCTTTGTCCATGATGCAGTTCAGCAGCCTGAAGAAGGACACTTAGGATTGAAAAGGAGAAACTGACAAAAAGAAGGCTGAAAATACCAGAAGGTCCCCGAAGAAGAATCTCTAAAGAAAAAGAACCCTGAGACAAACAAGACCTTTTTTTATTAGAAAGTGCACAAAAAAGTTTCGGAATCTTAACTGGACACCTGGAAACCTGGAAACCATACAACACTGATGTAAAGCCTTAATTTGCTTATCGAATGCACAAAAGGTTGGTTGAGGGTTCTGTTTGACGTTGACTTGCTTTGGGTTTCCCTTTTTCACAACAAATAATAGAATACAAAAATAGGATAATCATGGTGGCATCTCCCATCTCTCAGATGAAAGTGCTTTAGCCGCAAGTCATCCGTTGTTGTTTGTTAAAAAGGACTGAGAAGAACTATCTCATCTCATCCCATCTCATCAGATCTTCTCATCATCAATCACATTTGAATAAGCCTTTCTGAATCCTCCATAAAGTGTCTCCCTTGTTTGTGCTCAATGAGCCACAGTCTCATACATCACAGGAGGCAAGGTGACTGAGCTGCAGTCTGTGGCATGAATGATCACACTGCATACAAGACATGCAAAGAGAAGAGGAAACTAATGCATGCACAACTTTCCCGATTTTCTTTGCACCTTCCTTTTGTAAAACTTCCTCTTTTTTTGTTAAGCTTTGCCATGACAAAACGTAAGGGGGAAAAGTGTGAACAAAGAGTGCAAAGGAAAAGGAGATCTGACTTGATGTCACAATCTTAAGGAGAACCCAAATGCAGCACTCGAGAAACCAAGGAGAATTGGTAATATACTTTATTGGAGATTCCACTGGATCGGAGGAATACCAACCGGGCAGTATAACGCACCGGAGGACAGCGGGCAGAAGGTGAGTCAGGGACAGGCAGAGGGTCAGGGAGTAAGCGAGGCGGTCAGCGTGGATACAGGCAGGGTCGGATAACAGGCCAGGCAGGATAGTCGAGGGACAGGCAGGATCAGGAAACAGGCAGAGCAGGCAGGTCGGGGACAGGCAGGGTCGGAACCGGGAAGGCAATCTAGTTTTGAACGCGGGAGAGACAAGCATGAGGCAAAGTACAATCTGGCAAAGAGTGTGTGTAAGGTGCGGGTATAAATACTGGCAGAAGCTAATGGGTGCAGAAGAGAAAGAGAGTGAGTTAACGAGTGGGTGTGGAAAACAGGTGAGACAGGTGAATGGAAAACTACTGGTGAATGATGGAGCAGACTATGACACTTGAGGGGGGAGAAATGAGAAAAAATAACCAAAAAAAACCCGAAAAGGTTCAAATCTATTCTGGCATCAATAAGTCAATTTAATCAAACTCCTCAAGCAATGCACCCGTGTTGGACAGACTCCTTGCTCGATACACCTCATTAATATTGTTCCAAACTTTACCCATTTATCACAAGAGTTGTAGAAGTCTGATCCTCAGTAACAAAGCTCTTTGCTGTCTGTCTTAACACAATGTGTGACAGTCTGGAATTTGCCCCTTGTTCGAAAGAGCAAGTCTATACAGTATATCATTAGCACCAGCGTACAGCAGACGGACAGAAATGTACATTATGTCTGTGGTTGCTGTGTGTTTGTGGTGGGGGGTCACTGATACTTGTGTTTGTTTTTTGTCACAGATGCTGACTAGCTGATGATTAGACCTACAGTGAGGCTTTGTGTCTGAAAACTTAATTGGATGAAAAAATGAATTTGACTTTCTGTTTTGAATGTAAAGAGGAAGCATTTTTGTGAGTGTTTTTGTGTGTAAGAGAGATTTTGTACATTCACCACCCATTCATGAATACAGATTTGCTGCTGTTCGCATGCTCTGTTGTCAGATTGGTTTCTCTCTAATTATAATCCATTTGAACACCACTGCTCACATTTCAACTGGGTTTCATCTGATCACAATGTTGGATTTGCCTGCCGGTTGCTGTGTTACTAAAATTGAAGTGATATTCATTCTCCTTCATGGCATATCAAAGCAATAGCATCTCTGTAGAAGGACATACATGAGAGCATACAGTGTGGCAGTGTAACTGAAGATTATCCATTATGTATCAAGTTTTTTCATCTTAACTTTATTTTAAAAATAAAGTATAAAATAGAAATATTAAATACCACAGACCAGATGGTTATATAATGCATATTTAGAATTGTACTTGAATGCAAGCAACCAATTTGAAGTTGAATTTAATTCCTTTATCTTCATTGTACAGGTACAACAAATTAAAAATTAAAACAATCCTGTCAGTGCATATCTACATTTATTATTTATTATTTATACAAGGTGCAAAAGCACTATTCGGTTTGATTATGACAAATTTGAGCTATTTGTAAGAAAAGTGGTGGTCATAAAAGAGTCCACACTGATAAAAACGATTCAAGCCCTTCTTCTCGCCTACAAAGCCCTTAATGGGCAGGCGCCATCTTACCTTAAAGAACTCATTATACCCTACTGTCCTACTAGGGCATTGCGTTCCAAGAATGCAGGGTTGTTGGTTGTTCCTAGAGTCTCTAAAAGTACAATGGGAGCCAGAGCCTTTTCTTATCAAGCTCCACATTTGTGGAATCAGCTTCCAGTTTGTGTTTGGGCGGCAGACACCCTATCCGTTTTTAAGAGTGAGCTTAAGACCTTCCTTTTTGATAAAGCTTATAGTTAGGGCTGATTAGATTCAGCCCCTAGTTTTGCTGATATAGTTTGTCGGGGGACATCTTACTTCTTCCTTCTCTCTGTCTATACCTGTGTACTCTCATGTTCCGATAACCCAGCTTCCCCAAATTTCTTTCTTTTTGGTGTCTATATACGCTGGGATCCGGAGTCATGGATGATCCTGCGGTCCTGTGTCCTGGATCGCGAGCCCTGGATCGCGAGTCGTGGCTGTGGTCCTGGATCATCGGTCCTGGATGGATATCCTCGTGGATTCATCTTCCTATTATACACACATGCATTTCCAAACATTGGACTACCTATGTTGCAAATGTATTATCTTTTCAATTTACACACGGCATCAATTGCACGTCTGTCCGTCCTGGGAGAGGGATCCCTCCTCTGTTGCTCTCCCTGAGGTTTCTCCCATTTTTCCCTTTAAACTGTGGGTTTTCTCCGGAAGTTTTTCCTTGAACGATGTGAGGGTCTAAGGACAGAGGGTGTCGTATTGTCATACTGATATTCTGTACACACTGTGAAGACCACTGAGACAAATGTAACATTTGTGATATTGGGCTATATAAATAAACATTGATTGATTGATTGATTAGACTTGACACAATAAACAAATGTTTGCTTTATTAAATATTTGTATTTAAAAAATAAACCTAAGTATAGTTTATTAGTGTAACACAAATTACTTTAATCAATTCACTTATTAAATGTATTTAGGACAGATCAACTCAAAATGAATTGTTTTCATCTGGGGACCGCCCCTTTGCACCACGATGTTGCATATGCGCAACATCCGTTCTGTCTTTCACTGCCTTTTGTCTGACACTGACTGTGGAAACTAACTGTGGAAAGTCTATTCTTTGGTAAGTATTTATTTTAGTAGTTTTTTAGCTCTAATGCAATCTTAACTAATGCATTTGTACTCACATCTAATATATTTATCTCTTATTTTGCAGTTTCATTTGGTTACCAAGCTACTTGTGGGAACCTCCTAATGATAGTAAGTAATAAGCTACTTTGTTTTTCCTTGTATGATGTGAGGGTCTAAGGATAGAGCGTGTCGTTTTTTCTCATACTGATATTCTGAACAATCTGTGCTATTGTATTAGCTGTAAAGTGTCTCTACTGTAGGCTATTTTTATTATATGTACAGCACTTTGGCTCGACCAAAAATCTTTATAAATGTGCTATATAAATAAAACTTGATTTGATTTGATTTGAATACTGGCCAACCCTGTCTCCTAAAAATTACGTTCCCACAGAACTAAACTGCATTCTCAATTACGTTTAGCAAGAAACGTATTTTCTCCTACGTTACGTTCGTTATGAACGTATCTCAAATACGTTTATTTTCTACATATCTTCTAGAAGCATATTTTCTCCCACGTTACGTTTCTTATGAACGTATCTTAAATACGTTTATTTTCTACATATCTTTGCCATTTATTGTCTTGCTTATAATAATGATAATAGTCATTTATAAATATCATTTTAGAGCACACATTTGAAATCAGTAGGCGAGGCTGTAATTTCGCCAGCTGAGCGAGGCAGAAAATAATAGTTTTAACATGCCGAAAAGCTGCTGTGTTTTTTATTGCACCTCAAACATTAAAACAAATCCAGAGTTATGTGTTTCTGTACTTCCTCTAAGAAGAAAGGACAGTAACAGAAGATCTCTGTGGCTTCAGGCTTGATCGCCGTTCAAATGACAGCGTTGGTTTCCCCAAAAGTGGGCGGGGCTGTAAAGTGACGTAGATTTTACTCTCATCTATTATTCAAAACCATTCTATTTATTCTAACGTAAATTACATGCCAGTGTTTTATGTTTTTATTTTAAATCGTATAATGTCGGACTTTTTTTCCTGTCTGTGAGGAAAATAAATGGGGCTTACAGCCTCAAAATACCGAAATCTGTATTTTTGAAAATCTTTTTTTCCTTATTTACTCCATAACACACAATTATCCTTGTTTTTATTTATTCGTTTAATTCTATAATCTTGGGCTTTTTAGCCGTAAATAAAGTCACCGTAAACAGACGTAGGCCTATAAGGGACATTTTGAGGATACACACAAACCCACTGAACAGATTACCCAAGATCCTCAGCTTGATGCTCGTTGATTGGATGTTTAGCCGCAATGCATGTTAGGATATAATGTTAATGCGATATGATATCCGAAAAAAAAATAAAAAAAATAATAATAATACTTTATTCCGAGTGTTCTTGCTTTTCTCTTTGGAAGTCATCACATAACGGCATTGTAATACACAGTTCGGCTGCATTAAATATTACACATCTGCTGTAGTTCTTTATTTATAGAGCCCTGATGAGAAGACTTCTGGACAAACAGGAGAACTGCCGCCAAAACTGAATATGTGACGTGGATCATAAATATATCAACAATTAAACAACACCTTGCATTTCTTTTCAAAATACGTCTCCTTGCAGTATCAACACTAATTTGGCTGTCTTTTATATTTGATCCAATTAGTAGATAGGTTACATTTACACCGTAACGGTGCACAACTGATAGAAAATAACTGATTTTCTTTGAATATAAGAATGTAAATACTGAGTTGAGAGAATAGTCAGGGAATTTGGGTGATGGGAGACACATATATGGAATCACAATTTCAATAGCTTACCATTAAATGACAGATATGCCTTTCTGTCTGTGATGTTTTACAAATCAGATATTAATGTGTAGAAGTAAAGCATGAGAAATAGTATAGCAATATCCTGTAAAATTATGTAAAAACATGAATAAAACTACACATCTTCAGATGTTATACATACATAAGTGTCCTAATACAAAGTTATTATTAGTATGCTGTGTGTACCTTGTGTGCACCGCCTAGTGGTTAAAGCACGTTATTGAATTATTTTTGTTGAATAATGTTATTTTTGTTGAATAATGTTATTTGATGAAAAAAATATTAAGAGTACATACTTTCATAGGGGAAAGTAGAAGGTCTGTGATAGAAATATAGAATATAAAAAATCAAGAAGATACTGTAAGTGATCTCTACAATAAAACAGTTTAGTGCACGATGTACAAAGATATTAATAGGAGGATGTGCAAAACAGACAAACTAATTAACCTCTATTTAAACATTAAATAATACTTTAGGTTAAGGTCTTCTTTCAAATAAGAAAAAAGCTTTGGGGGTATCTATCTACAGATAAATATTAAGCCTGAGAAAGTACTTAACGTCTAATGTATTGCTTTCCTGCAATGTTAACTATGTTGAAGCACTTATTTTAACTGATATTATACACATTAATTATACTCTTATGTATGTAGATAGTATAAAAAATGTGCAGAATTTGACAGTTTAATGGTGGAGGTACACACATATTGATAGATGTCTTGTAATTAACTATTAGTAGAGAATAACGAGTAATTAATATACTTTATAGAGATGATCTGCAGATAAATGTTTAGTCTTCTCAAGCACCAACTATCAAATATCTCGCCTGATTGTTGGCACTTGACAATCACCTTTTCCTGAATTTTACTCAGATGTAACTAAAGTCTGCTTTAAAGGTTGTTTATATTTCACATCATTAATCAGAATCTGCAGAGTTACTAAAGTAAATGTAGTTGAGTAAAAATACCAGGTTAACCTCTGAAATGTAGTGGAGTAGAATATATATTAATGCTGCCCATTATGGATACAAGCTATGTTCACCCATGTAGTAATTACATGTTTTAAATGTGTACACACCAATGTGTTTCCTATCGCCTAAACCTCCAGGGCTGTACACAGTTTAATACTGTCAACTTCTAATTTTTGGAAAAACGTCTTTTAAAACTAGAATTCCCAGTAGAGACGTGCCATAGAGAACATGTTGCGAAACACAATAGCCAGCATGTGTAGTTCTGGGGGGGCGTTCGAGTCCAGTTTTGAATAGTCTGCCGTGGTTTCGTTCTATTTCAAAGAGCTTGACGCTCGGCGTAACCTTGGCGCACTGCCACTCCAACATCCAATCACAGAGCTTGAAGATTAATCACGGGGTTTCTCAACGGGACTGTAGTCCCAAACGATAGCTGGGGATTATGGGTAGTGTAGTGTCTTCAGCCATCCTAAACTGAAATGTTTTTCGGATATCATATCGCATTAACAACACCACATCTGGCGTCACAGAGATCTTCTGTTACTGTCCTTTCTTCTTAGAGGAAGTACAGAAACACGTAACTGGATTTGTTTTAATGTTTGAGGTGCAATAAACGACAGAGCAGCTTTTTGGCATGTTAACACTATTATTTTCTGCCTCGCTCATGAGAGTAACAGCTGGCAAAATTACAGCCTCACCTACTGATTTCAAATGTGTGCTCTAAAATGATATTTATAAATGACTATTATCATTATTATAAGCAAGACAATAAATAGCAAAGATATGTAGAAAATAAACGTATTTAAGATACGTTCGTAACAAACGTAACGTGGGAGAAAATATGTTTCTAGAAGATATGTAGAAAATAAACGGATTTGAGATACGTTCATAACGAACGTAACGTGGGAGAAAATACGTTTCTTGCTAAACGTAATTGAGAATGCAGTTTAGTTCTGTGGGAACGTAATTTTTAGGAGACAGGGTTGTACTGGCAGAAGCTGATCTGTATCATTGTCAGTTGTTCAGTGTGAAATGTGCTAATTGTCTTTATTTTTATTTTCAGATTATGAATGTGGCAGTGTAAAGTCTGCAGTTTGGAAATGGCTAGCACGTATTTGTTGTTACAACATTTTAGGCAGACCCATGGGCATTTTAGGGGCAGTTATCGCTATCCATGTCCATACACAGATTGTCCGTGTATATTTGATACATGGAGTAAGCTACTAAATCACACAGACAAAAGTCATGCTAAACAGCAAACTCCAAAGCCAGTAGAAGTACCTACATTCAAGTGTCATGTGTGCTCTTGCAGAGAACTAGCAACAGAAAGAGATTTTTTTCAACACATTAATGGACATCTCAGGCATGATGAAACAGTTCCGTGTATGTTTCTAGGATGCACATTTAAAACTAACATTCACAGTACATTCAACACACACAAAAATAGGAAACACAAGGAACACACATTAAAAGACTTTAAAGCCAATGTCGTCAGTACAAGCGGTCAGTCAGACAGTTCAGCAGTTGGGCCAACAGAGTCTGTGGATACAGATCATGAATATGAAACACTAAGTTGTGGTGATGCTGCAGAAATACACCTGCCACATTTAATTGAAGAGAAAATTGCTGGCATTTAATTGAAGTCGGAAAATATTGTTCACATTCCAAAGGCAGTTATTGATGAGGTCCTTTCTGAGCTTCACTACATATTAAGTACAGCATCTTTGCCGGTCACTAAAGCTATTGTTTCTGATGTATTCCAAAGTCATAAACTACAACTTGAAGAGTCAGTAGTTTCCACTGTTCTATGCAAATCTAATCCGTTGGGCATAGCTATTGCAAAGGACGGCCCTCTTGCTACTGCATATAAATGTACACACAGTACTATACCTCTCATTTTGGGGTTTTAGAACCGGTTGAGTACATACTAGATGCCCAGAGGAATAGGACATTTCAATACATCCCTCTATTACAATCTTTGCAACGCATGTTTGCATGTGTTGACTGTTTTTATTATTGTCTATAATGATTAATGGCTCTGCAATTTGAATTTGCCAATTATCCTACGTCCCAATTTGGTAGTAATTCTGATAAACAAGTAACACATTGTTGTATTTTGTTTGTCAATAATATTTTTAAGGTGAATGCAGAGTTCTTGCGCATCGCCCCTTGTCCGACAGCGACACGTTGGACAGCGACACCGTCAGCTCGTTGGAGGAGTACTTCACCAGCTCGAAGCGAGCGTCCTTCGTTCCTTTCAAAACATCGAAGTAGATGGTATCTCCGTTGGGGTTTAGCAGCACGATAGCTGAGTTTCTGTTCTTCACTCGACAGCTGATGGTGGCCATTTCGCCCTCCACCACCGACACATCGTCCGTCACCAGGTTCTGACTCACCACTGTCACGATCTGTCTGTGTTGTGTTTTGTCTCGTCTTTTTCTGTCTTTAGTTTCCTGTTTTATTTTGAAGAAGTGTTCACCTCCTGTTTTGCCTGTTGGTTTCTGTCTGTTTTCCCTCCCTGATTACCCGATTGTGTTCACCTGGTGCCCCTGTGTTTTCTCCTCCCTCCTCACCTGTCTGTTGTTTGTTTCATTAGTCATGTGTGCATTTAGGTTCTGTGTTTTCTGTTAGTCTTTGTTAGTTCCTTGTTGTAGTTGGACGTTGTTCACTGGGTGAGAGTTCTGTTTTGTCCAAATTTGTTTCATTTAAGCCTTTGAAATAAAGGTTTTTTTTCTGAGAAATCTGCGTTTGGTAGTGATGGCAAAATGAAGCTTTGAATGAAGCGTCGAACCACTTGGACAATTGTGTCGGAAATAGGTTCATTTCTCGAAGCTTCAGTTACAGCGACCTCTCCTGGCGTAGTGCAAGGCTGCAGTGGGTTTAACGTATCTTTGCCTTGAAATAATGAACTGAATATTCGATGCACACACACACTAAGACTGAATATCATGTTCTATTTGCAATTAAAGATTGATAATTGTGTGTATTGGGTTATTGAGAAGAGACTAGAGAGTGCTGGACATTTTTTTGGGCGGAGAGGGCCTTTTATCAGTTATTATTATTACAGTATATTATATTATTATTAGTATTAAAGTTGAAAAGCAATTAATTGATTAAAAGTTCGAGAACTCTGGGCTTTGAACCAGGTGCGCAGAGGCCATTGCCTCATCTTGGCCGCTGGCTCTATCCACTGGGCTATCTATTCCTTAAACTATTGAAGTGTTTTTATAGAAACTATTGTCTTTTTGTTCACAACTTCTCCACATTTCGAAGTGTTTCCCGAGCCAGAACGACCTATCTTTCTTCCTGGCTTGCTCTATATTGATCCAATTAAAATGCAATACTAACAACTGTGAAGAAAATATTTTAATGAGATCTGTGCATGGGAGACTTTTAGTGTTTTCCCTATGTGTCCTGTTTGTAATTTGAACAGGGCAAAGGCCAAGAGGCCCTGCCTTCCTGTGGGGGAAGTGTGACTAAATGCGCAGATGGCTTTAACAGATCAGTCCTTTGTTTCAACATGTGTGATATCGATTAGGATGGAAAGCGCGCGAATATAGGCCACTCCTATATTCTCTGTGTAGAATTGCGCTGTGCTGCTGTGTAATGGGCAGTGTTGACTAGGTATCTGTATGATGCAAGTTGTGGGGATACCTTGTAAATGCTCCCGGCCGTTGACTCTCAATAAACTCCGGTGTTTGATTTAAAGCGGATTCCAGCTTCCATTTCTTCCATCACATTGCTGATCAGAAGTTTCTCTCACAGATTGGCGTCACGGACAGCATACCAAAATATCTTCAGAGGCTGGTAAGTACATTTCTATTTTGAGATTGGCTTGCCAGTGTTTGGGATTGACGGTATTATACATTTCCTGAAAGAACTGAGTAATTTTTGTTTGTTTCTCTACTCATTTACATTCGGAGGCTAATTATAACCTCGGGAATCGGTGTCAAGGGGGACGTTGTCCTGGCCGATTTTCCCCGTGGTTGCTGCTGGAGCATGTGCTTACGGAGCAAACACGGCCCATGTAAAAACAATAAGAATATTTGGGGCTAATAAATAACCTCGGAATATCGAATTTCATCGATTTCCTCTGTGTGTGATTCTCGGAATTAAATCACCGGACAATTACACACAGCAAATATTCGGAGAGACCTTGAAAGAGAGCATCAGTAAAGTGGAGTTTCTGCATTAGAAGCAATGTGATAGATTTGTATTGAAACAAATCGCCGAATTTAGGAGATTTCAGAGGATACATTTCCTAAATCAACAGCATTTCTGCTGAGATGCCGACTCTCCCCCTGTGGAGAGCGCATGCAGACAAAGAGAGAGGAACAGTTACATAGGCATTATTTCCGCGATTATTGACATTCTTGAACTAAAGAAAGTGGTTGTACGTGGTATGAGAATGTCATATATGAATTGCTGAATTTAGCTGTTGTGTTTTGGGAAGAAACGGTGAGAGAAAAATTAAAGTCTATGCTTTTGGACGAAAAAAAAAGCAAAGCACCACTAAAATAAGCATAGTGGTTGTTGATTTGAGAATAAAATTAGTTATTGCTCTTCAACAGATTGGAACAGTACTAAATAGTCATTATTTCCGCCATTATTACCATTTTTGAACTAAAGAAAGTGGTTAATACGTGGTGTGAGAATGTCATATATGGATTGCTGAATACAAGATTATGAGTAAGAAGGCTCTCATAATTAAACAGAAATTTCTCTAACGCCCTCTGAAAGTCTCCCTAATTCGGATTAAAACTAAGCTGGAAGAGTTTTTGTCACGCTGAGTTGTTGAGAGTTTATGTTTGTTTGTCTAATTGCAGTGTTTATTTTATTGTACTAACCGTTAAACATGGGTAATACTGTCTCCACAAACGATTCGGTTGGTAAGAGGAAAAATAATTCACGCACCAACACACTTACAAAAAATCCTATTACAGACAGCCATTACACGCACATGTTTTCCCCTAATATGCCGTCTGAAATTGTAGGAAGAACCTTGGATTGGACTAAAGTTATGCCGTTCACATCGTTACTTTGTGAGCATTCACAACAGAATAGTCAGAAAGGACAGATTCTGTTTGATTGGCCGTTAACGGGCACTTTTGACATGGCCGTGTTGTGGCAGGCATTCAAATTAATTGAACATGAGGCGAATTGCTCCTGGGATGTAACGTACATGAAGGACTGTGTTAATGCTTGGATGACTATTGCAGAAAAAAGAGGTTATGATGAGCGAAAAAATGAAAAATCAGTTGGCACCAAGCGAGGCTCCATTGAACTCAAATCTTTGATTGATCGAGTCTCCAAATGCGCAGCTAGTTGTCATTTGCTTTTGATGTTAAATCAGAGAACATGTCCAGAATTAAAGAAAGACACGGAAAGGACGTCACAGCCATTGCGAAATCAGTTATGTACGATTGGCTGAAAAGACAAGGGAAATCTCCCAGCACAGCTCAGCTAATTTCCATTTTAACAGACGCTGGGCTGCTGGAGGAAAAGCAGGCTGTAGCTCTCTGAGCACAAATAATTCCCGCAATAGGACTCTCAAATTCTGGGGCAAGAAACTCCGAGGATGATCTATTAATGTCGGCTGCAGCTATCATGAATCAAAATAGGTTGACATATCAGGCAGGACAGTATAGACAACAAGAAATTGACCAGCAGGGACACAGTGCAGCGGACAGTGGAGACGAAATGCCAGATAGCAGCTCATTACACACCCCGACTGATGTCTGCTCAGTCTAGTTCATGATGTTAAACAGCTGATAATCCTAACATACAAGGCAGATTGGCCCACGTGTAGGGAGGAATTCAAATTCCCTGACTGTACACCTGCAGGTGATTGGCCTGCAACACAGACGCGTGATATGTGGATCCAGACTGTAGCTGCTATTGCAATCAGAGCATGCGCCAAAACTCACACAGATTTTTCGCTGGTGATGGCTTACGTACAGAACCCAACAGAAACTGTCCCAGAATTTCTCCAGCGTTTCATGACAGTGTGGGATAATAATGCGGGCATTAAAAGAGAGGGCAATGATTTGTTCGCCATACAGACTTTGTTACATAATTTAATCCCTGAAACAGCTCAGGCGTATATGATGGCTACCCCAGATTGGCAAATTAAAACATGGAAAATAACATTAGCCACAATACGCGCGCTGCACAGAAATCAGATATTTCTGACCCCCAGAATTGCCCAGCTGATGCAAAAGTTGCCTCAAAATACACAGGCTTATCAGAGTGCGGATAACTCCCAGCAGTTTCAGGGACAAAACCGCACACAGCAGTATCAAAATCAGGGAAGATCACAGGGTTATCAAGACAAGGGCAGATAGCAGCAGAATAAAAATTCCAAAAAGTTGATGCCGTTTCACGTCTGTGGCGGAACAGATCACTGGGCGGGGCAGTGCGAGCGGCGCTGGCAAGCACAGCAGGATGCATTGCCTGCTCTTCCACGGCCCCCCCAACACCCGGCATTACTGCCTCCCCCTCCCCTTAACAGTCAATACGACAGGCAGGCCCAACAGGGGCAAAATGGTCAGCGAAGAAGATAGAGGTGCCATCATGAAGAAATAGGGTCAGACTCACAGCATTTCCCCATTCAAGCAGCAACAATTCGCCTTTCCAATAACCCGCGTGAAGATCCGATTATGCCCATTGATTTCAGTGGTTAGGCGGTAGACATTTTGATTGACAGCGGAGCAACATTATCAGCAGTGCACACGAAGGAAAAAGTGTGTGAAGCAACCAATAATTTTGTTACAACAATGGGAGTTTCTGGCATTCCTATGTCAGAACCCGTTTCAGAGAAAACTATTATTTCAATTGAAGGATCACATGTCCAACACTCTTTCATTATTTCAGATGGAAGTCCTATTAATCTAATGGGCAGAGATTTGCTTTGTAAATTACAAGCAACAATACATTGCACTCCAGACGGATTGTTTTTGACTATTCCTGACAGCAAAGTCTATCAAGCTGTCCAATTCATTCAATCATCTCAAGACAACCTTTATTGTTGGTCATTTCCAGATTTCAACATGATTTCTGTTTTCTCAACAACAGGAATTCAGAAAATTGCTAGCATTTCCCCTGTGTGTGCTTCTTTAATGTCCCTTATGCGGCCTGTATTGAATTGTCACTGCACAGCTGCTTTTAACCCATCAGATGACTATGCACTATCAGTAAGAGGTTTTTACAACAGCTCAGATCAGTTGGAATGTGAACAGTTTCTATTTTTAGGACCCCAGGGGTGCGCATTGCCTGTTAGGCTAACACCCACACAACAGGCTTTTTATGCTGCAGACACGATCCCTCACCTCACAATAGCGGTCACTTCAGGAAGTGAACCTGAGGAAGTGGGGGCCATGGCAGCCCACTGCCATGCTCTGCTGCTGAGGGCTGCAAAAGCTTCTCTCACACACACACACACACACACACACACACACACACACACACACACACACACACACACACACACACACACACACACACACACACACACACACACACACACACACACACACACACACACACACACACACACACACACACACACACACACACACACACACACACACACACACACACACACACACACACACACACACACACATACATAATCTAATTAACCTCGGAGAAGAGCATTACATGCTGTATCTCTCTGAGCAACTTTCTCTCCCTCAAAGCACATTTCTTCATTTACAGCCACCTGCTCCCACACAATATGGACCCCCTTCAGATTTTTCTGAGGTTCCGGCCACATTATGGGCTAAACACAAGAATCATGTGGGGTTTGTTTGTTCAGCCCCTCCACACAGAGTCACACTTAAAGCCAATGCCAGATTGCCAGCTATCAGACAGTACAATTTACCCCATAGAGCCATTTTGGGAATTGAAGGAGTCATCCAATCTCTGCTCACTCAAGGCGTATTAATCTATACGTCCAGCCCGTGTAATACTCCAGTTCTGCCCATACCTAAACACAATCGCCCTGATGAGTGGCGTTTTGTCCAAGATTTACAAGCTATTAACGCTATTGTCATTCCAACAGCTCCTATAGTGCCTGACACTAATTCAATTATTGCATCATTACCGCCAGATTCGAAATGTTACACAGTAATCGATTTGTGTTCAGCATTTTTCTCTGTTCCTCTGCATCCAGACAGCCAGTATTTGTTTGCATTTACTTTTAAAGGTAAACAAATCACATACACGCGCCTCCCACAGGGGTATGTGGAATCGCCTACTGTGTACGCTGCAGCGGTTAAGAGAGATCTGGACACTTTGGTCCTTACAGGAGGTAGTACCTTGCTTCAGTACGCAGATGACCTGTTGTTGGCTTCTCCCAACATGGACACATGTCGCATCGACTCCATTCTGCTCATGAAAAGACTTTCTGAATGCGGACACAGAGCATCCCTGGCTAAGTTGCAGTACTGCCAGACTGAGGTCACATTCTGAGGGATGGACACCGACTCCTCTCGCCAGCAAGTATTTGCCTTTTGAACAAAGTGGCACCACCCCGCACAAAGAAAGACATGCTGTCTTTTTTGGGCATGGCTAACTATTGCAGACACTGGATATACGAGTACGCTGCTATGGACTCTGTCCTGCGTGCTGCCACTCTGCAGGCTGCTCCTAACATTGTTCAATGGTCTGAGGACATGCACACAGCTTTTCAGGACTTAAAGCGAGCCCTGACATCAGCTCCTGCCCTGGGGCTCCCTGATTACCATCAGCCGTTTCACCTGCATGTCCATGAGAGGGGGGGCTTTGCAGCGGGCATCTTGGTACGGAAGCATGGCTCTAATTTCCGGCCTGTTGCATACTACTCATCTCGACTCTCCCCTGTGGTACTTGGTATGCCTTCATGCCTGCGTGCAGTGGCCGCAGTTGCAATTGTTATCAAACAATCCTCTCCCATTGTACTGGCCAGTGACTGTGTAGTACATGTCTCACATGCAGTTTTGCATATTCTGAACACCTCTGCTACTCAGCATATGACAGCAGCAAGGCGATCTGGTTATGAAGCAATAATTCTTTCAAGCCCACACATCACACTTAAACGCTCTCCCCCTCTAAACCCAGCTACGCTGGTGCCAATTCCAGATTTTGAAATCACACATGACTGTGTCACAACGATTGACATGTCTTCTTCCCCCAGAACTGATATGTTGCAAACTCCTATCCCTAATTCAGATATGATTCTATACACAGACGGGTCTGCGAGCAGGCCGTCTAACACAGTACACTTAGCAGGCTATGCTGTTGTAAATGACTGGGAAGTTTTAGAAAGCCGGGCCTTGCCAAATGGCACGTCGGCTCAGGCCGCAGAGTTGTATGCTCTGCTGAGGGCGTGTATTTTTGCTAAAGATAGAGTTGCAACCATTTTCACAGACTCCAGGTATGCATTTGGTGTGTGCCATGATTTTGGTGTCTTGTGGAAAATGCGCGGTTTCTTAACATCGGTCGGTAAGCCTATTCAACATCATGCGTTAGTAGCTCAGCTATTAGACGCTATCATGCTCCCTACACAGCTAGCAGTAGTTAATTGTGCTGCTCACACAAATTCTGATGATCCTATTTCGCGTGGAAAAGCGTTAGCCGACACTGCGGCTAAACAAGCAGCAGTTTCCTGCTCTTCTATGGTGCTCCAATGCCCCTTGACACAATCCGCAGAGCCCATTTCTTTGCCTTCCTTTAATGATGTCGCGGACATGCAAGCCCGCGCTGATGTTAGGGAGAAAGATTTATGGCTAAGACGAGGTTGTACACTTGACGCTGAGTCCAGCTTGTGGCTCCACCCAGACGGACGGATGGTCTGTCCACGTTCGTTCCTCCATGTTTTGGCACATGTTGCACATGACAAATCACATGTAGGAAAAGGAGGGATGAATGGAATTATAAAGTCCCAATGGTTTGCTCCAGGCATTACACTAGCTACACAGACCCTTGTAGATAGATGCATGATATGCCAGCAGACAAGACGAAGAAGTGGTCAAATTCAGCATGAACACTTACCGCCCCCCTCGGGGCCCTTTGTAAATATGCAAATTGACTTTTCACATATGCCACCATGCCAAGGATTCAAATATATTTTGGTAATAGTGTGCCAGTTCTCCAAATGGGTAGAGGCCTACCCTACCAGAAAAGAAGACGCAAGAACAGTTGTAAAGTGCCTTCTCAAAGATGTTATTCCTAGATTTGGTGTGCCCACAGGAATTAACAGTGACAGAGGTCCAGCATTCGTTTCTAAGATAACCCAGAGTCTAGCTACAGTGTTAGGGTTCAAATGGCAATTGCATGTTCCCTATCACCCACAGAGCTCAGGCCAAGTTGAGAGAATGAACTTGACTATAAAGGAGAAACTCACTAAAACAATGTTGACCACATGACTAAAATGGGTAGACGCGCTGCCGCTAGTTCTGTGCTCCATCAGAAGTTCACCAAATGCAACGACAGGGCTTAGCCCACACGAGGTATTGATGGGAAGGGTAATGTTCGCAGGATCTAGCCCCCCAGTAACACCCCACAAACTCACTCTTTTGTGGACAGATGATTACATGACTAACTATGTCAAATATCTAACTGACATGTTGAGAAAGTTGGTGGCTGACAGGCTCCCCCAGCCGGGAGAGGAGCCCACCCACCCCTTTCAGATTGGTGATAATGTACTAATCAAATCTCTTGAAAAAGATGCTCTGTCTCCCAGGTGGAACGGTCCTTTCCAGGTGTTAATAGTGACCAGAACAGCCCTAAGGGTACAAGGGAGACCGGAGTGGATTCACGCTACAAGATATCGTCTCTCCCCTCTACCGGATACGGGCGTGTGAAGGCAGTCATCATCATCGTCATGCTGGGTCTTCTGTACCTGGCCAAGGACGCCCTGCTAGATGGAGCTGTGGAAATCCCAACGACAGGTGGCGAGGGATCTCGCCCGCCTGAGGAAGAAAATAAGGTGCTCTTATCTATGAGCGCAGACGACTTGACCACTCAGGGCCCAGACCCTGAGGGCAAAACGACACCAAAGGGCAAAACAGTGCCTAGCGACAAGGACAGGTTGTATCCAATCACCACACAGACATTCAGTATGGTGCAAGAGACACAACGACAAAGAAAAGGAGGAAGAATCAGGAGGATTGTCTCCCTCCCTGATCATAAATCAGAGACTGTTTCTTTTAACTGTCCAGCTTTAATATGTGATCCATCTAACTGTATTATTATATTTTATGTGTCCTTAGTTCACTCAACGTGGGAGATATAATAATAATAATACATTTTATTTTTAGGCGCCATGACACCCAAGGACACCGTACGTTTAAAAAAAATAAAAAAAATAAAAAAATAAAAATAAAATAAAAGCTAATAGGCAACAGAACAAGATAAAAACACAAACAGGAAATCATGGAGGAGACAGTCAAGTGGACACAAATGAAACATATAATGGGGAGCACTACAGTGAGTAAGCAGATTTGAACAGGTGGGTTTTTAATTGGGATTTGAATAAGGTGATTGTGTCTGACTGTCGGATGTGCGGGGGGAGGGAGTTCCAGAGTCTGGGAGCAGTGCAGCTAAAAGCCCGAGCACCCATGGTGACGAGGCGTGGGGTGGGGACGGTCAGCAGACCAGCAGGGGAGGAGCGGAGGGAGCGAGAGGGGGTGTACTCCTGAAGAAGGCCAGCCAGATAGGGGGGGGGGGGGCAGGTTATGTAGGGCTTTGTAAGTGAGCAGTAGGTTTTTGAAGTTGATACGGGATTGAACAGGGAGCCAGTGGAGTTGGATGAGGATGGGGGTGATGTGTTCGGAGGCCTTGGTGCCGGTGATGATCCGGGCTGCGGAGTTCTGTATGATTTGTAGTTTATTGATGAGCTTGGTGGGTATGCCTGAGAGGATGGCGTTACAGTAGTCGATGCGGGACATGACAAATGCATTGACCAGGACTTCAGTGTTCGATTGAGAAAGGGATGGGCGGAGTCTGGAGATGTTGCGTATGTGGAAGAAGGCAGTCCGGGTGATGTTATTTATGTGAGGTGAAAATGAGAGGGAGCTGTCCAGGATGACACCAAGGCTCTTAACTTGGCCAGAGAAGGGGATGGAGTGGCCATCAATGATGAGGTTGGAAGCAGGGGAGGATGAGGTTTTGGAGAGGGTGGTTTTGGTGCCAACCAGCAGGGCTTCGGTTTAGCTACCGTTGAGTTTTAGGAGGTTCCTGCTCATCCAGCTCCTGATGTCCTGGAGGCAGTTGGTGAGAGAGGTTGGGGGGAGGGCAGTGTTGGGTTTGCTGGAAATGTAGACCTGGGTATCGTCGGCGTAACAGTGGAAATGGACATCATGATGACGGAGGATAGTGCCAAGGGGGAGCAGGTAGACAATAAACAGGAGTGGACCCAATACTGACCCCTGAGGAACACCATGTGAGACAGTGGAGCAGCTTGACCAGTACCGTGCGGACGGGGTGGCGTCGGAGGGGGTGAGAATAGCACTCGACACCATTGAAGACATGCCCCCAGAACTGTGGTGTAGCACTAGAGAACAGGTTAAGACACTGATAAGGGATAAAGCAACATGTAGAGTGAGGAAACCAGATTACCAGGTTCCCAATCCAGGTGCATGCAAACTGTCTGGACCAGATAGAAAAACAAATGTTCTATCCACTCCACTTAAACACTAAGGAGGTGATGTAGATTTTTCAAAAAAGGCCTTAATCACTCCTTTTAAACTAAAACTAATTCTGCAGTAAGTTTAATGTTAGACTACGCACATGAACGTAATATTAGCAACTGTTGGCTGTGCCAAAATATGCCAGAATCCATGCATTCTCCCATATTTAGCCCAATTCCTTTCACAAAAGCAGACTATAAATTAGTCAGCTGGAACAATATTGATTCCAGGATTAGCGATGAGGCTGAGGACTGCTACACTCCTTCATACCCAACAGACTCTGATAAACCGTTACAGTACGAGGGTCTGGTCTCTCTCATTGTTGAGACAGTAAATAAAAATTACCTGCCTGACGGTTTCAAACGATTGATGTTTTTAAAACTAATATATGTGAAGAAATACATTAACCTAGCTTTTGAATACAGATTCCAGTTAGCTCTGGTACAAACAAATTGTTCGGTTAATTCCACAAGTCCAACATGCACAAAACAACCACACATGGCATCTTTTTTAGTTGAAGCTTTAGTGACAGTGGTACCCTGGTTTGGCTCCAGAACAGTGGACTCCGTTGAGGTTAAAATACATGATTGTACGCAACCAATACCCCTAGGCAATCCCCCTACACGTGACTGTTCAATATATGTTCCCCCAATTGTAGTACATGAATGGAAGAATGTGTCCATCTGTTTCCAGAATGAAGCAGGATCTCACACCTCTCCAGATGTGGGACACAGCGACTCTAATACCATAGTGAGGGTAAAATTAGCCAGAATTCCCCTCCCACAGAGAGTTTACTTAGTTTGTGGCGACCGGCCCTATGGCTGCGTGCCGTATGACGTTTTTTATGGCACCTGCTATCTAGCCTACCTAATTCCTTTAATCCGTAAAGTAGAGGCAAATGAGATTGCAGCGATACTTCCCTCTCTACACAGGAACAGCAGGTCCATTACAAAAGGACAACAGATAGCGAGCCTATTTTTGCCTTGGTACGGCATTTTCAGCAGGAAATCATGGCATTATCCAAAGTAGTGGAAAATCATCTAAATGTATCAAACACAGCAATGTTAGCTGAACATAAAGAATTGCAAGTAGTTAGGACAGTAGCACTACAGAATCGCATGGCGCTGGACCTCCTCTTAGCTGCCCAGGGGGGCGCATGCAAAGTAATTGGTGCGGAGTGCTGTTCCTTTGTCTCTGACGCCACACCGGAAGTTATGGATATGATTCATGATACGGCTAACGGGATAAAAGAATTGCATGAAACTCATGGGTTTACATTTGGGGATTTAAGTGGAACCCTTGGATCCTGGGGAGCGGGGTTGGTTAAATTTGTTGTTACTGTTGCAGTGTTTATTTTGGTTGTGCTAATCCTAGTGATTTGTTTGATCACTGTAGTTAAAGGTGACATGTCGTGCTTTTCCGGTTATTGCCCGTCCCCTTGTGTGTTATGAAGGTTTTTATGCATGTGAACGGTGTGCAGAGTCAAAACCCTCAAAGTACACCCTGTAGCGAGTAAAACTCTAAAACAGAAAATACCTCCCCAAAACGCCTCGTTGGAGATACGTCACTGTCCATTTGATTATTCCGGGTACATCATTATGTCATGTCGTCCCCGGAACGAAATGGACCAATCCGTGGAGCCGTTACGTTACGTCCGCGGAGCCGTTACGTTAAGCCCCCGCTGATTGGTCCAAATTGACCAATCCACGGACTTCCTCACACACTCAGTGCATGCAGCTCTGCTGATCGCTCCTCCCTGGCTGCATGCTGATAACAGACAGTTGGGATCGTGGCGAAATTCTCTCTGCAGACCCATTCTCACAGCGTTTATCAACCTTTTTCTTACTCAATATCAAGCCACACTTATTGTTTTCACTTCGGCTGTGAGTTTGTGTGTGCTCAGGGTGAGTTTGGCTGTGTTTCGCTGTGTATTGCTAAACAAGGAAATCACACCTCCACGGAGCTTAGCGCGATTCACAATGTCCCGACTGGTCCCGACCAATCGGAGCACACTGGGCTCACAAGGAGGGGGGGGGGGGGGGGGGGGGGGGGCAAGAGCTGCAAAGAGCCGTTTAGTGGAGAGAGTGAATACACATACTTTACAGAGATGCTGTATGCGAAACCAATGTGAGTTTGGAAAATTGCACAGTATAAATCTATTCTAGTAGACCACAACAATGGAATTATGATCAGTGGAAATGGCCATGACATGGGACCTTTAAATTAGCCATACGCAGGGTTGCCAAGACTGCCCTCCAGGCCCCACAGAGGCTAGTGGGGTATTCTACTGTAAATGACACAATGTTGATGTACGACGCCGACCTCCCAGACCCATGGGTCTCCATGGCAGTTCCTGTACCATGGGTACCTCCTTTCAGCGATTGATAAATTGATTAAAGTTGACACTCAGAATAAAGAATAGATGTTTTAATTTTCCTTGAATAAAGAACAGATGTTTTTGATTTTTCCTTCCTCAGGTTGTTGACTTTTCCTTTTGAACACATGTATTTGAATAAAATGTATGTAGTAAGTGCCTTACTCTTGAATAAGTGTATTGAAGTAAACGTAAAGTAATGTTAAAGATTGAGGACACTGTACCTTTACAGATTACAGATTGATCGATTCATCACTGTGAATGTATACCTTAACTGTGAATCTTAACTGGATCCCTTATGATTCTGATTTTATACCTCAATTGGACATCCTACATTCTAATTGTGTTTTAATAAGTAATTGCCTTGAAGTAAATCTTTAAGATGTAAGCTGATTTTTAATTTGTGTTTGATGAATGAGATTAACTGAGTGATAAATGATAAAAAGATCTTGTTTTGAAACATATATTTTACTATTATATTTGTGTATTACATGTGTTATTATTGTGCTTTTGACAAAAGAAATCAAACACTGAAGAGAGATGATTTTTCTATTGTGGTTGTCTGTATCAACCATTGTGATTGACTGTTTCAATCTTATTCTGCTTTTGATGTAATTAATGCAGCCATTCTGGCAAGACCTGCTGTCACTACCCGGATTTAACTTCTGTTAGACAGCTATCATACTGAATAAATATTTACTGTGAATGTATGCAAAAATGTATGGCATATGGCTGTCTAACAGAAGTTAAATCCATTTCTCACTTATTCTGACAATGTACTTAACCCCAAATAAAAGAACCCCATAAAAAGAGTTGTTAAATAATAGTGAAGTCACGTTGTAATAACAATAACTCATCTCTCTCGAGTTTTTTTTTTCAGCTTTGCCAAAAGCCACTGTGTCAAGTGTCCTTCCTGAGTTGCCGTCGGAGTTCTCCAATATGGCGGACCATCTCGCACATGCACAGTTCATCATTTCTCCTGTTTTGCAGGAATACTATATGTCATCGCGCCCTGCATAGCGGGGCCTGTTACACATGCATCACTGTCTGCCAGGCCCCACTACTTCATTGATGTTTTGAAGCGACCGACCCCAGTTCAGACGGTTTAGTGTACAGTAGATTATTGGCAAACACTCTGTCCAAACATTAGATAAAACAAAAACAAACTATTATTGATCAAAAGAGCTAATTTTGCACCTGCTTTTGGGCAGGAACAGTTTCTGCTCCCCTCATCATTGCTGATAGTTTGTATCATCCTTCAAACTTGGTGTATCTTCAATTTAAATGCAAATGAGACACTGGTCCTTATAGATCGAGGATCAGGTGCTTCATCAGCCTCTCTTCTCACTCTGTATGTGTGTGAGTGCTCATTGTGGTCATATCTTTCATCTTTCAAAGAGCTTTTTAATTTAAGACTTGTTTTTGGCCAATATTTGATGGGTGCTATATGTTTTTGTATTTTAAGTTGCTAGTATGTTAATATTGCTTTAACTTTATCACCTGAGCAGCTGAGGGTAAAATCGTGGTCACTTTCAGAATCAATTCAATTCAAAACCTTTATTTATCCAGGTGAAATCCCATTGAGATCATTGATCTCTTTTTCAAGGGAGACCTGCAGGAATACCCACAGAGGGGACATCTACGTATTACAGCAGAAAAAAGAGCCACAGACAGCTTAATGTTACATATGTTATATATGTTACATGCATTAAAAAGTACTAAGTTATGATATGATAATAAATATAATAAAAAAAAAAAGATGTTAAATAATTTTCAAAATACACATTCTGTAACAGTTATACAGGAAGCAACACAGTCTTTTGTGGTCATTCTTCTGTTTTTCCGTTAATATATTTTATGACCTTGTTCCTTTTCTTTCATGCAGTGCACCCAGTCTTTGCTGACACTTTTTAATCTTCCTATAAATACATTTTCAAACCCAAATTCATACTTTTCCACAGCTGTTTGCCAGTGGCTCCACATGTAAGCTACGTACCGTAAACACTGTGATTACACTAAGTTAGGTGACGTGGCAACAGCAATATTTTGAACCAGTAACTTAACAGAAAAACATAGCACTCTTTAAAGCTGGCTAGAACAACAGCTTATAACTAAGTCAAGGTTGAGTTAAAAAAAAAGGCAGATTTATACCCAAAGATGTAGGTCAAGGTTGTGGTTGAGGTTAGACATGGTTGTGTGGTTTATACATACCGTTTTGAGTTGAAGGTCGAATGGCATGTCATCTACAAAAAGTAATGTTTCCACATATTACAAAGAATAGAAAAATATATTCACACATTCCAGTTGATTCAGTGACTATCAGAGAGTGGAGGTACAAGGACAATTTGTACATGTATCAGAGACGGTGTTCAGAAGTCGATCCATTAGTTTTGGTGTTGTATAAACCACCCCTCAAGTCCCCACAATGTCAATCATTCAAATGTTAGGGTTAACATGTGGTTTAAGGTTCAGGTTAGAGCTAAGACCTTTAGTGGTTAGATTGTCACCATGGGAATGAATGTAAATCAATGCAATGTCCTTTTCACTAGCAGGAACCACGCCACAACAATGTGATGTTTGTAAGTTTATTGAGGTAACATGTAAATGATGTGAGGGGGTGAAGGGGTGGTCTGGGAGGACGAGCTGTGGTCCGTGCTGTGGAAGACTCAGAGTGGGGGTTCCGTCTCCGGCATAATCTGTGTGGGCTGATTACGGGTCCCCAAAAGAGTCGGATTAAATGGAACCGAGTTGAGCGTGTGCCCGTCTGAGATCGTTGAGGTTGTTACGGATGTAAGCGTGGTAAGCTAGGGATGACCAGCGGCCCAGGACCTGGATGGTTTGGTCGGAAGTGCCTAGTCTCGCTGCTGTGGACGCTGCACCGATGCGGAAGGAATGGCTCGAATAGTGTTCTGAGCGTATCCCCGAAATAAGCAGGACGTTGTGGAAATGTTTCTGGAACCAGAAACGTGTGGCCATTTTCCCTGTTTCGGTGAGAAAGAGTGGGTGTTGAGGTGTTGCATTTGCGGCGTACCTTGCGCTGAGGTATTTGGTTAGTGGCTCGTATGGGCTGAGATACGAGTTCAGGCGGAAGATGTGGATGGGGAAAGAAATTCCCAGCTGATCTGTTTTACTCCTGAGTGTGAATATGAGGGAGTCGTTTGTGTGCAGGGATATGTCGGATAGGCTGGGGTGGTGGTGAGGGTTGTAGGCAGATGAAGTGGGTGCGAATTCGGAGCATCGCAGGAAGCCGAAGAATGCTAGCAGGAACATGCATTCTAGGGTAAGGTCGACCATTGGTGATAAGTATCCTGAGCGTAGGGAACGGATGCAGAGGCTGAGAAGGTCGGAAGTGAGTGGCAGTCGTTTGGTTGTGAGGGAGGGTTCCTGCTTACGTAAGCCTTTGATGAGCATTGTGACATGGCTATGGGACGTGGAAGGACATGGTTGGCCGCTGGCTATTTTAATGAAGAAGTTAATTCCGGCCAAATATGTTTGGAGAGTGTATGTCCGGCACTTACGGATGGAGTGAGCGTGAGTAATGAAATTGCAGACGGATATGACGTCCAGAGTGGGGAATGGTAGCTGGTATGCTCCGTGATATGCCTTAAAGCAATTCCAGCCGGTGAGATAGGCTGACAGGGTGCTTGGGGCGAGGCTGTTGAGGATGGCTTCCCGTGAAGCGTGTGAGAGTAGTTCCAGTTGTGGGTTTAGTTGAACGTGGTGGCTGAAAACGGTGGGACTGGTATGGGATGGAGATCCGCCTCTGGGGCCAAGTTTCTGAATTTCTGAAATTGGAAACGAGACAGAGAGTCAGCAATGCCGTTCTCATGACCTGGGATGTGTGCTGCTTTGAGGATGAACTGGTGTTGGGCAGAGATTAAGGTGAGTCTGCGGAGGAACTGCATGATGGCTAGGGAGCGAGATCGGCCTTTGTTAAGGATCTCTACGACTGCGCTATTATCGGTGTGGATGAGTATGGCTTTCCTAGACCATTCGTGCCCCCAGAGAATGGCGGCTATGATGATGGGATATAGTTCGTGAAGTGCGGATGAAGGAGAAAGCGTCTGTGAATTGAGAGCTGTGAACTCCGGGGGCCAGGTGGATGAGAACCATCTCCCTGCGTAGTAGCCGCCGAAGCCTATGGAGGGGGCTGCGTCAGTGAAGAGTTGGATATCCTCGGGTTTGGTAATGAAATCGTCATAAAAGAAAGAGATGCCGTTCCACGAGGACAGGAAGTCCTGCCAAAGGTGCATTTCCATTTTGCATGCGTCGTCGAGAACTAGTCGATCGTGGATGGAGGGGACTGACGCCGCTCTGTTCAGCAGGTTGGACAAGAAGGGTTTTGCTTGAGGTATTATGCGGATGGCGTAATTTAGGTGGCCGAGGAGGGCTAGCAGCTCTCGTTTCGTGCATCTGTCTGCCTGTAAGTAATTTGACAGGAGGAGAGTGATGCGCTGTACTTTCTCTGAGGGCAGAGAAGCCTGGAAAGACATTGAGTCCAGGGTGATGCCTAGAAACTCGATGGAGGTTTTAGGCCCTGAGGTTTTCTCTTCAGACAGAGGGATGCCAAGGTCTGAAAATGTTTGTATGAGTGTGGTCAGCCCGTGGTAGGGGGGTGAGGATGGTGGAGTGACGATGAGAAAGTCGTCAAGGAGATGGAGCACGTAGGGGAGTCTGTGGTTGTTTGTCAAGATCCAGCACAGAGCTTCTGAAAGGGAATCGAAGATTTTGGGACTGCTTCTGCAGCCGAATGTGAGGCGTACTGAAAAGTAATAGGCTCCCTTCCAGTACACTCCGAAGAAACGCCAGAAATCTGGGTGAATAGGCAAGATCTTGAATGCACTGGTGATGTCTGCCTTAGAGAGCCATGCTCCGCGGCCTGCTAAGCGGATGAGGGTGATGGCGGGGTCGATGTTTGCGTATTGCATTGAAAAGTCTGGGCTTGGAATTACGCTGTTGATGCTCGGGATGGCTGAGCCGTGTGGAGAAGACAGGTCTATTATGAGCCTCTTTTTCCCGGAGTATTTCCTAGTAGCTATGCCTATTGGACTGATGCGGAACACTGGAAAGGGGGGACTATCGAATGGGCCTATCATGAACCCTTCCTTGACTTCTTTGGCTAGTAAGGTGTCGACGGTGTGAGGTTCTTTTAAGGCGGACTGGAGGTTGCGGCAGGTATGAGATGTGTCAGGCAGTATTGCTATGCCTGGGTGGAAACCGTGGGAGAAGCCACTGGTGAGAAAGTAAACAAACTGTCTATCTGGATACGAATGAGGCAGTTTGCCGGTGGTGGGGAGATTGGAGCTGGCTGTGCCTGTTGTGGCCCCGGGTGTTTGCCCTCGCTGGCGGAGTAGACGAAGCCTGGGACCTGTCTGGAGTTGGAGGTATCTCGTTGGGGGAGCTTGAGTGGGAGCGGTGGCGGCTGGTGTGTGGAACACCGATTGCCGAGCGCACGCGGCTCCGTTCGGATGCTTGGCTTAAATCCGACTGCTGACCCGAGGATGGCGGGTAGCCGATGTTGAAGAGATCTTCATCTGACTCCGGCGAGATGGTCAGCAGTTCGGGATTCATGGTGAGTCAAATGTTTCTCGTGGTAGCGTTTTAGCTTTGTTTGAACCGTGACGACGCGCGGCGTGAATCACGGTCTGCCTGTCGGTCCTTGAAAGGATGGAGACAAGCATCGGCCGGAAGTTTTGCCGGATATAAGTAGGGGTGGCCGTGGTTTGAGGCGGAGTTTTAGGCATGGCCATGCTCCTGAACCTATGTTAACATTTAACCTCATTAAGTGATAGAAGCAGGGTGTGTGTGTGTGTGTGTGTGTGTGTGTGTGTGTGCGTGCGTGTGTGCGTGCGTGCGTGCGTGCGTGTGTGTGTGTGTGTGTGTGTGTGTGTGTGTGTGTGTGTGAATCTGGGCATCTGTGCATTCATGTGTGTGAAATGAAGAGTTATTGAAGTGACTGTATTTATTCCTGCTTGCATCACTAACCGCTTCCATATTTCAGAGGCAATGTCCCAGGTCATCTCCCATCTTCACTTTTCCTCTCCTCTCCCAGCTTATCACCTAAACAAAGTTAAGATAAACCAAATTTCAACGCATTGGAAAGAAAGGCAGTAATCATTATAATGTACCAAACTGATGATGAGTGTGTAGTCTGCCAATAGTTGCTGTGTGAAGCTCTCTTAAGAAAACATAACATGGATTTAGCTAATTAATTTTACTTTGAATAAACTACACTGCTGTGAAGATACATTAGTAACATTTTTCTTCCTCCTGATGTCTCTGCTGATGTCGGCCACTTTCATGTGTTCATTGTTGATATTTAGTTTAGTTCTGTTGGTGGGCACATAATTCAACAGAATAAATATACGCTAATGCAACCAAATGATAGGCCATCTTTGTTTTTGTCAGTCACCCCCCACTACAGCCCTCTTTACCTCCCTGAGAGAGCCTGTTGGCTGGATCGACAGAAACACTGTGTTGTCACCAGTGTTGGGTGTAACGCGTTACAAAAGTAACGCAGTTACAGTAATATATTACTTTTTGCTGTAACGAAGTAATGTAACGCATTACTAATGAAATGTGGGTAATATATTACCCGTTACAATGCTCAGTAACGCAGTTACAACACATTTTAACCCGAAATTAAATGGTGTTTTGTTTTTTAACAATGTACTAACATAGCGAGACATTCCGACACCAGACACATTGTGCGGGTAGATTAGTAAACCTGGTGTTTACCCTTCAGGCTTCGCGTCGGGATCTTCGGGGCAGTTGAATGTTATTCACCCTCTATTCCACAAAGAGAACGGAGCGAAAAATACTAACAACAAATTGTGTCAGCTGCGCGTGACCTGCTCCGCTGCGCGTGCATCATTTCCAAAGTGCTTCCACAGCAGTGACACACATCTGTGGATAATCATTTATACGAAAATGGTTAAAGCAACCATCACTAAACGCCAGCAACACTGCATCTACTGCAGACTGCAGCAACAGGTCAGATGGGGACATCACGTTACCCTCCGTTGTGGACACTAGCTTACTCCCGCCTGACTCGCCGCCCTCAACCCCGGAGCAGCACTCTTCGTTGCCCGAAACTACGCCGCCCCTCTGCGGCCCGCAGGTGCCAGGATACCACGGCAAAACAGAGCCTGCTCAGGTAAATCTAAACAAGTACCCGCCTGTACAGTGGGGTTAGGTGGTCATTTTGCAGCTCGTGGTATACAAATAGACAAGGGCTAGAATATGTGAAAATAGTGCCATATTCTGCCATGCCTGTAGAAATGTTGGGTCAAAAATAATGCATACAATAGCACAGATGCCTTCACCACGAATGGCTACACAAATATCTCATATCCCAAGTTTATCAACAAGCTAATGTTGCAGCTGAAATGTTCACACAAAGTCAACCTCACATGATGATGTGATCCAGTTTTCAAGCACAGTAAATACTCTCTTCCCAGAGTATATGATGGGACCAAGGTGATGTTTAGTAGGCTACATGGTTTTAATAATACTTTTGCTTTTCAATGTTTGCCATTTCAAACCATGAGCTGGTTCAAATAATATTTGCCTTGATTTACAATATGTTCTCATTTGTTTTATCAGTACAGTTTTGAAGCTGTTGTGCTTTTCTTTGCCACAGTCCACTTTGGACTGTATGAGATATTTCAGAATTGCACTTTTAACTCACTTGAAATGTTCTCACTTGCTTGGTTTCAAAACATAACAAATGCCATAATCTGTTCATTGGGGACCATGAATGCTATTTTTCATTGCTGTTGCCCCCGGCTCATAAACCTACTACTTCTTCTTCCCCCTGTTAATCTCAGAGGCACCCTGAGTCATTTTGTCTGGAGCCGGGCTGCCACGGCATATACTAAACACACTACAGAGCCCATTCCGTGTCCTGTTAGTGTTTACTTCCTGTCTGCCTTCTTCTGGTGATTTATCTGACGTCCAGCACTCCGTCTTTTAACCTCTTTTCCTTTCTCTTTCTTGATCCTCCTTAGCAACCTTCATTATAGTCCTTGACAGTGGTCTGTACGACTGTATTAACAACGTGTCACATGTTAAGAATTTACAATCAGAATCGAGTATTCAACTAAGCCGTGTTATACAAGTTGTTAGGCCTACCCAGTTGTTATGCTATACCACATCGCCCTTCACTGGATGTATAATGAGCTGCACTAAACTACATTTTAGCATTTAAAATACCTAGCCATTCTTTTGCGGTTATTTTGGTGAAAGTAACTAGAAAAGTAACTAAAGTAGTGTAACTCATTACATTTCAGAGACAGTAATTTTGTAATGTAACTTATTACTTTAAAAAGAGAGTAATAAGTAATATGTAATATATTACATTTTGGAAGTAACTTGCCCAACACTGGTTGTCACTCAGCGGAGCTATAAGGGATAAATGCATCAGTCAGTGTGCCAGTTGTGGTGTATGCAACATTTTAAATATGTAAAAAAACATGTTTTGGAACAACACATTTAGGAAATAGTTTAAGTTTACCTTAGTTTGCCTGACACTCTACAAGTTAGCACTAACTCATGCTTTGCTGATAAACCGGGATTGCATATGAGACAAGTCTGAGAGACTAAAGACAGAGGTATACTAAAAAATAACTTGTTCAAACTACATTTTCTACGTCAGAAGGTCAACATGTATACAACTTTTCCAAACGGCCACACTGGAAGGCAGGTTAAAGGGCTGTTGAGGAGGTAGTGAAAGGGGTTTTGATGTTCATCTGGAAAGCAGTTTCCGGAGTATACAGCACCAGGGGGAGATGTCTGTTTTCATTAATGTTATACCTCACTGACCAATCTGTGTGGCTTTTTGCCAAAGTCAAGATAAATATTACATTACATTACATTGCATTTAGCTGACGCTTTTCACCAAAGCGACTTACAATAAGTGCGTTCGACCAACAAAATACAAATATAAATAAATAATTGGCCTAAACAATTTATCTTTCAAATATTTAATTTCACAGATACATTTCTTATATTTTCAAACATTGTTCCCTCCATCAAACACATACAAATCAGATAACATTTGGGGTCAAGCTCAGGATGGTTTAAATAGTATACTTGTATCTCAGCAAGGTTACAGCCTTATTTCCTTTTTCCTTTTTTGGATAAAAATATATTTGGTTATTTAATCTACTGTAAAGGTTTAGACATTTGAGACATAACATTTAATTTTTTAATTAGCCCAGTTATTGTGCACCTCCAAGCTACAGTACAACCAAACAAAATGAAATCAATAACAGCCATTGTGTCAGAGAAGCCATGATAAATGTGTTACGCCACAGGGGTGAAAGAAAGAATTAACTGTGAAGGCATTTATTCTCTAAAAGTTGAAATTGTATATACTATGTGTCTGCTAGACTAATTGCAGTCTATACATCTGAAGTACAAAGAATCTGCTTCCAGCAGCTACAGTCCCAGCTTCACAGTCTCATGCACAACACAAAACAACTCCTGATCACTTCTTATTAGCTTTGGTCTATAAATAAGACTTATCTGTCTGCACATGCCACTCTGTGGTAACACCGCAATGTGCAAGTGACTAACTGCAAATGAAGCACTTGATCTAATTTTGGATCGTAGCCCATGGTGAGGATGAAAATATCAAACCTGCAGAAGGGGTGAGGAGGAAGCCTGCTGAGAGGTGGAGGACAGTTCTGAAAGAATCAACAAAGGAGGCATTTATATCGAGAGATAGCTGCTTTTCTTTGTAAACATAATACATTTGGGTTATGGAAAGTTGGTCAGGCATTGGAAGCTATTTTAATGTCATCATCTACAGTAGGGTGTAAGGAAATTGTGCCAGGCATTTCCCACAATTTCTATTTTCTATTCCACTATTAACTGATTATTTGCTAAAACAATCAGGCGATACAAATACAAATTAATTGTTGTGTCAAATACAGTCCAATACTTACAAAGCAATATGGTAAAATCTCTTCAAAATAAGAATGAAATGGTAATGTTGAAGATATTATTATGGCATGATTAAAGTTGTCTTTAGAAAATAGTTTATAATTGGTATTTTATTTTTTAACAGTTCATGTTAGTTTTGTTTGAAAAACAAAGGTTAAACACAAACTGAAAAAAAAGAAAGAAATTAATATCAAAATTGGAGCCCAGTTGACAATAATAGCTACTTAAGTGCTCCGAGAATTCAGATTATACAGAGCACTGCAATGAGATGATTTGCTAAAATGGTTTCCAATGTATATTTCTTAACAATTGTGACCTTATGAATACCATGTGAATCAATCAATAATGGGTATAGGTGTTTTCACTGGATACTGGATGGGTTAAACTACGTCTGCTGTATAAAAAAAGAAAACCCATGCAGCTCATCGGCTGATTTCACAATCACAGTGAGGCTTTTATTTATCAGAGCTGTCACTTCCCGTGTCATGTGCTGCGGTTACCCACGGGGAGGTCGATCCACCGACGCTCTGCCTCCTCCCACAGGCGTCCCATCCGCCGTGCGCGGCCACACCTCCATTAAACGGGGAAAGTCCGTCCGGCAGCGAGGCAAAGCGACTGGAAGGCTTCAGAGGAGCGGAGTCAGGAAGCACCTTACTGCTCCCATCGCATTACTCTGTCTGGACACTTTGATCCGAAAAGGTTGAAGCCATGAATTTATAAAATGATTGGTGGTAGCGAGACTTTGTGCAGGACGCGGGGTGGGAAATAAGGATTAAAAGAAGAAATATACGGGCCAGACTGGGAACAGAAGATACCGAGTGTGAGCGCAGGTAAGACAGGCTTCTGATCAACTAAATACAGACAGACAGGAACTGCCCCATTACAACTTTTTCTCATTAACCACCTTTTATGTGTTTTTATTTATTTGTGCTTAAATGTATGTGTGGGTAGATTTTTTCGATGCAAATTATATTGCCTACCTTAATTCCCACTGTAACAATATATCGTATCACATTATATCATGTAAAGTTATAAGCCTTTTGAAAGAATGTACGCAGCCTATATTTGACAATCGAAAATGAATCTAAACTTATTATCATGTGCTGGCTGCGTTAAAAATGTTATCAAACGTTACTGTGACATACTATCTTTTAAAATCATGTCATTACCACGTATCTGATGGTTCCATTCTGTTGTTGTATCTTCTATAATTATAGTCAAACGGAAACACATACTTTTCTTATTTTATAACAGATTTTAATTTATTTTAATTTCCTTTTATCAGTGTTCTTGTTAAGTTTTATTTGTACCTATGTTCTACTCCATCAACTTCAAAGTCCTTCCAAGTTTCGAGATGAAAAGCACACTATGCTGTTTGTTAGGACTTGCTAAGGCTCAGACAATAAATAGGCAATTGATAATATTGTCAATGTCAATCACAAAACCCCTGTTTTACTCAGTGATCATTCACTGTGTAATATTCTTCGCTGCAACTGAATATTACATCCTTATAAAGTACTACATAAGCATACACGACTGTATAATGAATGTCATAACATATATTTTCCCAATATATTTAATTGTGACTTCTAAGAGAGTGAATGATAAGAATCATGGTGAAACTTGAAAGTAGTGAAGTAGCAATGCATCTGTTGGGCTATGCCGAACAAATTGGGAAGTAAAACGTGTTGACATCGTATTAAACCCTAACCTTTGCACCAGTGGCATTGCCCACAGTTGTCAAGTTCACATAATAATGTGTAGCACTGTAGATGATCAATTCATAGGGTTTCTGCCATGTGCTCTGAGGTAAGTTTTGCTGAACACATTCATAGACCATGGAGAGAGGAAGTGTTGTAGATGTTGTATCCAAGTTATTGCCATTGAAATGGATCAATATACTTTTCATGCATGACCTCCTGTGCCACTTTGCTCATATTGATTTGTTGTAATTAATCTAAATACCATAGATGAATCATGACAGGGGTATGCAGTCATTCAATAGCTGCATGAAATATGTTTACAGATCGTAAACTAATAGCAATTACAAGTAAGCTTTCAATTTGTGTTGGTTTTGTGTTTGGTGGACCATAAGATTTTGATCTTGACATACACTCTAAAATGAGAGTCCAATTCAGGATTGTTTTTTAAATACTTTTAAATCCTGCAATACTCTCCAGTTGTTGAGTACATACCATGGTTAACTCTTGTTTTGGCACATGCTCATACCATTAAGGCTTGTATTTTGATCAATTATTTACTTGCTGAATAAGCCAATATTTTTGACAAATATTATAATATGCTTCAGTATTAAATTAGGAGTGTTTTATAACTAGAAAAACACCTTGATTTAGCTTTCAAAAGAAGTCAGGCCCAACATGTGATCCACCTAATTTGAAAAGGCCCTGGAGTCAATACTGGATGAAAAAACAGGAGAAGAAAAACAAAGTTAGTTGGTGTGGAGAAGTTGTTTGAACGCTCGGTTTAGGTGAAGTGTGTGTGTGTGTGTGTGTGTGTGTGTGTGTGTGTGTGTGTGTGTGTGTGTGTGTGTGTGTGTGTGTGTGTGTGTGTGCATGTGCGTGTGCGTGTGTGTGTGTGTGTGCGCGCGTGCGTGTGACATGCATGCCAGACAGAATTTTAATTATCCCTGCGAGGCGTTTTGTTTCACTGTCAGCAAATACAGAGTCCGGCATTTGGAGTGTTGTCAATAGCAGCTGAACTGCGTGTCCACCTCTGTCCGTGCGCATACAATGTTTCCCCCTATAAGCATAATCAATTCAACCAATTCAATATACTTACAGTTGCTAAAGGATACATTGACATTTTTGTGCATCTCTCTAAAAGTACTTTCAAGTACTTTCAACTTCAAGCTGTTTTGATCCAAATCATTCATTCACTTTGTGTGGCTCCTCTTTGCTGCTAACATAAGTAGGCCTATGCTAACAGGCATTTAGAATGCTATGCTAATGTAGAGCAGGTATAATGTTGATAATGGTCAATATTTTAGCTAAACTTGTGAGCATGCTAACATTTACTACCTCGCAGGAGAACCAAGTGGCCTACAACTGAGGCTAATGTGATGGGAAAATCTTGGTTTTGTAGATTGGGAAGACTTTTTCTTAGCCAGGACTAGTTGCTAAGCTAAAATGTGAATTACTAACGGGAGGTAGGCAGATTTTGTTCCTTTTGGACCCAGGCAAACTAGCTGTTTCCCCTGTTTCCAGTGTTTATGATAAGCTAAGCTTATTGGCCTGTCTCGACAAGAAAGTCCACAAAAAGTACTAAAATGTTAACCGGAACAGGGGATTAGCAAAGTCAGTAGGCATCATTCAGAACATGAATGACTATACAACATTTTAAGAAAAAAATTCAAATCAGCAGTTTCTCAATCTAAGTCAAAGTCAAAGTCAACTTTATTGTCATTCTTCCAGTTAGTGTGTATGCTACAGACAGAGAGATCGAAATACTGTTTGCCACAATCCCGAATATAAAAACACATTTTTATAAAATATAAAAATATGTGTGCAAATATATATATATATATATATATATATATACACACACAGTCAAAGACACATTTTTACATGTGCACACATTAAGACCTAAATAAAAACACAACAATCAATACAAAATAATAGTCACTTCAATATTTTGAGAATCTACAGAGTGCAGATTGTCCATAAATCGGCTCTTCTGCAGTGAAGAGATGTCACTTAGTCAACGAATAAGATAGACAGCCAGACATTGAGCCAGCCATCTCATTTATTACAATCATTATCGCTGCACAGCCAATATCAAATTAGAATATGCTGAATATCACCTCTGAACCCACAAGAAGAAGGAATGTGTGTTAAAATAACAAAGACTGAAGAAAAAGAGAAGAGAAGGCAGCCTCTTTCCCGTCGTCAGCAGTGAAGCAGAGGGGGACCAGCATGTTAATTGGTGATTTGATTAGGGTTTTAATATTGCAGCTGTGCACGACAGAAGAGAGCAACTGGCTGCCCAGAGGTTCTTTTTAAATAATCAACAGTCAGTCCTTCGATGCAGGGACAGACACAGCTTAGTCGAAATGCAAAACATTCAGTTAATTTCCTCCAATTTTGCAAGCAATTTTAAGCCATTTTGAGTTGGGCCCAGCACTTAAGAGCCCCATTTGCTCTTCCTCTATAAGGTGCTGTTTACACGAAAATGCAAACAGTTTTATCCGCTACTTTTCTCTTTCGTATAGCCCGTTCGTCCACACGAGGCCGTAACAGAAACGCGGAAACGGACCCCGCAAACGGAAATGCGGAAACGGACCCCGCAAACGATAACGGGTCCCAAGGTGGATAGATCTGCAAACGGAACGCTCTGGGGGGCCAAACGGCTCCGTGTGTACGCCCTATACGATCATTACCTGATAACGATGAAGCCATAGCCCCACCTCTCCCTACTTCTGCTGCTCACTGCTGTTAGTGCAAAATCTACAACTCCTCTACCACAACCATCAGCAACAAGTGGACATGAAGAATTACATGAACTACATGTTGCTAAATCCACCGCGGGGCATAAACAGAAGGGCAACCATGCTCGGGGGTCTTCTTCGCTGCTTTTGGTGTATTTTGTGGCAGAAGTATAGCGCCACTTACAGGCCCGGTATATGTACTACAGCGTCTCCAGCGCTCCCGAGCGGTCTCTTGTGAACGGAAGACTTTGTTTGCGTTTGCGTGTAAATGGGGTTTAAAAGAGCTGAATTGTTCCCAAAATATGTGCAACATCATTACTGATAGGAGGAAGCTCCATTTAAAAAGAGGGAAATGCCATATGCCATATTACATAACTGATTGAAAATGTTTTATTGCTGTGCACTTTTATGAATCATGTTTTTCAGTATCTGGGCCTATGTAGTTCATATGTGTTGTTTTATGTTGAGGGGAAACAATACTAAGGAATGTTACGAGTGGATGAATCGGCACATTTGTAATGCTGTTGATTAATGGCCGGTAGAATGAGGAAATAATGACACCTCAATCTCTGAGAGAAATATGGTTTGGTTTGCATGCCATAGGGGCTTTGAAATAGGCAGCAAGAGGGGATCTGTGACAAAAACTATAGGTTACTTACGTAACCCCAGTCTCAGAGTAACATGAAGTGAGATGTCTCACTATGGGATGCGCCTCATCGCGGAGCAAACAGAAGCATCAATCTCATTACGCCAATCCTGATTGGCTGGTGATCTTGACGTCAGCGTCAGGGGAAATCACCCCCTATAAGTAGCTTGCGCCACAACGCATGCGTCATTCAAAATAAGCACCTCTTCTCACTTCACCATAGCAAGGAGGGCCGTCTGGTGAGACATCTCACTTCATGTTACTCTGAGACTGGGGTTACGTAAGTAACCTATAGTTGTCATTCATAACACTCCGTTCGATGTCTCACTATGGGATATTGTAGCTCCCGTATAGCCAGACGAGCTTATCTCGAAAATCACCGATCAACCAGAATTTAACAGGTAGAGTTCTGACTCAACAAGGTGCCCAGCACTGCTCGGGCCACGCTTGGAGCGGAGACATCTAGCCTGTAAAAGCGGACAAAAGTGAGCGGCGAGGACCAGCTCGCCGCTGCACAGATGTCTTGGATGGAAACACCCTTGAACAAAGCCCAGGATGTAGCCAGGCCCCGAGTCGAGTGAGCCTGCAGACCCAAAGGTGCTTGCAAATTCTGACTCGTATAGGCCAAAGCAATTGCCTCCACAATCCAGTGTGAGAGCCGTTGCTTAGTAACAGGCTTGCCCTTGTGAGGGTTAGCCCAGGGCACGAAGAGTTGGTCATTAAGACGAAGCTCCTTTGATCTGTCCATATATGTGTGTAAAGCCCGGACTGGACACAACAGATCCTGCTGCTGCTCCCCGGAGGAAACCAGCGGCGGAGGAAATGCCTCAATGTCAATTGGGGTACACAAACCAACCACCTTTGGTGTAAAGGCAGGGTTGGGCTTCAACAACACTCTTGTTTGCCCTGGGGCGAACTGAGTGCATGAGGGATGTACAGACAGTGCATGAATATCACTGACCCGCTTGGCGGATGCCAGGGCCAGTAACAGCACTGTCTTGAGTGACAGATGTTTCATGTCAGCTCCTTCCAGGGGTTCAAATGGGGTCATTCTGAGCCCATTCAAAACCACTGCCAGGTCCCATAAGGGCACCAGCGACCTGGAGACAGGTCTGCGCCTGCGAGCTCCCTTCATAAAACGGAAAACCAAAGGTTGTTGGCTAGCCGTCTTACCCTCAAAGCCCACATGGCATGCAGCAATAGCAGCCAGGTACACCTTGATCGTGGAGAAAGCTCTGTGTTTATCGATCAAGTCCTGTAGAAATGATAAAATCACCCCGACAGGACATTGAAAAGAGATGTGTCCTTCTTGAAGGCACCACTCTTCAAACACCCTCCACTTACAGTCGTAAAGAGACCTGGTGGAGGAAGCTCTCGCACTCTGAATAGTGTTTATTACCTTCTGAGGGAGTCCCACTGTATTCAGATTGTACCACTCACGGGTCAGGCCCATAGTGCCCCGCGCTCTGGGCGTGGGTAAAGGATCGCCCCCCCCCGCCTGAGACAATCTGTCCCTGCATGGTGGGGGCTGCCATGGCTGCCCGCACAACAGCTGATATTTCTCCGCCAGCCCGTACGTTGCGGGCTAGGGCGGAAACATCAGAGTAAGTGTGTGGCGTTGCTCCTTCACTCTGGCCAGAGTTGGGGGTAACAGAGCCAGGGGTGGGAACGCGTACAGAGGACCCGGAGGTCAATCGTGTACGAGTGCGTCCCCGCCTAACAGTGCATTTAAATCGTGCATTAAAGAGCAGCTGTCATTGAGCATTTTTTCTTTATGCGAATTTATTCTTTACGTGCGCCCGCTGGAGGTCTCTGCTCTAGAGACCTCTCACCGGGTGACCTTCGTAAATACCCTATCAGCCTGTCTGACGTGCGTCCGTGGTGACCACCTTCCGTGAAAGGACAGCACCCGTAGGCGCGTCCCGCACTAGAAAAGTCGGGTGTAGTGCCACTACGCATTACATAATAACCAATACTCTCCGCTAGGGGTGGGCGATATGACGATATATATCGTCGTGACGATATTAGGTCTCCACGATATGCTTTTTCAGAGATATCGTCCTATCGTGATTAAAAATAAATAAATAAATTAAAAAATAGAAAAAAAAAAATAGCGGGAGGGGAAGAGGCTCTCCGTGCGCGGCGCAGGGGGCTATGACAGCGGACGGAGAGCCTCTTCCCCTCCCGCTCCCCCAGCCTCACCTACTGATTTTAATTTCACCATATATCAAGCCCGATCGATTTCACAATGTCAGCGCACCTCTGCTTGCGTTCAGTCCGAGTTGTTTGACACGCTCCCAAAGTCCCCGCCCCCTTTCTTTGCAGCGAGCAACCATAGGGCAGGCATTTCATAAAGGGGCTCCTTATGAAAAGACTAGCAAACGGTGGAAAGACATAACTGACGCTGTGGCGTTTTATGTTTTTCCCTTCAGTTATGCTAAAGTCTTTTATTACACTTCAAGTCTACTCTAAAGTTTACATTTTATTATTTATTATTTGGCACTGACTTTTCCTCATTGATGTTTTATGTTTTACTTAGTTATGTTTTACCCTCCTTTTCATGTTTATTGATGTTCACGGCTCACTTGTTCATTCAGGGTTTCATTTCTGAAATAAAACTAGCTTGAAATGCTATTTTGGTCTGTTACTCCTTTTTGTTTTAGTTTCTGTTACCTTGTAGGTGCTTGTACTGTTAAGTAACTTGAAAAATAACCATAATAACCGACATGATATATATATATATATATCGCCCACCCCTACTCTCCGCACTTCGTGGCGCGTGGGGTATAGTTTTATTATGAGACCCATTTTGAGCGGGTGCTTTACGAGGACATTTGTCTGCATAATCTGACTCTGCTCGGCGGGCATTATAGATAAAAACCCTTCTTTCTAGGAGAGAGAGAACCTCTCTCTCTCCTAGAAAGAAAGTGTAACTGTTTTGAGAAGCCCAGGCAGATGTCGTGAGTATCTCCTGCTGTATGCTCCTTAGAGCCAGCTGAGATGCCACGCTTACGGCTCCAGCCGGCACTGCGCATGCGTGTGACGGTGGTGCCTTCACAGCTCCAGCCGGCACTGCGCATGCGTGTGACGGTGGAGCCTTTACGACCCCAGCCGGCACTGCGCGTGCGCGTGGCGGTGGTGCCTTCACAGACCCGTCAATAATCCGCCTTTTGAGAGATGCCGTAGCTACTCTCAAAAGGGGAAGAATTGGCGGGCTGTTTATTGGTTTTATTGATTTTTATTTTCATTTATTTTTTGAGCTGCGCCCTCGGCCTGAATCCTGGATACGTCAGCGGCAAATGTTTTATGACAGAGGAATCAATCAACGTGTGACATGTGTTTGTGTGGACTTGAGGATGGTGTTTAGGCATCTCTCGAGGCGGCGGGAACACATTCACGGAGGGGAGAAGGAGGGGCTGTCACGCCGCTCGCTTCTTGTTCCTCGACTGCTGGCCGAAATTCTGGGTTGGCTGAGCCTGAGCTGCAGCCGGAACCGGAGATTTTCTTGGCCAACTTGCCCTTGTCTCCAGCCTGGGCTGGGGACTCGGGGTGGGCTGCGACCTCTGCTTGTCCGGTGCTTTAAACCGGGCAGAGTTCGCTTGGGTGAAGGACTGCTGCTGCGAAGGACTGCTGCTGCGAAGGCAGCGGCTGGACCCTTCGAGGGAGGCAGAGGTGGAGTGCCTCGTCCTCCTTCTTCTTCGTCTCACACCTCCTTTGCATGGAGGCGAAAGCGGAGCAGAAAATTCCCTCGGGAACGATGGGCATATCCAGCACATCTTCCCTTTCTCGGTCATGGAGGTTGGTGAGGTTGAGCCATCTCGCTCTTTCCTGCACCACCATGATCCCCATTACTTTGCCCGTGGCCTGGACGGCGCAGCGCTGGACACAGAGGCAAATGTCCGTGACCGCTGCCATCTCGTCCAGAGTGGCTGCTCCCGGGCTACCCGATAGGTCCTTGCAGAGCTCCGCTTGGTAGGCGGTTAGCAGCGAGGACACGTTCAGGGCCCTGGCGGACAGCGCTGCAGCTTTATAGGACTTTTCAGTCATTGTGGACTGAAAGCGGTCCGCCTTTGCTGGCAGCGTGAGGTTCCTGCTCGGTGAGGGGCCCACCTTCGGTAGAAGGTGGGCCGCCACCAGCGGTTCCATGGGCGGTATGCGGAGCAGGCCGAGCCTCTCCATTCCATCGCAGTCCAGGGAGGAGGCACCCTGGATTGGGACCTTGTTGCTGAAGGGCCGGACTCTCCACGAGACCGACACTTCATCCAATATTTCTGGAAAAACCGGGAGGAGTTGCCTCCCTTTGCCCGCTGTTTGGGGAAGATGCTTCCCCTCCTAGCGGGACCTGGAGGTCTCCTTGGCCATTTCAGGCCACGGAACATTAGCCGCGTTCACACTGCGGTACTTTTCCCACAAAGGTTCATGCGAACTTAGTTCATGCGAACTCTTTAGTTCGCATGAACTAAGTACAGATCGCGTTCACACCAGAAAAAGTCCCTGGGGGTGGATTAGGCAAATGAAGCCGCTGACGTCACTTCTTCTTCTTCTGCTTTGGGTTTACTGGCAGGCCGCAACCCACTTCACGGCGTATACTGCCGCCCAAAGTCCCCGGCCGGAAGTCCCCGGAGTTGGGGACTGGCTTCAGTAGAAGCTGCTGGGACTCCCAGCAGCTTCTACTGAAGCCTTCCGAGTAAATCGCCAGAACGCCGACACCTCCTCATCTCCTCCGCTCCCATGTTTTATTTTGTGTTGCCATAAGTTAGTCTCTCTGCGTTTCTGCGCTGGGCTAATGCTAATGCTAATAATGCTAATGCGAGGATAATAAAATGGCGGCTTCACAAAACTTTTTGGGAGTTTTACGGGGCGTGGTTTGCAATTCGAGGGGGTAAAAAGGTTCGCATGAACTACTTTTAGTACCGGCTCTTTTTGGTGTGAACGCGATCATGAACTAAGTTCGCATGAACCTTTGTGGGAAAAGTACCGCAGTGTGAACGCGGCTATTGAGTCTGACCGCAGTGCGTTTGCACACGGCCTGCAGGTCCATGCTCAGACCGTGCGAAGCTGGTGTGCTGTCGCCCGGGATAGCAGCCCTCGCTCCAGGCTTTGCAGCCTGGGCCGATGACATGAAGGTGTCCTCTTCTTGTTCATCTGACTCGGACAGGAGGAACGCCAGGGCGTCCTCCTCATCGTCTTCCTCATAATTCAACTTGAGGACATCCTCCGCGGGTGAGACCATGGTGAGGTCTAACCGGGAGCCCCAGCTTGGTAAAGCGCGGGAATCCGTTCCCGCGTGTCTTGTCGTCACCGGGTCCCGGCCGGCCTGCCTCGGGCGTGTTCCAGCCCGAGGCAGGACGAACAGACCTGGTGTGTGTCTGTGCCCGAGATCTTCAACCCGCAGCCGCAGAGTCGAGCCACCGAGTCGAGCCACCGAGTCCCTGACTCCTCTGGTGTGAGGGAGAGGGGCGTCCATCTTTGTCACCTCGTGGCGTGGAGAGGGCCCGCTCTCGACAGGTGGGACGGGAAAAAAGGTATTACCACCTTGTCCTTAATCCGGAGAAAAAGGACGGTGTGGGTCTTTTATTCCCGGAGAATACTGACTGGTGTGGCAGTATGCTCCTTTTTTAATCCTTTTCCCCTCCGTGGGGAAGAGAAAAGAAAAACTTCCTCGCTACCGTGGTGTCGGTAGAGAGGGAGCGAGCTAGCAACAGGTGTGCTGCTAGCTTGAAATGAAAAAATCGGACCTACCTTACTTTCTCGTAGAGAAGGGCGAGGTCGATTTTTAAGTACTAACGGCGTTAGTACTACCGTCTTCCTGCGAAGCAGAAGGAATAGCTGGCTAGCGCCTGTCGACCGAAATGGTATTTTGGGTTCAGTCTGTGGACAGTGAAGCTTGCCCGGCTACTGTGAGATGTGCTCTGAAGCGAGAAGAGGTGTTTGAATGACGCATGCGTTGTGGCGCAGGCTACTTATAGGGGGTGATTTCCCCTGACGATGACGTCAAGATCACCAGCCAATCAGAATTGGCGTAATGAGATTGATGCTTCTGTTTGCTCCGCGATGAGGCGCATGCCATAGTGAGACATCGAACGGAGTGTTATGAATGAGAACAAGTAATCCCCCTGACCCCATGCACACATCTCCCACTCCAGCGCCAAAACACCAGAGCAGACGGTGCAGAGATAAGAGGTTAGCCATAAAAATGAGCTTTGTGGGTGAGATAAGAGAAAGAGAGGAAAATGGTCGAACAAATAAGGAAGGTTTGGAAGGGTTTGAGATAAGAGAGGATCTGAGTGTAAACAGATGGAGATGTGTTTTTGTGGATGAGGTGTCAGGGGTGCAGGTCATGCCGGTCGGGTTGATGTTGTGCCGCAAATCGAGAAATGAGCTTGATCAGAAAGGATGGAGTACACCCATAGACTGTATATATAAATGGACGTAGTGTTCGTGACGTCACCCATAGGATTCTGCAGAGTTGCCGAGAAGCCCTTAGTAGGCGGAGTCGGCCACTAACACCTCGACTGTGACGTCAGAGTCTAATCCCGCCTGCTCCAAATAAGGGCAAATAGGCGGAGCCGAGGCGGGACCTGCTGCCTCCGAACTGGAAGTAAACAGAGCTAGCTCAGGCTAAGAAGCTAAGCTAACATGAAATACATGCATACCAAGTTACTGCTAACAGTGTAGTTCCCCTATATAAACGTTACATTCATAATCAAATGAGACAATCTGCAAGAGAATTAGCTATATTTTGTTATTCTTAATGCTTGTCATTCACACGTTGAGAAAAGACGGACTCCACCGCCCGGACGTAACGGAGCTGCAGTGGGCTAGCTCCGAGACGCCGGCTGGAGCTAGCCCCCTGCGGCTCCGTTAGCCACCACTGGGATAATTGGGTCCCCTATTAACATTTGCTCCCGTTTAGCATTATGGGCGTCATAGCCATAGACTATAAAAGTCTTACCCAAGGCTGAATCATAAACTAAAATGTATATGTATGTATAAAGGGTTACGTCCTTAGCTGGCTAATAAGTAGAAAGCTAAGCTACCAAGCACACAAACACCTGCGAACGTGGTTAACATGTATAATATTATAATTTTAGACTTCTTGGAAGTTCTGTTAGTACATTCAAGCGCACAGCACAACATTTTAATTGTCTGGTATTTGTAAAAATATTCCCTAAAAGGCACAATCACCACGAACACGGCTAAAGGGTCAAGTACAGTAACTACAACTAACTAACGTTGTAGCCTCTATTTTGTAGCCTAGCAGAGTGGACAAGTTGCTGTTAGCTGACAGTGAGGCATGTACATGTCCATCAAAGTGACCACGCCCTAATTTATGCAAAAGCTTTAAGGCTTAATATTAATTAAACAGATGAGTTGAGAAAAAATTCACCCCCCACACAGTAGTCATGAAGTCATCTAACTATGCAGAGAATATGGTTTTTTGAACCACGATGTAAACATGTTTATTTCTGCTGTAAAGTTGGGCATTTTAACATGGGGGTCTATGGAAATTGGTTGAAACGTTGGTACGCTGGTGGGGCAAGATCTGTCAGCGAATCACAAGAGTCAACAGAAAGTATACTCCGGATGTCTGCATACAAATGTAATAGCAATCCATCCAATAGATTTTGAATGATATCACCATAGATCAAAGTGGTAGACAGACAAATATTGCCATTTCTAAAGCCATGCTGCCAAATTCAAGTGGCAATAGTCTTGATTGGGTATGCAATTGAGACAAGAAAATCTGTTTCGAGAGATCAAGCATTTTAAAAAAATTGTACAAAGTCATGTAGTTTCTGTCAGAGGGATATAGGCTGTTAATCATTGGCAGTACAAGGGAGGACTAAGTGGAAACACCCTGCTAAGGTGAACAATAGGGCCGAGTTTACAGTGCAGTATGTGCAGCTGATGTGAAGGTCACTGTTTTTCTCTTTCTATCTTAGGTTTTCCATTGTGATCCTGACAGTGCAAGGACAGTGACACTGACTCGGCTATTGTCTCTTCATTGTTTCCGGACAGAGTGAGGCTCCCTGGTTGCCTTTGCTTTCCAATGTGACTGTAGAATAGAAAGAAAGCTCAGCTTGTCTGAAAATTCGTATTCAGCATCAATTCTCTTTGCCAGCCATATTTGCAACCCAGAGAACAGCAGTGAAGTCTCAGCACAATCTCTACCCCCAAGCCATCCCTCCATCCTCAACCCCGTCTACTCTAACCCCCTTATCCCTATCCCGGTCCCTCAGCCCCTTCCCTCTCTCCAAGACCGGCTTCAGCCTCATCCTTTGCCCCGCTCAGAGTCCCAGATGACAGCTCAGAAACATCCGTTACCCTCCCGCTCCATACGAGCCTTCTTTCCTCTTCATCCAGCCCCTGTGGCGCTTGGCACCAATGCCCATCACATAGACAGATGGAGCCAACCCTGACCCCTCTCCTCGCCCGTGGGGACGCCAAGAGAATCAATGCCTGACTAGAGGAGAAGGGGTGTGTGTGATTGCATGTGGGGCGAAACAGGAAGTATTGCTTTATCACAACAGCAACACACCACCCAGTCTCCCGTTGACTCCCCTTCAGCCCAACTGGAGGCCTTCTGCTAAAAACACAAACAGCAGAAAATTCAGCTGCAGAACCAGAAGGACCTTGTCGCCAGCCCCCAAATTGTGCCTAACATATTTTTGCTTTGATTATTTGGCAGAGATATCTTGTCCTCTTATTGTTTCGAGAAAAGATGCAAACATTGGTAACATTCTAAATCTTGCAAACATCATGTAAAAAAAGAGGAAACTACAAGAGTATTGAAAACACTGAAGGAGGTCTTCTTCCCAGTCGAAAGTGTTTCTCAAGTTTCATTCTGGGCCCCACACTTCCTCCGGCCTCTGTCATCTGAATACAGTACGGTAAGAAAAGCTTCAAATTAGTGCAATCTTCACTGGTATATCAAAGCATTAGAGGGATACTTTGCCACTTATGGCGCTTTTCCACTGCAGGGCCTCGCTCGGCTTAGTACGGTATGGCTAGGCCTCGTTAGGCCTTGTTAGGCCAGGCTCACTTTATGCTGCGTTTCCATTACAGTTTAGGAACTGGGGTAGTATCTATAGTAACGCAGTGTAGGCAGAGCCGTGACGTCATCTTCAATGCGAAACACAATTCCAGCATCAGCCGTTAGCTGTTAGCCCTGTGTTACATGCTCCCTTTTCTGTTGTCTTCTCTGTCTCTCTGCTGCACAGGTACACCTGGTCCGCCCCTGGCTCCGCCTCCCCCAGGTGTCCTAATTCCATTCAGCTGGGGACTTAAAAGGAGAAGCTGGAGGAGAGAATGTTGTTACTTCGGCATGATTTTTAAACGTGTATTACAATTAAATCACGGTAAAATATGTTCATTTTGTTGTAGTTGCCAGCGATTCTCTCACTAGTTTAGCATACTCAGCCCGGTTGTTGGCCCGGAAAGAACCTCGATTTTGGAGAGCCAGAAAACTGTGAAAAAGTACCCGCTAGCCGGAACTACGCCTAGTGGAAACGCAACCAAAGCGCTGTAGTGGAAATGCGCGATAAGAAAGACACTAAGAAGTAGAAGGATTCCCCTAGAGCAGAAAGACATGTGGTTAAATGTTGTATGTGACAGGACTACGGATGGAAATTAGCTCAAAGCTAAAATCCGGCTCATTTACATTTGAAAGCATTATTTTGTTTAAAATGTTCATTAATGTGTATTGTCCCGGTTCAAATAAACGATTAAATTAAATGAAAATGACTCCTGTTAGATCTTCAATATCTCTGTATCCATCCCTTTATCTAAGCTTTAACATTGGGCATTACACCTCCCCTGACTGATCCCATATTGACTATGTGTCATTCATTCTCTTGACTAAACATCCCACCTCAATCCTTGTAATGTTTCCAGAAAGCACGATTTTGGCTACTACATTTTCAGGGATTGTTGTTGCCATCTTCTAACCTAATCTGCTGACCAGTTTGCTCATTTGCATATAATGCCAGACTGACCATTTTTTAAAGAACCGCGCAATTATAAAAGGAGACAATAATGGTTGGTGAAATGAATTATGCGGGCTGACATACGTAACAGAGGAGGGAATACCGGAGTCCCAATGCTTCTCAGGTAATTGGAGTGCAGTAATGTGCTTTTATACTCCAAAGCACAGCTCATCTGGTGACCTTTAGGCTTAAAACTCAGAAGAGGCAGAAACAGAAAGATAATAATAATAATATATCAATTTTATATAGCGCTTTTCTGAACCCAAAGACGCTTTACATTTGGGAGGGAGGGTAGACAAACAAAACAAAAACAAAGACAGAACCAAAAAGAAACAAAACACAACAGAAAAGCAGTCAGGAGGAAGTTGATTGAGAGGGGGGGGGGCTTATGGATAGAGAGTTGAAGAGGTGGGTTTTGAGGCGGGACTGGAACAGGGTGAGGGACTCAGACTCACGGAGATCTTGGGGGAGGGAGTTCCAGAGCTTCGGGGCTGCCACAGAGAAGGCTCTGTCCCCGAAGCTCCGGAGTTTGGCCTTGGGGATTGAAAGCAAACCGGCTGAGGAGGATCTGAGGGACCGGGGTGGTTGGTAGAGGGTGAGGAGGTCAATGAGGTAGGGGGGGGCCAGATGGTGGAGGGCTTTGTAAGTGAGGACCAGGAGTTTGTAGTGGATGCGGTGAGAGACGGGAAGCCAGTGGAGTTCTTTGAGGACCGGGGTGATATGATGCCATGATTTGGTGTGGGTGAGGAGTCTGGCGGCTGCGTTCTGGACACGCTGGAGTCTATTGAGGGAGGTGGAGCTGATGCCGTAGAGGAGGGAGTTGCAATAGTCAAGGCGGGAGGAGATGAAGGCGTGAATGAGTCGCTCAGCTGCAGGGCGGGTGAGAGAGGGACGGAGTTTGGCAATATTGCGGAGGTGAAAAAATGAGATTTTTACAACATGACGGATGTGGGGCTCGAGGGAGAGGGTGGGGTCAAATATCACGCCAAGGTTGCGTGCCTGGGTGGAGGGGGAAACAGGGGTGCCATCAATGGTGACTGTCAGGTTGGGGGTTTTGCTGAGGGTGGATTTGGATCCGATGAGGAGGAGTTCAGTTTTATTGCTGTTGAGTTTTAGGAAGTTGTGTTGCATCCAGGATTTTATTGCAGTCAGACAGGATTCGATGTGGGTGAGGGGGGGGTTGTTGGGGGATTTGGGGCTGAGGTAAATCTGGGTGTCGTCGGCATAGCAGTGAAAGTCCAGGTTGTATTGGCGGAGAATCTGACCAAGGGGGAGGATGTAGATGATGAAGAGGAGGGGGCCGAGTACTGAACCTTGGGGAACACCTTGGGTGACTGACGGATTAAGAGGGTATTCGATTGTCTATGGAATTTTTCATCATTAGTCTTATGCATTAGCATAACAGATAATGTTTTGACTGGCCTGTCTCCAGTCATTTTAGTTTCT